>NC_137234.1:13477725-14077725 GCF_949987685.1 Ammodytes marinus
CAGTGATACCAATCTATCCACACTGTAATTACTTCCTGATTCAAAAGAGTAGAGAGCAATGAGCTGACCTCAGAAATCCTCTGCAGCATTACAAGAAGGATTAATATTTCACACTGATGTTTAGCTGTAATATATCAGACAGTTCCCTTACGAACTCTTTGGTACAGAGAGAAGGATGAATAGAAATAGTTTGGTCCATTTGTGTTCATATGTAGGGCCCAAAAGTGAGGAGTGTCTTGTTTCAGCCACTTGCACTTACCGAAACCAATAGGTTCCAATGATTTCTGCTTCATTTTTCAGAAACCTCTTTATCTCTATGTACTGCTCTAGTACATGTGTGTACTGTGTTGTCTGATGTTTGCGCTTATATATTTTCCCACAACTTTTGAAGTAATCTCATTGGCAAATAATGAAAAAAAAATAAAAAGTTACATACAATGTGAAAATGAGAAGAAAAACCAAGAAAATGGAAGTAACTTTTTTGATAGAATACACTTACCTACAATGGCAAGGTTATGTTCGGATCCACATGCTATCTGTAGAGAAAAAGATTGTACAATAGTTTAAGATGTATTATCAGAGGATTGTTCTACCAACATAGTTAGATACTGAGATACTTTGTAACCAAACCTTCTACAAACTGAAATAAAATGCCATTTGTCAAGAATGAGTCTTTCAGCTTTTATTCAAAACTGCATACAGGATGAGTGCAACAAACACAAACCTTACTTCACAGTGCATCATCGGGAGGCAGAGCAGACAACTGTGATCTCATTCATAAAAGCTACAACAAACCACTGTGCTTTGCAGAGGAGTTAACACAACTGTCTCAGGATGGCTGTGTGTGCCTGACTTTGCTCACCAAAACCTGTAACAAATAAATGTACCTTTTTTTCTGCAGTCTTTTCCCCTTCATAACGGTTATAGAAATTGAGGGGACAAATTTAAATTCTGATCCTGAAATCTGAAATATATATACACTCACCGCCACCGGCCACTTTATTAGGTACACCTGTTCAATGGCTTATAAAAACAAAAAGCTAATCAGCCAATCACATGGCAGCAATTTAATGCATTTATGCATTTAGACGTGGTCAAGACAATGTACTTAAGTCAAACCGAGCATCAGAATGGGGGAGAAAGAGGGTTTAGGTGAATTTGAACATGGCGTGGTTGATGGTGCATGGCAGGATGGATCCATACTTTCATGTTGTTTACGCCAAATTCTGAACCTACCATCTGAATGTTGCAACTGAAATCGAGACTCATCAGACCAGGCATGATTTTTTCAATCTTCTATTGTCCAATATTGGTGATCCTGTGAGAATTGTAGCCTCATTTTCCTGTTTTTAGCTGACAGGAGTGGCACCCAATGGGGTCTTCTGTTGCTGTAGCCCATCTGCTTCAAGATTGGTCGTGTTTTGCGTTCAGAGATGGTATTCTGCATACCCTGGTTGTAACGAGTGGTTATTTGAGTTACTGTTGCCTTTCTATCATCTCGAACCAGTATGCCCATCCTCCACTGACCTCTGACTTCAACAAGGCATTTTACGTCCACACAAATGCCGCTCACTGGATATTTTTTCTTTTTCGGACCATTCTCTGTAAACCCTAGAGATGGTTTAGAGTGAAAATCCTAGATAGGCAGTTTCTGAAATACTCATACCAGCCCTCCTGGCACCCTCAACATTGCCATGTTCAAAGTCACTTAAAACCCCTTTCTTCCCCATGCTGTTACTTGGTTTCAACCTCAATAAGTTATCCCGTCCAGGTCTACATGCCTAAATGCATTGTCTCCAGCCATACAGCTGCTTTACAGACTGCAGGTTAAGTGCCACAATCCCATGACGCTCACACATAATTGCCCTCATGGGGAAGATACCTCTGCCTTCACTGAATGTAAGTGGTCCTCTGGGAGAGTGTGTGCACGCTCTATAAACAAGATATAGTCATGCAAATCCTTGAGAACCTACTGTGTTTCGACAACAACCCTCCCTCAGCTATTTGTTGTATTTGTTGTTGTCTGCTGCCCCCTGTTGTACTGACAGGTATGTTCTGCTTAAACACGAGGATGACCACAACAGTATATAATCAATACTAATACCACTTTCAGTCTGTAGATGTCAAAACATGAGAAGTTGTACCTGTGTTGCTCCACAAAGGACTTCAACCTCTGCAGGTAGGTTTCCACCTATGACTGAAGGTACCACGGACTGCCTCCCTGACTTCGGAATGGTTGATTGCAGTCGTCCCTGCTGTCCATAATCTCCTCTGCCCCATGTGAAGACTCTCCCGCTCTCTGAAATGGATCATGACTTTGTTTAGATTCTGCATCCCTCCTTTAAATCCTGTTGAAACAGGTGAGTATCAGAGGCAAACAGTAACTTGCGTTTTGTTCTGTTTCACCTGTTTGAGCAACAATGTGCGTCCAGCCACTCCACACGTGGATGACTTTCTCTCCACCTAGCAATGAGCGCTTCACAAGAGTGGGTGAAGATAGGAAGGGCTCTGTTGCGGTCAGCTGGCCATGCCTGTTGCTTCCCCATAGAAACAAATCACCGTCTCCTGAGCACACGACAGGAGTGACATTACTCTTCATCCAGAGAAGTAATTGATTGGTGCTCGTCAACTAATTTTAGAACTGAAGGGAGGCCAGATATGATGTATGAACATGATGTTAAAGACGACTCAGTAGTCTGACCTCTACGTGTTAGCACTCCCTGAGGGGGAGCTGCACAAAATGGATTACATATCGGCTTTGAAATGATAGCCTTTATTGTGTTTATCTGCAGCTCTTTAATGTGTTTGTCTGCTGCGCTTTAAAAGGCACACTATGCATCATTTTAATGAAAAAATAAATGATCTCAATGATCACTTCTGCCCCCCCATCTGGATGGGGCTACCTTCTTGCAGTTTCCACCTACATAATTTAAAGGTGAAGTAAGCGGTTTATTTATGTTAATATAAGTGTAAAATCGCTCTTTATTCATACAGTGATCACTTACATAATGTGCGCGTTTCATGAAGCCGATCTCTCAGTCAGTTGCTTTGCATGTAATCGGCAAATAAACCTATTGGAGTATCCCGACATTTTTATCCAATCAGAAGAGAGAACGCTACAAACCAACACTTGTCTCACTCATACAGTGCTGTGTGAAAGTTTGTGAACCCCTTGAGCCTTTTGGAATTTTATTAATTTTAACCATTATTAATTCATTTTTATCAATACCAGTATTTTTTATATGAAATAACAGATGTTTGTTTATCAATTCAAAAAAATAATTTTCCAGAAATCAACTGTTAAAACAGATAAGACAAATTATTTGACAAATGTTGTATGTGCAAAAGTGTGTGAACCCTGAGCTGCATTGCTTAAGTCGAGCAAGGTAAACACAATCAGGTGGGCCAAATCGAGTGATGAAATAGACTAATATAATGAGAGATCTTTATGGAAGAAATTGGGTGGCACTAGATAAAACAAAGATAAAACCAGGTCAGTTTAGGCCCACCAAACTGAACCCATACAGGTCAGACATGCTCAAAGGGGAAAAAATCTCAGAGGATCTCAGGAATAGAGTTTTGATGTTGCACATTTGTCTGGGGACAGCTATAAATTCATATAAAAAAGTTTGAGCTCCATCGGTCTACCGTGAGGCAAATCATCTACAGATGGAGAGCTTTAAGAATGACTTAACATCTGCCTAGAAGTGGACTTCCTTCAACAATATAATATACAAGAAAAGCCAACCCAAACATTACATCTGGAGATTTGCCATGACCATTCTTCACTTGAGAGAAGGTTCTCTTGGTGGTAGGCAGAGTTGCGTTTTTGCCCAAACAAGGCGGTTTTGGTTGTGACCAAACAGTTCAATTTTGGACAAATCTGTCCACAGAAAAGACTTAAGGTATCTCCAGGTGCATGTTCTGTCCACATCTGTCCCAGATGCTGCAAGAGAGGTCTGCAAATCACTAGATGTAATGTTTGGGTTGGCTTTTAACTATAAAATAACTTTTCTTGTGGTGCTTATGGATATTTTTGAAGGAAGTCTACTTCTAGGCAGATATTCAGTCACTCTTAAAGCTCTCCATTTGTAGATGATTTGCCTCACGGTGGACCGAAGGAGCTCAAACTTTTTTTAAATTAATTTATAGCTGTCCCCAGACAAATGTGCCGCATCACAACTCTATTCCTGAGATCCTCTGAGATTGTTTTCGCTTTTAGCATGTCTGACCTGTATGGGTTCACTTTGGTGAGCCTAAACTGATTGGTTTGATCTCTGTTTTATCTAGTGCCACCCAATTTCTTCCCTAAAGATCTCTCACTACATTGGTCCATTTCATCACTCAATTTGGCCCATCTGATTGTGTTTACCTGCTCCATTTAAGCAATGCAGCTCAGGGTTCACAAACTTTTACAGATACAACATTTGTCAAATAATTTGTTTGATCTGTTTTAACAGTTGATTTCTGGAAAAGAAAAATGTTGAATTGATAAACAAACATCTGTTATTTCATATAAAAAATACTGGTATTGATAAAAATTAATTAATAATGGTTAAAATAAATAAAATTCCAAAAGGCTCAAGGGGTTCACAAACTTTCACACAGCACTGTATATAGTATATACACTCCATGGTCTCACTGCCGGTGCACGCCAGAGTAACAGATGGGTGAATGTGTATGCGCCTACAATGGCAGAGCAGGTAAAAATCCTTCCCAATGTCTGTTTTGATGGTTTTTATCATGTTTTATCACACTTATGGATCTGAGATGATGCTAGATAACTCGCTGCTTGAAGACTGCAGTGCATTAATGTGGTGACGTAGGGACGAGCGAGGGGACTGCTAACTGCAGTAACTGACAGGAAGTTAGCTAAAAGAACCATTCCGCTTACAGCACCTTTAATAAGCAAAACCAAAACCTATTACTCAAAGGGAGCATAATGATGGTCATACATGCTGGTGTCATACCTGTAATGCATGCGCAGTGCACTGAGCCCGCAGTTACTATGAGTGAGGACTTCTGATCAAGACCTGCAACATAGGCACATGTAGTTAGTGCCATTTATCAAGCATCATGAGCAGCATTAAAAAAACACTTAAGGTCTAAAAACTTGGTCTCTGGAACTATTTCTGTCATTTTTACTTACCTGGTACCAGACAGGGCAGTGTGGAGCTGAGGTGTGATGGTACAGGCCGTGGACTGAGAGCTCTCTTAGCATGAGTGAACAGACCAGTTCCCCACTGATTCACACGACCTGAATCTGAAGGCAGAATAAAGTTAGAATATGTGAATTAAGTTTTAAATTAAAAGACACTGTTTTTTTTACCTACCTGTAACAGCTAGTGAATGTCTGAGTCCTGCTGCTACACTCATCACTGGCTCCGTCAGACTCTGGGAACAAACAGCATAATGACATCTGCTTCAGAGAAACTGATCCTTTGGTTGGTTTGGCAGCACTTTTGATCACTCAGGATCGATTAAGAAAAAGGAATCGCAAACATGGGAGTAGCTATATAGCCGATCATATGCTCACCTCAACAACCAGTGGATCTGCAGAGTGTGTAACGGTCTGTTCAACACCGAGTTGTCCAAATGCATTGGAGCCACATGCCAGTACTCGACCACACTCTGTCGGTGTGACATAAAAAGAAAAGAAACATCTCTGTTATTTAAACACAATGGAATATTCAACCTTTGGATGGATGGAAGGTAGTTCCAGGCTAACTTCGTTATTCCTATTTTGAACATTACAGTGACTACTATGACTTCTGGGTAACTCCCTCAAGCAAAGTCTGCAAGATAACAGACAGATGATTCAGGACCACTCTGGTCAACTGGAATGTGAGTCTAGTGCTGCGTTAACATCATGTGTGATAAAAGGACATGGGAAATATTTGTATAATATGAGTCAACATACAAGTGTTTGTGTGTCATCAGAAAATTAAACACAGCTGTATGATTGCAGAGTTGGTTGCATGAGAGTCAAAACTCTAAAATGACAATAAATACATTTGTAAAATGCGTGTTTTAGTATCTTGAATGGCTGAACAAAGTGACATAAGTCCATGTTCTTTGCTTTTTGGGCACCGAAAAAGAGGGGTATTGTAGTTGTAATTACAAACTGGATGTTGGCATAAATGGTCCTTACCAGTTGGAAAGTGGTAATTATAGTAACTTCCATATGACAGGAATGCAGCACGAGTCTGTCGACCCGTAAGGACTCCTCCTAATTTCCCTCACTGCCATCAATTTTGTATACTGGTAATCAAACTGAATGTGTAGGTTTTTTAATTTGTACATGAAACTATTTTGTTCTTGTGAATTTCAAATGTCAAATTCTGTCCTTAGCCTAAGTTTTGATTTCTGTGACATCCAAAGGTTGTCTGAAGGATACATTTATTGTCATCCTATCCATTATCCCTACCTGAAAGTAAAACGTGAGGGAATAGATTCATTATCATAAATGTTTTGCTTTTGAACCTAGTGCAACAGACAGAGAATCACACCCTGGTGTGAAAAGGCATGGCCTCCTGACCAGAACTCCCTGGAAGAAGAGATCCTGTATCTCAATAGGTCAGGACATTTGGTTAAACAAAGGATAAATAAACAACAACAACAAAAATATAACAGAAAAAGGAGCTCACCTGCGAGAAAAAGAGTAAAATCCCAACCACATGCTACTTTGGTGATTTTCAGGCTCAAGCTGGGGCAGAGTTGAAGAGTTGAAATGTCTGCGTTGTGGCCAAGTCCCAGCTGGCCTCTGTGGTTCTGTCCGCACACAAATATCTCTCCATTCTCTGCCCAACACAAATTATACCACAAACGTTTAGGGAACCATGCAATGTGTTATTTAGTGAGCCAAGTGAACAGAAATAGATGTTTTAAACATGGACAGTGCGATGAAACATTTAGGTTAGATGGGGGAAAAGGAAAAAAAGCAGTGATTAAAAAGAATCACCTGCATATAATGTCTCCAAACAAATTTATTTAAATTCCTTTTTGTATTCTTGAACATTCATGTGATGTGCATATCATTTCAGTCCCTCTGAAATGAGGAAAAGTTTATTTTTATAATCAGGATAATTACAATATGGAGTTTATATCTCTTTTCTACTATTTGCTGCACAATGTTTGAAATGTTGTGTGAATCACGCTAATCGTTTGTAGATGTAAATGTTATAATCAATGTTTTCTTGGAAATGTGTAATATTGACTCAAGAATGTGTTCAGTATTGAGGCACCTGAATATTTAGTCTTATTTGAGAAACAGGATTATTGACGAGAATGTATTTGATTTATTTATATTCAATCTACTTATTGTTTTTTCCAAGAAAAAGATGGGACATGGTAAACTGTCTCACATTCCAGGATAGTATAATGTTTAATAAATCTTAAATGCTGGGTGCTGCTAATAAACATTTTACAGTTTGGCCAGGAGGGAGCGCCACGTGACCGTGAAAAACAAAAAAACAAAGGTTGGGGTAATTTTGCTTTTGTATACAACTTAACTTCTTTGATTCAGTGAAAAAGTATAGATCTACTTCAAATGTTGTTTATGTGTTTTTTAGTCTCGCAAAGCCAGACCAAACTACAGCAAGTAGTATGGTCTGGAAGCACTCCGTTTAGAGCCGTCTATTCGGGGGGAAACTGGGCTGGCCTGTTTTTATTTCTTTAAACCAATCACAATCATCTACGGCGGGGCTAACCCCGGGAAGCAGCCAATGGAGGCGTAGCGTTGTTTGCCGACGCCAGCGCTTAATAGACGCTGGCTGAAGTGGTCAAGCCAGACTATGTGTTTTTAAACCTTTATGCATGATGGGCACTGCATTGGAAAGCTTCTTTTAAAAATATTGTTTTATATAAAATCCTATCCTCATGTCTTAGCATTTTTAAGACTTATTTAAAGATCGATTGAAGACATTGTTATACCAATGATGATCTTATTTTTAGATTAATCAATTAAATGAATGTAAAGACTTATTATAGATCTGCAGCAACCCGTAATAGGTTGACAGAAAAGTGCAGGAGCAGAAGTGATTTACCGGTGATGAGCACGGTGTGTCCCCCGCCGCCGGTGACAGCTCGTGCTGCCTTGTACTGCAGAGCAGTGTTGACAGAAAGCCGGGGACGAGACTGGTCCTCCTCATGTCCCTGTCCCAGCTGCCCGTAGCTGTTGGCTCCCTGACGGACACGATATTGATCACAATACTTTTCAATAACTGGTTCATCTTTAACCGGTTGACGGCTGCTTGTGTCCCACTTTAAGTTGTAGTTCACCGACAGTCAAGCTAACGTTAGCATTAGTGCTATGTTTACCTTCCCGTCTCTGCTGTCACTCCGCTGGTGGTGAGTATAAATGATGAACAAACTACACGGCCTCACACTACTTAAACACGATAAGTGAAGATTACGAACTTACCCAAGAGTGTAAACAAAACTCGTGTTGCGAGCTCTTTTCCATGGAGGACCTAGCTACCAATGACTACAGCATGGTTTGCGACACTGTCGTGAAGCACTCTTTTCAACAGAGTTCAACAACACCTCAGCCTCCAAAGCAAAGTGGCCATAATGTTGAGTAGGATTAGCCCTATATTAGTTTAGGTAAATGGGTAACTTTGATTCAATTTATGTCCATAACAAAACCACCTTGTCTAACCCTTTTTCCATCATAGATCCTTCATCTGAATTATATTTAATTTTATGAATAGGAGGACAATAAGGTGAATTGGCTTATACTAACTCCAACTCCAACCTGAATGTATTTACGTATTACCATCGCTTTCAGGGTCTTTACTGTCATCATTCTGCATTTCCATGATCATCATCAGCCTTCCTCATTAACGGTTATCCAGAACCAAATCACATCCATGAGGTCAGCAAAAAGTAGTAAATCATCAAGTAACAAACCATCTTACACACTTTGAATACACAATTAACATTTTAATATTTGTTATATATATATATATATATATATATATATATATATATATATATATATCTTTGATATATAGCCTTCTTATAATGTCTATATTTCGTTACAGTAGAAAAATAATGTTTCGATTTCAGGATGACTACAATTATATGGGGGTAATAAAGTTATCACTGTAAAATAAAATAGGTCAGGGTACATTGGGCCGGATCTGTCATTAGTTATCAATCATGAAAACATTCTCATAACACCAGTCTTCACACATAATTTCCCTCAACAGCAAACAAAAAGGAACATGACATAAACACCAAAAGTACAAACAAAGTACGTTTTGTACATATCACTGAAGTGCTGAAGAATAAATGTGGAGACAAAGAAGAAAAGGGAAATGAAAAACAAAAACAATTCACATGATAATATACAACAGCAGAGTAAACACTAGGATGAGGAAACCTCATCTGTGTTTGTTACAGTTGTGGATGATTCAAAGGGCACTAAAGTACTATGAAAGCACATTGACTGTTTGTAAAACGTATGGAGCAAAGTAATAGTGAAGCAAAACAGTGGATCTCAGGTTAAGCAGCTCTTTGGGTGTGTGTAATCAACTGATATCTGTGTCAAAACATAATAAGTGTGCCTCCATTTATTGTATAAGCCATTTACCATGCAGTGGGGACAACAGGGCGTTATCTCAAAAGCAGTGCACATTCATTGTACTGACGAAGGGTGATACACAAGAAGTGTCTCTACAGCGGTGCTTTGGGATGACATGGAAAGCATCAATGGACTGTAGGTGGATAACTTCAACTGCACTGCGGGCAGTCAGACACCCAGCTGCTTGTTCAGCCGGAGCAGGGCGTCGCCAACGATGTCAAGCTCGTGCCGAAGCTCCTCTACCACGCTGTTAATGCTCGGGGTGTCTTTCAACACATCCACGCTCTGGGTATAAGGGTTGTACCGAACTGTGAAGGGACGCTTGATGGTCTTGGCAAACTCCCTGAAATAAACATAATATCATCTTTGAATAATATGTTGTGATGTTTGGGGGGAAAAGTTATGTTTACCATTATGAATATCTAATGTTGAACTACAAGCACCCTGCCTACCTCATCTTGACTTTGGCCTCCTCGAAGCTGTCTGACACAAAGTAGACATCCTGAAATGTTGTGATGATGCATTCTTGTTTGGAAGTAACTTTGGGGTCAAAAGGCATTATCCTTGCATTTCCAGAGAGTGCATGCTGTAAATGAGAAACAAGGAACAGATGTTGCCACTAATCAGATTTAATGCAAATCAATCTTTAAAGAGTAGTTCTAAAGCCTTTTATCAGTATACAAATTATCAATATTTTAAGAGACTCTAGGGTTAAAATGTTCAAGCCTGAAGTAGACAAACATATAGTGACTTTTCCTTTGGCTTAAAATAATCATATCAATTGGTTTGGGCTGGTAAGAGAAGGGTATATACTGTATAGTAGGTAATATACAACACTGCAGGCCCTTTTTGATATGTATTTTATGATGAACAAATACATTTAATTGGAAAATATTTGTAGGAAAGCTGTGTTAATGTATTCTCTGTACGGCCCTGTTAAAATGTTTGTACCTTAAGCTCACTGATGGATGACAGCAGTCCTGCTCCATATGCTCGCAGCTTCCCTTCTTGTTTGCATAAGCCAAACTCCACCGTGAAGAAATAGCACTGTAACACAGGTAAAACAGGAACTATTAGGACAATTGTTCTAGAGTTTATATTTTTTTTCGAAGAAGAAAAAGAAGGCGGTGTCACTCACTGTTGCCAGTTTCTGAACTGAGTCATCCGAAGCCCCGAGTGAAGCGAGACCAATCTCCTGAGAAAACTGAGCGAAGCTGGGCTCTGCTAGAAGTGGGACGTGACCCAGCAGCTCATGGCATGTGTCCCTTGATAATGAAAGATAACAGAATTTAAGGACCAATAGCTTTGTATGAACATTGACATCCCTTTTCTAAATACAATACTGTATTTTACTCACGGCTCTGGGGTATATAAGGGGTCGGAGCTGTGCCGCACATACTGGGTACAGTGGAATACCCGGAAGGCCAAACCAGCAAGGAAGTCACGCGGGGACAGATAACCCGCCACGGGCCTGATGGTAAATCCAGTGCGTTCTGAGAAGATTTGAAACACAAACGAGTAAGTGACTACGCCTACAAAGCTAAAAATGTAATTTCCAATTTTGTAGTTGAGGCGTGTTTTATCAAGGAAGTTCAAAACTACCCCGGAGGAAGCATGAGACATCTTCCAGCTGAGGGATGTTGTCCTCCCGAAATTCACAGTATTTGGACAGCAGTGGCAGGTTCTTCAAGTATTCTCGGCAGGCGTGGGTGGGGTACAGCTTGTTGAGCTCTCTGAACACAACTCCCCAAGTCTTCACCTCCTCCACTGTGAACTCAATACGAGGAATGGGATCCCCACTGGAAAAAGAGGGAATCATTGTCATTTAAGTATCGAGCAAACAAATTGAGATATTTTCAAAATAGCCGCTTAAATGTGCAATAAAAACTCACTGTTTGTAGGCCATGGCAAGGTCAGCAAAGTACTTTCGCCTTTTCCGGTAGACATTGTCCTTGAAACCCTGAGGGAGAGGCACACAGAAGGTATGAGGATCATTTAAACGGAAGGAATTTTAATTTAGCAGGACGCTGTCTTGGGCCTACATACTGAATGATCTGCGTCCAACTCAGAGCCATACATCAGGACACGGTTAGCACACTTGTCCAAGTCTGAAATCTTCTTTGGGAACCAAGGTACATCCGACATATCTGAGAAGGAAAGGCAGTTGTTAACTGTTAGTACCGACTAATACGATGTATTTGCAATACGGCGTCTGCTGGACTTCATTTACCGTCCTTGTGTAGACAGGAGTTATCTGGAGGCTCCATGTCGACCACGTTCACATGCTCTTGAAGCAAGTGGATGATTTCATTCAGTTGTTCGTGGTTGCTGTCGCAGTCCACAAATATTTCAAACTCGGAGTTGCGTCTTTTGGATTTTCTGGACTCTATGTGCACAAGGTTGACGTGGTTTTCCTGCAAAAAGAAATCCATATGATAAGGAACAAGTAACTGACATAAAATGGATACATGATATTAAAATGTTATTTATATACCGCAGACACAGTATTCCAAATGATTACATTAACACATAGCAACATTGATTATAATAACTATGTCCATACTTGGAAGAGTTTGAGTGCCTTTACTAATCCTCCCACTTCATTCTTGAGGGAAAAGATGATTGTTGTCCTTCCTTCCTCTGATGTGTTCTTCTTTTCAGTGTTTTCTTCAATTTTTGTAAAGGTTGATTTGTTTATCTGAAAACAGCAATGACAGATTAGTTGAAGTTCGATTGTGTTACAGCAAGATATTATCGCCATTTTACTATGAAAAAAGAGGCTCTCATCTGAGGAGAAATCTGTGAGGAGTAATTCAACTTTTAGTAACTTTATTTAGAATGCGTATAGGATTTTTTTTTCACCTGAAGAAATGTATGGAAAGTTGAATGAGACCCTAAAAGAAAAGGACTCATTTCAAACAGAGAAATGAACTCCTTTAAGAAATGTGGTACCAACAATAATAGTCCTGTGCTGCTTAGTTTAAGCTGGAACTGATGTACTGTATCCCTGAATCGGTTGGAGTCAACCTCACACAAAGCATTTTGTGAATGCATAACTACTAATTACTTTGAAGCTTCCAACCATGCCAAAATAAATCCTATAAACATTTAATCTAATGAACATGCAAAACTAGAAACAATCTGTAGCCTATAGGTAGTGAGTCACGGAGAACTGTCAAAGTCAAATGTTTCTGTCACCCTGTTAAAGAAACATGGCTTGTTTCTTGCAGTCCTACTAATAAAAAACAAAACACGAAATATAAATACAGATTTATGATGTGCACTTTCGTAGAGACAGGGCTGGGATTAGTGACCACAAGAAGCTGAACAACCCATCATTTTCAGGACCTTGGATAGCGCTCTCGCGTAGACGCGTTTTCTGTGCGCACTGCATGTGTAATTCCTGCTTCAGATTTTAAGAATATGACTATAACATACCAACAGCACAGAAAAACCATTGACAGCAACTTGTATCCCTCCCTTCATTTAGCATACACCTTATTTGGACGCTATATTGTATTTCTGCATAACTATATAATTTGCTTTCGAAATTAAACTGGAGAGACCGGTCACAAGAATCCGTCGAATTCTGCTCAGTTACTGCCTACCATATTTCGCCCATAGAGCTTTGTGTAGACCGCCCGGCCCACCAGTTTGCGATGGGCCCTTGTCTGAAACATCCCTGAAAGCATTAGCCTATTGGAGACTGGATCAGGACGCTCCACGGGGTCAACTCTCTGCGTCTCGGTTAAATGAAGATGAAATCTGTCTGTGTCCCAATGAATCGCCTTAGTGCAATCCCATTTAAACATTGTGAGCTCCCTATCTGTTGATACCTTATTAGATTTAAGGCTGTGTTTAATCACAGCAGCATGCAGGATTTAGCATTTTAAGCACGCCTGTTCCTCGTCTAATATATATTTTTCCTTTTTATTTCAGCTTTAGAGATCTTTAAATATATTATTTTAAAAAAGCACAAATTAGTCCACGCTATTAATCAAAATGTAAAAGCACAGTCAGGTCTGTTCACAGCTAGCCTACTTTAATTAACCAAAACGTTTTTGGTTCTTCTCGGGGAGAGAGAGATGATTGATGGTTCACACTTATTTAGCCTACTTTTATACATACATCGATTAGAATCCAACATGTGTGTGGCGTAGCTGCCTAGTGTCAATAAACATAAATCTGCTGAGGTCACAGACACAATCGGATTTCCTGCTGAAGACAAACGAAGTCGCAGCTTAGAGGACACTTCAATACTAATTCAATAACATGAATATTTGAATATTGTTGTTTTTCTGCGTTTTTTTGTTGAGAATTTTGAAATCTTGGAAAGGAAACGAACGCATCTAATGCTGCAAAATGACGTTGCACAAAGAATACAAATGAAAAAGAAATCTGAATGTATTGTTGCTATTAATGCAATCTAATTATTTACAATTTTACATTGAACCCTGCCGTCTGTGTTTGACGCGTCCAAAGGAGACATCACAGAAACTGATCGATTAATCTTTTTTTCATCCCGTTGGTCTGTCACCACGAACATCAGTGAATATTAAGAATCCGCAAATTAAGCAATAATGAGTTTTTTTTATGACTTTAACCTTCTTAAACCTTTGACGTCAATTACACTATAGGCCTATAACAATATGCTACCTACTGCTTCAATTAATCTGCGTTGATGACAAATTGAATAGTCTACTTATTTATTTTGTTGACCCGGGCTGATCTCCCCGACACTGTCAAAAAAAGGAAACGTCTCCGCCTTCTCGGCTGCATGGCCTTGCGCAGACTCTTTTCCAGTACCAAACACACAAATCGTCGATAAAAAATATTGCATAATAAAGACTTTATTCTTTAATGATACTTTTTCTCTTCTTACCTCATTATTCAGCAGTTTTTCTTCAAAGCCGATGTTCATGGAGTCAAAAGATCTTCCTCTACGTGGCCCTTCGTTTTTGTTTGAGTACATGTTTGTGGTGCTGATTTATTCGCCTTATTTTGTGTGTGTGTGTGTGTGTGTGTGTGTGTGTGTGTGTGTGTGTGTGTGTGTGTGTGTAGGTCTTTCAGATGGATCATCTAAATAACCTCCGCTTTGTAAAGTGGGCTGTCTACCCCGAGAAGCGGCGCGCTTTGCTATTTAACCACAGAGAGAAATAGGAGGGGGCAATAATCTCACCTACAGCAGCAAATGGAAAAAGAGCAGCATCACTCACGTCACTGGGGTGGAAAGGGGTATCCTTTATTTCACCTAAAAGCCTGAAATAGCTTCAATGAGATCAATCAGAAATCTTATTTTACAGAGAGAATACAATGTGGGAATAATAGAATATTTTCGTCAGACATTTCAAAGTGTGTCTTTTTCTATCTGGACTTTTATTTTGTTATCTCAGGATTGTGTGAAAGCGTTTTACAATCAATATCAACTTGGATGCAGTACTGTGAACTCAGACCTCATGTTGAAATAAGCAGTTCATTCTTCTTGTTTGTTGACACCCTGAGACTAGGTCAAGGTTTAAGAGGATTTATAAGAGAGACCTCATTACTTTAAACGGATAACACCGCTGTTCTATAAACTTTAACTACCCAACATATAGGGCAGGTGAGATGCCTTTGTGTGTCTGTAGTTTTAACTCTAATGCAGTGATACACGTGGCTAATGCACATGTTTGTCTCAGGTGCTCCTGGCCGGGATGCCTAACACAGCACAAGAGGCATTCAAGGGAACTTCCTCTTTTCAGGAAGCAAATCTAGATGCACTCCCAGATCATAGTAAAAGGCACAATTCACCACTTATTATATGGGAGGAGCCCATTGACTTCAGATGGTCAGTGTAATCCAAAAAAACACATCTGGCATTATTCCCATTGAGGAATCACTATTTTTCTCTTTAGAGCCCCTCTAACACTCAACTACATGTACCAGTATTCTTTGCTCATAAATTTCAGGTCAGCGAAGCATGAGTGAACATGTTTACCTGACTGCTAGCTTTAGTTTCTTATCACCTCCACCTACAGCAGGCAAGCCGTTCTGCTTCAATGTACAAACATAATATACCGTAGCCGAGTTACAAAGCACAACAAATGGTACACGTGTTGTTAAGATGACAGGTCAGAAAGAACATCTTACATCTCCATTTTAGTTTAAGATTAAGTAGCTTTGTTGTTTACATTTTGCAAACATATTGAGATCTTAATAAAACATAGACCTGGTTACACAAACTCAGTGATCAGCTGCAGCACTATTGCTCCTGTTAATACCGTAGCATTAATTTGGACTGAAACAATTAGTCACGTAGATGATTACTCAAATCATTGGCAACCATTTGGATTTTCAATTATTAATCATTTAAACTAAAACTAAAGCAAATGTTCCAAACATCCTGTGGTTGTAGCTTCTTAGACTTTACACTTTCCTATTTGCTCTATATTTGCAAACTAAATATAATTGGATTTTGGTCTGTTGGACGGACAATTCAAACATATCTCCTCTAGGAAATTATGATTTGTAATGTACTTTTCTGACACTGTATGGACTAGACAAATAATCTGTTGATTTACAAAATAATAAAAAGTGTAAGAAAAATGTATGGATTAAGTGCTAAGGACAAAATGCTCATCAAATAAGAATCGTACAATCATTGGAATGGAGGAGGGACAAGAATGAAAATAATGATACCCTGGAAATCCAGACTCACCACTAGCACATTTCAATTTGCTCTGCAGCTTACTCTGGACACGAACCATACAAAATTCCATGTCACCAATCAAATCGTACTATCTGGGCGGGCTAAAACGGGTGACGACAGTGCTGCACCATCAAAGTCACGATGGTAAAGAAAGTGCACCAGAACACGTCAGTCATAGTCAGAATGAGTTAACCGAGCTGCTGCTGCCTAAAGCTAAACAAAGAGCATTGGCAAACATTGTGGAGTGGACCTTATACATCAATCCTTAGCCAAAGGCTCATACATGGAAAAGGCTGACATTTTTCTTTGAATAGGTAGTGTGGCTTGCTTATTTATCGGGATAAAGGCAGGGGAAAGGACAATACCCATTGAGTGTTATGTCCACGATATTGTTCATGATTAAGTAATGAACGGTACCTTTCATGAAGCCCACACACTGACGTGGGCTTCTTCGCAGCAGCATGAAGCACGTCCAAATCTACTTAGAAATACATTTTCACAGACGTAAACACTTTCATGCTGCAGATGATCTCTGGACATGTCTTTGATCACCTCCCATCTTGACAGCTCCTGGATCAGATCTCCTTTATTTAATGCCAGTCACTGGATTCCAAGCCGAATACAGTGCACAAATCATGCAGTTTTGTTCTTGCTATAGCTGTTGTTGTCTGCAGCAGATAAAACAACACTGATTATATCCTCTCATAATATTTAGGTGAGTTAAGAGTTTGCATTAACGCTGATTTATAATGGTATGTGGATCGTTCCATTTCTAGTTGAGCCAACAAGTACTTTGACTTATTCCGAGAGTGCAGCATGAATAACATGGCTCATTGTGGCTCACACTCCCTGTGAGTCTCCTACTTGATGGATCATTTTTCTGCAATTAGCTTCTTTGAGAATGACTATGATGCACCAATTCAACCATTAATAAATATTTTATAAATATTGAAGTAATTCTTACCATAATTAATTCATCTAAATAAGGCCATAACAAAAATATCCTTCTACGTTCTATTCCATAAATTGTGCAAAACACACTTGGTAATGGTATATTCATTAAAATGCACCTGCATGTATCCTTTAACTTTACACTCTGCTGTAGTTTCCTGAACTCACTTAACCACACAGCTGTAATCAATATTGATTTCTTCGTCTTGTCTACCAATGAAGCTCTTCAAGATAATGAGAGTAATCAAATGCATTCACACATCTCTTTCATGGCTACTTTTCAAGAAGCCAGCTGATGAAGCACTGCCATCTTAACTAGGCAACCAGACCATCTCAAATGCTCAAGTTATATTTTAAAGGAATAAAGGGCATTCGTCCCCTTCGCTAACCTCCAGTTGTAGTTTGAAGGTTAGTGAACGGAGATGCTGCATTGTCTGAGCCCGTGAGAGCCGCACCCTGCCAGCCTGTCCCAGTTCTGTTCACTTCAATCAGAGGGATTTACTCAAAGTGTCTGAGCGGCAAGCTGCAAGACATCTTTCCGGCTAATCTCACCCTATAGGTACTAAGAAAATGCCCAACATGAGCATTAGAATTTACCAGGCACTATTAAACATCTCATTGGGCATTTGAATGATAAATAATACTAAGATATTATACACATAACTTAGATTCTTATTGCATTCTCACATGGAGAACAAAGGGTACAGTTTTTTTATAGGGATTCAATTGAAAGTTTGTAGAAACACCAGCATTAGTTTAGAAATGGGTATTACATTTGCTTCGGTTTTTGTGTTCATAAAAACAGCAGCACAGGAAATGCATCAAAGAGGTTGGGTATAATAGGATTAGAAAAAGAACAAAAGAGCCTAACAAATAAATACAAATTACAAAGCTAACAGTTACAAAGCATTGTAACCAAGTTTGCTTCTTTTGGTTGTGTCATTTTGTGAATATGGATGATGCACAAAGCCTGTCCACATGAAAAACATTGCAATACATTTAAATATGTGTTGGGGAAAGCTGACTTTATAAAAATATATTCAATTATTATAAACAAATTTATTAGATTTTTTATTTTTCAAATTAATTTCGGAGAAGATTTGTTAGTCTAACTTGTCCCCAAATGAAGCCATTTTTTTAAAGTCGATCTGTTTCAGTGTAACATGAAACTATAAATGTATTAACAACAACTTGAGTAAATTACTTCCATATTTTAATCTCATCTTTTGCAGAGTACAGATTTTGTTTATGATCTGTAAATCAGACCCAATAACAGGGATTCAAACTATATTTTTAATTTAACGAAGGCAAGCATTATACTTAATGACTACTGTAATATGAATGCCATATTTAATCAATAATAGTAATTTAGACGTCATTTATCGTTTATGTTAATAACAGGAATCTGTATAGTGGGAAATTTAGATTTTTCAAACAAACGTATATCTACTTTTTATTGCCCACAACTCGAGCAGGATGTTCAGTCTTTTTCGACTGCTGATTATAACACGGTGGTTAATTGAATGTCCAGAGAATTCAAGGTCTGCTAATACACTTCATCAATAGAATTCCAGCCTTTCTCCTGATCTTGCACCTTGTTTGAACAACTAACTAATCAGAGCAGTGAATGGTCTGCTTACGCACACTTCCTGTGGCAGGACTATACCTCTTTAAATAGCACCAATTCTTTCAATGCAGAACAAACAGCAGCATATGCCACTTGGTGACAGGCGTCAGCATACACAAGGACAGGACAGGATAGAGCTGCCCCCATAAACACCTGCCACATTCAAACTAGAAATATAATACGTAATGCAAAGGTTGGAAAAAACTGTTGTACTTGTACATAACATTTTTTTTTAAATTATTTTATGATTCTTTTTTTTAAAACAAATACTATTAATTAATTATTTATTCAGTTCAATCGTTTTTCTCATTATTAATTTCATACCTGTCGCCACAGTTTTACTGGCAATCAGTTACAGCAATGTAATGCCTTCGTATAAAGACATTCAATAATATATTTAGTTAAATAGCCTCCATCACACTTTTTACACTTATCCCTTTCATTATTTGTGTATGAATAAAAATTAAAGAATGAAAGTGTTAAAGTGTTTCTAAGCAACATTTTCTATTAATTTTAGGATGTTCAATCTCTCGTTTGGAAATAACACTGAGCATGCCTCTTAGAAGATCATTCTTGGTCATATACAACCTCCCTGTATAGCATCCGTCTAGTTTATCATTACAATATACCCAACAGATAGGCTGGTGGAAGAAGCGGAACATGCAGTTAAGGCAAAGGCAAACATCCACGTCATCGCATCACTTTTTGCGAGCAGGAAACGTCAGTGTCTTTGATATTCAGGGATCGCGAGGGGGAAAGTTTCATTGTGATTCTGTTGACAAGAGATAGAGAGCCAGGGAACTCAGGAAATGAGCTGAAGGGGGCTTTGATTGCACCCAAAAGCATCATGTGTCTTTATTAACACGCCTTGACCAGGTGGTTGTGAATAGGCCGGGCCTTGGAATCAAAGGAGAGGGAACGTCACACATTCTTCATCCGTTCATTATTCCTCCTGCTCGCCCAGCAACAGATACCAGCATAAGAGCCATTTTACACACTCAAGGGGCTTAATGTATAGGGGATTACACCTCTCTTACACCTAAAATATATACATTTTTCATACATGCGTGTATATTTTATCATCCTTCATTGTTCGTTCCACATCTCAGGGCATGACAGAAGAAAACCTTTAAGCAAAACATGTGATGCCCTTAAAAAAAAAACCTGTTTATGTTGAACGCCTTCCATCATTCTCCTAAGACCCGAAAATGCCTTTATATCCCACCTGATCACAGGTTAAAGTCATTCTTGTATAGAAGAACTGTTTATTCCATCCATAAATCACATGATGAATTCAGGTCAAATGTTCGAAATGTAAATATTGATCAACTTAAATGAAATGTAGTATTATATTATATTCTTATCGTGTTAAAAGTCGGGCAGATGTTAATTTTAGCTCAAATGTGAGACAAAAATATAACACATTTCACCACGAGGCAAAATGTCAAGTCATTTAGAAGATGACGAGTTGTGTGGGCGGATGTAAACAAAAAAAGGAAATAGCTGACATCCAGCATCAGCATCAGACAGGCCTGACATGCCTCAGCCTCACTGATGTGTATGAAGCAACAGGCGTACAAGGAGCGGACCGCTGCGTTGTGCTCATGGAGTCAGATCATATCAGGCTGCTGTGAAGACTGGCAGACCGACAATGAGGTTTGGCAGGGAGGCATGAAACATCTGAGCTTCACCCTGATCCCTGTGACATGACGCGCCTGGTAGCGAGGCCTGAGGACAGAGCACCCAGCAAGTCACAGGCCACAAGCAATCTGGAAAGGCCAAGCACGATTACATGTACATCATGCTAACCATTTACAACACAAACAGGACGTGACTCGCAGATCAAGGCGCAGGCCACCTATGTGCATCACAAGTCCAGTTCAGACTGGGTGTTGAGAGACAGCAGGATTTTAAAAAAGACATGGGGAGGTTTTTTTTCCCATAGGGTGATCTCTGCCTCGCATACACTCTGACCATTTCGGGATTTCCATTAGAAAGAGCGTTCTACACATCAATCCGAGCTTTAATTAAAAAGCTGCTATATTCAAGGAGCCTTCGAAAGCTTGCTGTAAATGCGCAGGTTGTCCTGCTCTTCTCCATGAGTGGGCGAAATGGTGCATTTGGAAACCAAATGAGATCATTGTTGCCAGCCTCAAGCCTTTCATCTGATTTCATTGTCATTACCGAGTGACTGTCACCCTCTGGTAAACACTTGATGTTGTCATTGGCATTAGTACCATTAATTATATGCTTGGAAAGGTGACTCAATACACACTCAATGCAGTTTTATCTTGGATAAAAATATATATTCTCATCATAAAAAAAATAGGAGCAAATTATATATATTTTGATGGAGGTATTTGTTAGTTAAAAGCATTAAAAAATTAAGCTTCAGTAAAGACTGATGTTGAGGGAGAGGTGTTCTGAGACACAAGGATAAAACATGTTTTTTTAAGTACTAAAAGTTGAGCCAAAACCAATATAATTATCAAAAAGATTAGATTTATGTATTATATACATGTTGCATATGTTTTATCAACATAAAAATAACAGTTCTAAATGTTATCTTTCAGCTTTCAAACAAAATGTTCATAAAATGTAAGCTGACTTTGACACATTAAGTGTTATTAAAGGCTCATTAGTTATGTGTATTCTGTATACAGATTTTAAAAATGTTTTTTTTTTTGTCAGGTGTAAGAGGTAAAGTTTACCCAATAGTTTGCTTGGATGTTATCATACTCTTAAATGATTCCACAGAACAGTTGGATTTGTATTCAAAGTGCATTGTATGTGGGAATGAGCAAAACCGCTCTAATACAAATGAATGCAAGACTTTTGTTTGGTTTAACAATCTTCTGACTCCTTGTTTGTTCATTGGGTGAAAGATCTCAAGAACTAAATATATAAAAATTGCATTTCGAGTTATCATGATTGATTTGATTACAGCCTCTAGGAAAATTTCATAGGAAAACAGCTAAAGTTCCAGATTTGAAAGACTGGGTAGTAGTAGTGTGAGGTATTCTTGGACCTAAATAAAATCAATAATTTAGCTTTAGTTTTATTTAAAGCATAGCCAGATTTTTTTTGCAACCGAGTTATTTTCATGTTATTGTGGACTGAACCCCTTTCATTTTTTTATGTGCTTATTTCTATTTACGTAATTACTTTTCTTTTTCCCCCCGAAATTATATAGTGGCTTTCCAGCTGCTTTGTACTTATACTTTCTTAACAATAAAACAATAAACTGACATTCCCAAAAGCCTTTTTTGTCAGTGAGGGACTTTCCTGCATCAATCCAAGATGATATTGATGATCAGTAAAAGCTGCTTAGCACAACTTATTGTTAGAAATATATTTTTTAATAAGAGACTGTTAATTATTTAATACAAAAATAGCATTCAAATAAAAAAGAAGGGAAAAAATTGTCTTTGTAACATTTCTGTCTCTGGCGATGGTGCGAAGTCTTTTTACATGGAAATCCAAATGAACTGAAGCAGAATCTTTGGAGGGGAAATAGAGGCCACCATAAAAAGCAGTGGTGGGAGTCTGAACAGTGATCTGCTGGGCCCCTCAGACAGGAAACTGTTTCCTCACCATGTCTGCCAATTGGGGATCAGTCTCTGACAGCATGGACTGCAGGCGCTGAAACTGCACAAGAGGAAGGCGGGGGCGGGGTGAAAACATAATGTTAATTTTCCACAGGAGCTGGGGGTGTGTACTAGCAGTCCATCACACATCTAAAATTGACACAAGTTCTAGAACACAAAAGCATTAGGCTGGTTATAAATAAATATGCAGACAACAAATTGAGAAAAAATTGTGCAAAAAAAAAAAAAATTGTTTTCCATTTTACAAATATTACACAATTAAACTGAAAAATGTAAGCAGCTTAATCAAAAACCTATTTAAACCTAAAAAATTGGACTTTATCTATTTGTGTGTTTGCCTGCGTCTGTGTTTTTGTGTGTGTGTTTGCCTGCGTCCGTGTATGTGTGTGTGTTTGTGTTTGTGAGAGATATTCTTCCCTACTCGCAAATCTAAATTTACAAACCTTTTGGAAAAGGCACTTACTGAAGTCTTAAAGTTGGGGACTAAACTGTCTGCAGCTGTGAGACAAGTCTTTTCTGTAAGATATCCTTTGTTTACCAAATCTGCCACGGTTTCCTATGAAGTACAAAAAAGCAAAATGAACAAACACTTTACCTCTCAAAAAAAACTTAGATTATAACCCCCCTCATAATCATTCAACAGTTGCATTTAACACTCTAACAATTTGATTAAATAAAAAAGTTAGCAAAGCTTCCCTTTGCTACGCATCACCTTGGGAATCTGAATGCAGATGTCAGCCAGAAACTCAGCTGTGATCTCTGCTAGAGTCTGAAGTTGTTCGTCTTTGGTGTATCCTTTGCTGGCATCGTCGTTTTTGCCATCACTGTGGTACTGAAGCAACCTCAGAATGGTTCCAATCAGGGTAAGACCTGGAGGCAAAAGACCAAGGTGTATGCACAAAACAAAACACAACTAATTACTAATAGGAACTGGGTATATCCAAAGCAGAACATTAATTGATCAATAATGGTAAATGGACTTGTATAGCGCTATATCTCCGTGTATCACAGACTCAAAGCGCTTTACATTGTTTTTGTACACATTCACCCAGTCACACACACATTCATACACCGATAGCAGCAGCTACCACGCAGGGTAGGCTTAGCACTAGGGTGCTAAGCTATCTAAGCTAACTATCGGGAGCAATTCGGGGTTCAGTGTCTTGCCCAGGGACACTTCGACATGTGGCGGGAAGACGGGGGATCGAACCTCCGACCCTGCACACCAGAGGCGAACTCCCTACCCACTTCGCCACTGCCGCCCCCAATACAGAGTCCAAGCTTTTATTGTCATTATGTGTTTCCTTTATATTTATAATGCATAATCAAACAAAACAGTAAACACTTAAACATTGCAAACAAAAGACTTTACATCGTTGACAAAAGCTCTGCATTAGGAAAATCTGGCCTGCATCAACAATTTCATTCACAGCCAATTTCCATTAAAAAGGCCTTAATCTTTATCAATCTTAGAAGATTCCTAAAATACTACGAAAATACATGTATTTTAATATCAGAAATCATACAGTTAACACTAAATTAACATACAGTGATCTACATTTGTTAAATCTCAGGGCTGATCATTTGGTGAAAACAGCTGAATGTTAGGTCAAATGTTCAACCAAAGAGCGTTATTACTAAGATTTATAACTTTATTTAGTAAAGCACCTTTCACCAGTCATATATTCAAGGCTTACTTGCATCACTTCTGCTACGCCACTGATCGTGGCATCTATAAAGAGCTTGCAGCACCGCAAATGCCTGAACCAAGATGCTTTTCTGCTCCTGCAGGACAACTGTAAGATCATTTGGCTGGCAGAGGTCCTCACACACAACGTCACAGACAAAGTCCCACACTGCTTTGCCGGGTCCATCAGTAGAAGCTAGAAGAAGAAAAAGTCATCAACCAGTCTGTGAAAATTTCACTTTCCAAGCCAACAGCTGAACTCAATAGAGACCGTTTTGATCGCTCTCACCAAAAGCCTGAACCCCCTCATCTATGGTGGTGAGGAGTTGGAGGGCATGAAGGTAAACCTCTAAGCCATTTGGACTCTCTGATCTGTGAAAGCAATTAAATATTCATCATCAATATCAGGAGTTCCATGTATGTAGTTTTAACTCTGCTGTTCAATAAATTACAATGTTTCAGAAGATAATGCCAATAATAGTTTGGGACCTAATTTAGCATTGCAAGTTAGCTACAATAACCTAAATCTCTATCGGGGTGGAGCAGTACGTGGTGCGATTTTAAACTCCAACTCAATACGTTTTTTCTTAGGAATAAACATTTCAATACCCATTGAAAGTGAGTATAGTCATTCTAATGCTACACACATCATTCAGAACTTTAAGGGCATACTGGGTAATCTAATCTAGAAAAATATTCGTCAAAATCAGCTAATATACTCACCATCCGTCGTGTGTGCACGCTGAAAAAAAGTTGGTGCTTACACACAGCAGCTACTCCACTAACGGCGATCTAAAAAGCCTGACTCAGAGCCAGCAGCTGTTTATGTTTATAGCGTTAAATATTACCGGTTCATACGGTAAGTATGAACATAAACAAAAGTTTGCCACTTGTTCGTTAGGGATTACCTAGTATGCCTTTAGATGCCTTCAGATTCTCACCTAAGCTGCTTGGCTGCCTCAAGAAGAGATGAGGCCACATCTAGACAGCTTTGATTGTCTGCCCCCTCCTCACTTGGCTGAGCAGTGATCCAAGTCTTCATCAGCTCTTCGTCAAGGTCAAACAGTTTGTCGACTAGCTCTCCAACTTTCTCAAGCAGGTCAGCTGTAAAACACAAAGAGGGTGTTGCTATAATTATCATTTCAGTTAGCAAACGATAGGGTTACAAATGGGTAACGGTACCCTGCAGCGTTTTCTTGTAAAGAGGTCAAAACTCCAGCGACACTGAGTATACAGAACTTTTAACAACATTAACTTTAACAAATGTGTTGGGAGCTTTTTCTTCCTCATAAAACATTTGCAAAGCTGATTGCATTTATCTCCAGTTTATCAGTGGAATAAGGGGAAACTATTGGCTTTGTGCAGGATAAAAAAAAAAAAAAAACCCACACTAGAGCTCAGAATCTCAACAGGGAACCGTTAAGATAAACAGCTTACAGGGACTTTAAAAAGGTACTGTAAGTCACCTTGGTAAGTCCAACATATATTACATGTTTATACAAGAGTAACACTTAGTCAGCTTATTAGAGGGGAAGAAATAAGTTAAAGCCCAGTACTGTTGGTTGAACTGCACATGATGAAGCAGAGGTTGGAGCGCACAGACGTCTGTTGATTTATTCGCTGAAGCCACAGGGAACAGACATCTTTCTGAGAGACACAGGTCAGCAGCAATCTGCAAACATCAGCAGTAAGATGAAAACTTAAACTTCCTACTACTACAAGTCACTCTGTCTGATGTGTCTACAGAAAAAAAACTATGTAAATGTAACCTGCTCGTTTCCAGAAGGGTCGGAGGATCTGTATCTCCAAGAAGGAGCAGCAGCACAGCACTGTGGACACACAGGGAGTTGCATCGAATACTTGAATAGATCACATTTGTGTACAAAATCGATAAAGGACTATTACACATGATGACCCACCCCAAGTCTTCATTTTGGGTGAGAGTCTGACACGTTTCAGGAAAACAGGCAATGTTCCCAAGGATTCCCACACATATTTCCTAGAGGAGCAAAAAGAAAATTGACTTGTTATGGGAATTCTCAAAGCCCAGAAATAAAACAACATTAATTAAATACATAAAATAATTATGTATGTTACATTTCAACACAGAATGCAAAAACTGCAAAGGATTCTACTCACTGTGAGACGTGGACAACGCGACTTGGCGATCACCCCAAGAAGGATATCTGTAGCTTTGAATTCCTGCAGAAAACCAGCCACGTCCTACACACAGTAATTACATCATTAACTACATAAACCTCAACATGATTCACTTCTAATTGGCAAATATAGGTAAAACCAGCTTACACTAATGGCAGTCCTTTTTAAAGAGGTGTTGATTCAACTTCATGAACATTTTGGCGGATGTAGTTTGGTGCTGTTGACATGTAGAGCACTATAGTGGAAGGGGTTTCTTCTATTTGGTCCACCCAATTTATGGCAATGAGGATGGACTAAATACCATAAATGGCACTCAGTAGAACACAATACAGCACCAAAAACTACATCCTGTACCTTAGAGTCTTCAGGAAGATAGTCTTTACTGCAGGATATTGTAATAGACTGCATTAGTTTTAGACTGGTTTACCTAATAAGCTGCCAACAGAGTGTGTGGCTTAATTCATTGGTAATGATATATGTATGGAAGAAACAAGAACACTAGAAACATATTTCATAATTTGTGGTCAAATATTCTGAATTCCAAGAATGAAGTAGTACTTATGTTGCAGTGATAGTTTGTAATGTCAATTTAAAACATTTAAATTCCTTAAGGTCTACCCTTACAATAAATACAAAATAGCTAAATATCTAGAGAATGATCATTTTGTTTATATTGTTTAACCGTTTTTTTCCCTAGCCCATTTACTACCCAGCTCCAATCCTAAATAATAACATTTGATTAGTTTCTTAAACTGCATTGTTTAGGAAAGATTCCAGGAACAATAGGAGTAATATATGATATAAACAAAACAAATTAATTTTTAACAGAGCAAACACAGCAGAACAGGATGGCAAATAAAATCTCAACTAACAAAAGTGAAGCCAACGGGACATACAGTATAAGGAACTCTACCTTATCCATTGCCATATCCCAGACTCTACATAGATCTTCCTCGTCGTCATCAGGGAGCTGCATCTGACCTTCAGAGTCCACCTCCACATTCTCTGTGACCATCTGCAAGACATAGCCATTTTTACTAAAATGATCTGTATTGGACATTTTTTTTATTCCGACTGATTTGGTACTTGGTCTCTAAATTGGCTGTTAGTTAAATATGTCGAGAAAATAAAAGGAACCCATATTGTGCCTGATCTCCACTACACTTGTGTTTGAGACCGTCCACATTTCTGTAGTGAGGTTGGACGGGTTGAGTAGTGACATTGGCAACAATAATGCTGTCCCCATTTGGAATTTGCAAAGTCTGTCTACTTTTATCAAACAAGTTAAGATTTTACTGAGTTGCTACTTATCACTGCGTAACTAAATTATATTTCACTGTCATTTCCCGGTGCTGAATGTCTTTTTCACGTCTTAAAGAGACATGAAAATGACATTAGAGGGGCGCTCGTGGTGTAGTGGTTAGAGCGTCCCCCTAGAGGTAAGGTCCTCATCGCAGCAGTTCGAATCCGACCCGTGGTTGGTTCTCTGCATGTCGTCCCCTCTTTGCCCCATTTCAACTCTGTCTCTCGAAATCTGTCTATCAAAGCATAAAAGGCTAAGAAATAATATAAAAAAATAAAAAATAAAGACATTAGAAATAATAGTCTTCCTACATGGATGAGACGAGTCAGGGTGCTGAAAATCCAGTGCTTGCTGTAAACGGTGTCTCCGATGGCGTCCAAATCTTCGTCCTCCTCTCCATCAACTGTGTCTGGGGGTGGTGATGGGTTACGGTCCATTACAGGAGACTGTGGTCCAGTTGGAGAAGAGGATCTCTCAGTCTCCCCTTCCTCAGCACCAAAACTACTGTCTGGAGAAAAAATGTAAAGTTGGGTGTTGCGACTAATACCGTAAGGAAAAATAAGATTTTGTTACATTGTTTCTACTAAGTAAGTTAGCTAATATGTAAGACAGCATTAGACTATCAATGAACATATATTATGGAAAGGGTTGTACAGGATTAGGTCATCAATGTGACTCAATAAGGTCAAATATAAAATAGAATGTAAAATAAGGTAAATGGAATATAATACTCTAAAAAGGACACATGTAAACTTAATGTGAACAGATGTCAACTATAAGTTATAAGCAGGTGTTAACTGTTGTCAAGTGACATAGGGTGGTGAGCTTGAGAGCTGATCAAGAGTTCAGTAGTCTTGTGGTCTGTGCAATGATATGAGATAATGGAAATCTATATCTATCTATCTATCTATCTGAAAGCATACACGGAGCTTAAACGTATGCAACCTAATAGAACATGAGGTTTTGTTGCAGGTGTTGATTCTTTCGTTTGAGGCTGTAGATTGTGGCGGGGTGGCATTTTATAGCGTTCTATTGAGAGGGTAGGCTACACACACTTTACTGCATATCATCAATGGTGAACTAAATAGTACGACAGTCTTTAATTGGTCTATTAAATGGTAACTCGGTGGATATCGCACGACTTCATGATTTCAGACGACTATTAAATAAACAGCCTTTAGCTGATGACATTAATGGAGAAATGATGAACTAGTTAGTTCTTTAGTTGGCTAGGAGGTGAACATTTCGCTTTGAAAGACTTGTTGGTGTCAAGCTTATTAACAATACTTCTTACTTGTCGACTCACCCATTGTGAACACTCACTAAAGACGGAACTTGCTGGTTAATATCGAACATAATATCGTCGCATGTTTGGTTTTCTAACCTGTGCCAGTGCAGTTTCCAGACATGTCAAACGCAAACTGTGTCCATTCAGCACAATGGAATCTTCGGCGCATGCGCGACAATGAAAAACATTGCGCACTCTTCTTCTTGTTATCCACTATCTCAAATTGAGGTGATGTCGCCATCTGCAGGGCACAGGGGAAACGACAGTGACAATTAAATGTACCTACGGCGAAGTCGAGTAGTAGGCATACTGTACAGCAGGGCTATTCAATTAGTTTTGAATGGGGGCCGGTTGGTGGAAATGATCCAAAATGAGGGGCCAGAAAAAAATGCTTAAAATTGATGAGCATCACATCAATAGCTACATATACTGTAAAACACTACAACGACATAGGAGTGCATATATTGTCTTTATTTTATCAAATAGAGTTCACCAGCTTATCAAAAAAAAATCCCTATTTGATTAACATAGGTTGCCTGTTGTTTAAGTGTTTATCAGTTCAGGAAAACACAATAGGTTAACTCTTCAACAGTTTATCAAAATACATAGAAATAAATGTACTCTAAGTGCAACAGCTTATCAAAATACAGGTAGGCCTAGGTTTACTAAGAGTGCAACAGCTTATCAAAAAACATATAAATAAATATAGGCTACTCTAAGTGCAACACCTTACAGTGGTTCCCCCCAAAAATGTGTTTGTCAAGGGGTCACTGTCCAGGGTCATGGGAGGCGCGGCGAAATTTTTGGCTGTATTTTGCTCAAAGATGCCAATGCACAGTACAGAAATAAACAACTGCTTATTTGAATACAAAAAAACTACAGACACTGACTTTACAGTTGTGCAATTTTGTTTGCAATGTGAAGGTACAAATTTTGTGCAAACATGCAAAGTTCTACTGGTGCAATATTATGCAGACACACTAAATACAAATAATGGACAATACACTTACACTGCGGTACAATCGCGCCCGCAAAGCTGCATACACAGAGCAGCTGATAGAGAAAAGCTTGGAGACACATGTGCACATTTATTTACTGCAGAGCGCGGCCTTTCGTGCAGTTATGACCATGCAAAAGCACACATCACACGTGCTAGTACATTGATTGTGCACCACCAAAAAAAAAAAAAATTTATTTTTTATTTTTTTTTGGGACGGTCGGTAGTCAAGGCGGGGGCCAGTAAATATTCCTTCGCGGGCCGCACCTGGCCCGCGGGCCGCCTATTGAATAGCCCTGCTGTACAGTATATATCCCTCTTATAATAGGTCCATGGCCTATCCCATGGAGAGATTACACTTTTTTTTTCTTCTTTAGGCTACTACAGACAATCCAAGGCCGCGTCCTAAATAGACATGGACGACAATGAAAATGTAAAGTCACCATTATCCTGGCCAAAATTATTGTAATTCAAAACAAGTCGGAATCACTTCACATTTTGATGAGGAACCGCTATTTATTTTCCATCAAAGATTTCTCAGAGTAAAAAACAAACAATTAGGCTAACATTTTAGATAATTAACTGTCTCTTTGTGTGAAATACATTGGGCAAGCCAAGCCTAGGTCTTGAGTCGTCGTGAGCAGGCCTGCCCACACAAATGGCTGGGCCCTTGAAAACCTCCAGTCAATGGGCCCCCCTTAACCATTACTCCTATCATCAACAATGAGTGTGAGTGCGCTCATCCCTCAATAAGCACATACATACATTTGTAGAGAGACTAACTATCTTATCAACCAGGGACAGTTGGGGGAGCAAGGGCTCATTATTATTTTAAAATAGTAGCACATTTCTGACTTAGCCCAACATACCTACCAATTTATTTTGATTCCCTTACACTCACACAATTGTTTAACAGATCAACAGATCTCTACAAAATAATCAGTTCACACAGAGACATTGTTCTTCTTCAGTATTCACTAAAGCAAACAGTTTTTTCACAATTTGCACGTTTTCTATGCTACTAGTTTCTGGTAAGATACATTTACACTAATTGACTGCACCATATATTGCACTTTTTTGTATTTCTGCACATGACATTAAATCATTTGAAATCTGTTGGTGGTATTGTTGAAATAAATAACACTTAAAAAACAACATCAACAACAAATTCTTCACACACAAATGAAAAAAGGCGGTTCTCTACATGAATAACCAAACCAACCTACCCTCAAAACTATAAAGTTGGCCAATGTTTGCTTGCAACATTTAGGCTTAGTTCATTCTCCTCTCATCACTGCAAAAGCACTGAAATCATTACAAAAAAAGTTCTTAATCTTTGAACTCAAATCTGTTCCTTCAATTATTTCCAACTTCTTTGTGCCTTGTGTCTTTCTTTGCATTAAGAACTTTTTTATGTCTATTTTCATTTTTTATTTTTAGAAACAATACAGAAAGCAGGACCTTGGTGGTTACGGCAATAATTAAAACAGGATGATGCTGCTCGTCAGCTTCATTGTAGTATGACCCGGCTGGTTGGTCAATTGGCCAGGTTTCTGAAAAACTGGTCAGACTGGGCTGGTCGTGTCAATATGAAGACTTATGTCAAAGCCTTTAGAAGGTATAGTCCCCAAAGGGAAATTCTTTTTCACAAAAATTTACATTATGTGGAGAGAGAATTTAAACCTGTTTGTAGACTCAGGAAAATGACAGAGTAACTAATGTAGAAGAACTACAAAAGGTACCCAACCTGTTTTTTCATTGGGTCCAAATACTTTTCACAACGACACCCAGACACAAGTAGCAGGTAGGCCTACATGTGTTTTCCGTGAGCAAGAACGAGTCAGGAAATATAATCCAGCCAAAACTGTTTAATATCAAAACCCAATCTTGTCACCATTTGGCACACAAAGGGTTTATAGGATGGATTAAGTTTGAAACAGTTACACTCCGCTGTGCTCAATCTGAAACATTTTTAACATTTCTGCTTTTCTACTGCTTTTTAAATGGCCTTAAGCGGAGCCGCGGTTCTGTGTAAACACCCAACTTTGAATAGATATTGACATACTTATCTAAAAATAAAGTTTAGCTTGGTTAGGTTCTTGGCTTCCAAAGACCATGGGCCCCCCAAGTGGCTGGGCCCTAGAAAGCCTTCCCACTTTCTATCCCTTATGGGCGGCCCTGGTCGTGAGTCATGACCGTCATGACAGGTTTAAGATTTAGGAATGACTGGAAAGATGGAGCTCCCTCTTGAGGAAATTCAAATCATCAGGATGTCAATGCTACTGTATGCATATAGGTTAGCAAGATAGGCAGCTTTAAAATAAATACAAACATGTGATCCCTAGCTAATGGAAGTTCACCACTATCAATACTTTGAGTGTTATTGATCACGATTTACGATTCAATCATATATTGTTGCATTCCAAGTGCCGAGTGACATACACATTGGTATTTCAATTCTCATGAACTTCAGACATTTCAATGTCAGAAAATCAGCAAAAGTGTTCAAAACCAGTACATGCAGTTTTTATTGGAACTTGGCACTACTCATCGAAGAAAATAATCCCTAAAAGACTAATTCAGGTAGGTATAATATAATGATGATGAGTCTTTTTAAAATGCCCCCTTTTCAATGTTATGAGGAACAGTTCCCCCTCCTACATTCAACAGTTCTTCTGTCATGTGTTACAATATTTGATTTAAATTCCAAAACATATGCCCTTGCTGGTGATTGCATACCTACTGTAATAGAAACCTTTAAACAAAGCAATACAAGTACTGTTTGATCTCTGCATGTTATAACAGAACATGTTTTGTTTTCTTTGCATATTTTTCCTGTGCATTTTTTTTTATTTGAGCTGTGATCCAATATAATTTAATTACGAACCAAAAGTTGTCTTGTTTAATTTAATTGTTCTGTGTTCTTGCTTAAAAGAGAAAAGATGTTTCTGTTCTTTTTAGCTTGTACTTTTTGTCCTCACTTATAATTTATATCTGTTGCAACATGCAACATAACTTGTGGATAACCTCCTTCCAAGGTCATTTTAATGCTAAACAGAGTATATTTGAGCCCATATCATTTTAGATAAACCACTATAACCCTGTCTAAATTTAAAATAACATATAATAACTCATGTATTGAATTTTTTTTGTTTGCATTTCTATAACATTTGCATGCTATACCTTGCACTGTATTCTTAAACCCTTTGTCTGTTTGCTTGTTTAAAGTTTAATTTCATTCTGTTTGTTGGGAAATGACGACAAGGATGTCAAACAGTTTTGTGTCAACATGGATAGCAAAATCTTGAATAGACCCGCCTCTAATCAAAACTTGGGGTAATTTGGCGAGTGTAAACTATCCTCCTTGAATCAATACATTATGATGTCGGGCAGGAATAACAACTCACCTACCTCATCATGCAGCTGTCCCCCAGAGGGAGTGGTTCTCAGCTCTGTTTGCCCTTGGAGGAGCTTCCATATTAGCTAGTGAAAACATCCAAAAAAAAAACTTGTTTCAAAGATATAACCACAGATAAAACAAACACATGAAACTGTTTTTCTAAGGCTGATCATGCATGATGGGACATTAAAAGTTCAACCGACCAGCTTCAGTCATTAAGTTGTACAATTGATTTGAATTAATGAGTCTGGTGGTCCTTTGGTGTTGACTTTTGTTTAAGTTTGTCCACTCTCTGATGGAGTTTTCAATCGTTAAACAGGGTTTGAACGCATGGTAGCCACACGAACGCTAAGTAATGACGTATGTTGTTCGAAAGTTGCTGCTTGAAATGATGCCAAGTCCTGTGTGTTTTAACATGACGCTGCAGGTAGAGGATGACCTTAATCAAGGATGTAGTACAGTCAGTTCAGTCGCACATCCTGTGCAATTCCTGTTTCAGATGCAATTTAGAGAATGCAGTAAACTCTTTTACAACATTTAAACAAATAATAACTTCAAGAAGTAATAAAAACTAAAAATATAAGCATTAATTTTTTAACTATAGGTTTCCTCAATGGTTGAGAGTGTCCTGAATTGATCCTTATTGCATTCATTTTTTAAGTAGGAATTATTTAAATTTATTTTCTTTTTGTTTTATATATTTTTCGACCAACATAGTTATTTAAAACAAAACCAAACAATTTGGACGCACAATTTTTCCAATAACAAGCCACAGCAACCGAAAATAACTGAACAGGAGCTTGCCGTTGATGGTCAATGCCATGATCCACAGCAGGTTGTTTAAGGGTCATCGACCAGGAACTGCAGCATTTCTTGCCAGGGACATTTATTAGATGTCGATCCCCATCTGTCTCTCCTTTCATTTCCTGTCATCTCTATATTGTATACATTAAATTAAATTAAATTAAATTAAATTAAATTAAATTAAATTAAATTAAATTAAATTAAATTAAATTAAATTAAATTAAATTAAATTAAATTAAATTAAATTAAATTAAATTAAATTAAATTAAAGCATAAAATGCCACACACAAAAAATACATATTAAACACACAAAAAAAGGCTTAAGCTCATTATCCTAATATATCACATAAACCATTAATGATCATTTGTCAAACTGTAATCACAGTCAATCTCTATTAAGGACAAACCATATTGAAACTTAAATAGTTTAATACATTTGAACCAGATACTGGCCTCTATATTATATTTTCTACTTTTTTCAAATGTGTTGTCTCTACTTTAAAGTTTATGTACACACTTTTGAATTTCTCCCCATATGGTTTTTAACTGAGTTTGTTCAGGGGCTGGGGGTGTTTTCACCTTTTAGTAGTGTATGTATTGCCGTAGTTTTGAAATGTGAATTGTTGGAGAGTGTTTGGAATGTCTTCTTGGGTGATTCAATGTTGAGAAAAAGATATGTCTGCATGTGTTCTATAAATGTATATTTAGTACCTGATTAGCGGCTTAAAATTTGGTTGCAAAGCCAGTATCACTAGTTCTTGTTAAATAAAGTTCCCAGAAAGTCCTCTTTTCAGGTGTGTTTATGTTTATTAGTATTTTACAGATGTCTTGGTACCCTTTTTTAATGTTTTTTTTTCTTACAAACTGTTGAAAACGGACCATAATAGGTAACAATGAACAACATTTCATGTCTTTTCTGTACATGGCAGAAGGTCACTGGTCACTGTAAAGAAGGCACCTGGTTGGGAGGTAAACCCGTGCTGGCCAATTGCTTCTTTAAAGTAGATCTGAAGTCAACATTTGTATAGAACACATCTCATTTACTCAAGTTATTTCCAGTAGCCTACTAACATTGTGTACATATTATAGAATAATGTTCTTACTTACTTATTTAGTTCTTATATTATATTGTTAGCCTTTATTGTTGGTTTTATCTAGTGACATTAAGCATACATTCTGACACTTGTTTTTATTCTTAATTGGAGCAACAGTAACTAAACTAATTTTTCTGATTCTGATCTCTGGCTGTGATCGAGCTACGATCAGCATACCAGCAAACAGAGACCTGTCATCTTTCAATTCCATCGCCTTGTCTGCCAGCTTGTGCTTCAAAACATTTCGTTAACTCCTTACACCTTATTCATTCTGGCCCACACACTGACTTAATTTTTGTGAATGCACTCTTCCACAAAGGCAACATTATTCTGCTGGCCAATCTCTTCTGGGCTGGATACATTGTTATGCAAATGGGGTGGCATCATAATCTTTGTGATATTACGCAGGTTTTTAATTAGTTTTCCTTTCTGCTATGTTCAACACAAGCACACAAAGTTCCAAATGCAAAAGAAATGATTGATGTGCTTCAATTGACACGTCTCATTTAGATTGATGTCCATGTAGAATAAAATGAACCCATGATGCCACATGTCGAAGTGTCCCTGGGCAATACACTTAACCCCAAGTTGCTCCCGATGAGTGTGTGTGTGTGAGAGACAAACAATGTAGTGAGATCAAAAAATCCTTAGCAACAGCCTCTGCCATCAGTGTGCGAATGTGTGTGTGAATTGAGTGAATGCGACAGACGTGTAAATCGCTTTGAGTTGTCGGTGTACGACTAGAAAAGCACCATATAAGTAGAAGTCCTTTTACCAAAGGCTCCTTCTTGTTAAAGGCCAGAGCTGGTGCTGATAGATTGATCGATCTTGAATCGTAACCTCAAACTTTTCAGCACAAGTCTATCAGCTGCTAGGCTGACGATGATCTTGTCATCTTCAGGAGGCATCTACCGCTATCAGCCATGGCAGTTGCTTCCAAGATGAGGCTCCACTCCACTCCTTAACCTGGCTGGCTTGGACCAGGCTTGTGCCACTTGAAGGTTCTGGACACTGTGGGGTAAATGTGGGCTATTTTATTGAATTGTTGTTCCTTTTTACGTTATATTTATTTTTATTTTAATGTTTTATTATTGTGTCATTAGCATGCCCAGCCTTGCAAGACACCCTTATAAACACACAGCCAGACCACAAACCAAAATGCCAGATGCTTAACAATTATAATACTAAATATAAAGATACAAAACATCCAGAAGTTTTGTCCAGGCTTTAGTAACAAAAAGGCTAACTTATAAACACTGAATGTAAACAACCAATTCATCCTGACATCATCATTGCTCCAGAATATTTCAGGATATTGAGCAAACATTTTATTTACAAAAGGTACTCTTAATTCATCATATAAGGGACAATATAAAAGAGAATTTGGTTAATTTTCCACTCCTTAATCACAGAAGTTTTTTATCATTGTAATTATTATCAAAATACAGGCTGCAATGATTACTGATAGTAAAAACGAAGTAATCTTGTGTTGACACTGAGTCTGTACAAAATTCAGTAGTCTATACCTGCTGCATATGCTGTGTCGGGTTGTTGGCCCCCGCATATCTCAGCTGACAATGGGTGTGATTGTCAAATACACAATTCTCATATTAAAATATGGCTAATAAACTTTAATATGATCATGATCTGAAATCTCTAACAGCATAGCATCCTCAAGACTGATACTGATTTCTCATTTCATCCAGATGTAACCACTTATTAAATAGTACTTTTGGAATAGAGTAGCACACTGTCAGCAAAAGTGTTTTATGGCTGCCAATTCATTGAGGAATATATGTTTGGAATCGAAGTGCAAACACATTTGCTCAATCAAAAGATAAGAGGGATGCAATAATAATTATATTGGACTTGTCAAAGGCGTCAGACATCCATTCAGCACATGTCTGCCATGTCTTGGCAATAAAGCTTCAGTTCCACCTCAGAAAGAGGATGTGAGCATAAAAGTTAGCAATCTCAATATAAAGGGCTCTCAGGTGTAGTGTGAGTATTCCCTGCATTGGTGAGCACAAGCCCACAGTGGCAACCATGAAGTTGAGTTGTTTGTGGTTGTGCTTACTAGCTTTGTCTTGTGCCAGTGTCATCGATGTCCAAGCCAGGCTGGGTAAGACTCAATGTGTTTTAGATACTGTGGAACGCTTTTCATGATGATTCAATAACTCATGATAAAATGGTTTCATCTGCTTGAATTATAGATACAAATTAATAATGTTTAGCAGTGTCTACAATATAAGTTATGGAGAACATCAACTCAAAAAGTTTTCTACACTTTAAAACCTTCCCCAGTTCGGAACCATGTCAGCAGCATCTGCAGCACATGGGGCAGAGAGCACTTCAAGACGTTTGATGGTGATGTGTACCAGTTCCCTGGTATGTGTGAATACAACCTGGTCTCTGACTGCCATGTAACCTACCAGGAGTTCTCCGTGCACATGAAGAGGAAAGAGAATGATGGAAACCCTACAATCAGTTATGTGAAGGTCACCATCAATGACCTTTCATTCCACCTCACCAAGAGCCTGGTCACTGTGAATGGTCTTCCGTAAGTGATATGCCATTAAGCCTGTGAAAGCAACTGTACTTCACTCAATTATATTGTAAAAATTATGATATATAAACAGTATATGTGAAGCATTCTCTTTTATTCCCCCAGTGTCAAAATCCCTTACTACAATGGAGGGGTGCAAGTGGAAAAAAATGCTGTTTACTTCAAGCTCCAATCGAAAGTCGGCATTGTTGTCATGTGGAATGGGGATGACGCTGTCATGGTAAAAACTTAAGATAAAGGTTTTCATCGTCTACATGGCATGATACACCAGGAAGACTTTTACAGCACATACATAGATGTCCTTAAAATATCTTGCATAAGGCACATACAATAATGTACATTATAAGGAGTGCATTGTACATAGACTATTTAGTTAAAAGCCTGTGATGAGTGTTTGTTTTTTTTACTCTGGGATTGCAGCGAATGTTGCCTTGGGTGACATGGAACAGACCAACCTCCCAGAGATGCAGTCATGTTTTTTTTATGGTTTTAGAGGCTTTCAAGGATGAAATTAACGACACAGACTGTCTTTCAGTCAACTCAAGAGTTATACTTGAAAAGCACACACAATCATATTATACTTGTTATCCAAATTGTGAAAAATCGCCCCCCCCATATGACCTTGCTGTGTTTTAGGTGGAACTGGATCCTGAATATGCTAATCGTACTTGTGGACTGTGTGGAGACTTCAATGGTGTTTCTGTCTACAATGAGTTCATTAATAATGGTATATATGGTCATTCACTGTATGTATTGATGTATTCAAACAATTATTTACTGTATCTTTGACATTTGATGATATATGAACTATCAAATGCAGATCGCAGAATAAGCTCAGTTGAGTTTGGCAACAAACACAAAGTCCATCGTCCAAACGATGATTGTGAGGACCCCTATGAAGAAGAAGACGAGTCACTGGAGGCTGTGGCTGTGCCGGAGTCATGCGAGGAGTTTGTGAGTTTATTGTTCATTTAGTATCGACATTAAGTATAATCATATACAGTATACATAATATACATATATATATGAGTAATTTTGTCCCTTCTACCATTTTAGCAAACCACCTGTGACCAGATGCTGCGTTCAGTGTCCTGGAGCTCCTGCACCAAACTGATAAACCCTGAACCTTACATCCAGGCCTGTGTGAAGGACATGTGTGGCTGCACCAACAGTGCAAATGACTTCTGTGTCTGCAGCACACTGTCAGAGTTCTCTCGACAGTGTTCCCATGCAGGAGGGCTGCCTCCCAACTGGAGGACACCTCAGTTCTGTGGTAACGTTTTTTGTTCTCTTTTCTTTTTCATTGACATCTTTATATTTCATACGGTACGGAGTGGAAACAGTACTTAAGGACTTAGAACAACTAATATTAACTGTTTTTGGGAGAGAATACACTGTGCTAATGCCTAACTTTTTTTAATGCAGCTTTATTTATTTTTTTATATATTTTTAAACACTTATTAACTGCATGAAGATAGGCTGGATACGTCTTCTACTTGTCTGTCTTACTTCACTGTGTCAATGGTCAGCATATCAGTTTTGCAGAGTCTGGCTGTCACAGAGAGCTGAAAATAAGTACTGTGTAACTGATAGGATTTAAAATGTAGAAAAACAATTAATAACTACCTAAGTGCAAATTAATTAAGCACACACACAAAAATTCTACTTTTGACACACTTAAGGAAAACAATCTAAGTTTCTACCACCCTTTATATACTATTGAATACTATAGTGATAACAATTCAGGACTACCTCTGTTTATTTAATCTGTACCGTACCTTTACAGCTAAGACGTGCCCATTCAACATGGTTTATGAAGAGAGCGGTTCCCCTTGCGTGGATACATGCACACATCTAGACACAAGTTCACTGTGTGAGGACCACAAAATGGACGGCTGCTTCTGTCCTCCTGGTTAGTGCTGTTCACACGTGCACACTAAAATTGAAATCACCTGTGTCAATTTTGATACTCTTAAAGATTATTTCAGACTTTATCTTCCTAGTCATTGCATGTTTATGTTCATGTCACGTGTCTCCTTTAGGAACTGTGTTTGATGATATTTCCATGAGAGGATGTATTGCTCAATCTGAATGTCAGTGCAAACACCACAAAATCTATAACTCGGGCGAGGTTTACCGACAGGACAGAAAAGAATGGTATGTCAAATATTTCATATTCTCAACAGGATATTTAATCTGGTCTCCTTATTTGTGTAATTTATTTTGTTAAAATGTAACTGTTTGGCTTTTTTCAGTACATGTTTTGAAGGTGTATGGGTTTGTAAGAACCTCCAAACACCTGCTACATGTGCAGTTGAAGAGGGATCACATCTAACTACCTTTGATGGGAAAGCATATACCTTCCATGGAGACTGTTATTACACCCTAGCCAAAGTGGAAAGACAGGTTAATGATCATGGCTCTGTACAATTTATTAGCAGACATGACATAATACATGTATACATATGTATTCAGATTATGAATATAATTAATTGTTATTGTGCTCACAATATTCTTTTCAGGATGATGCAAGTCCAAAATTTACCATCCTTGTTCAGCTGGTGCCATGTGCAAATCAAAAGTATGATACTTGTCTTAAGACCCTTAAAGTTCTGCTGAACAATGACAAAAACAATGTAAGTTATAGCCTGTCTGTTAAATGGAGTTTAATCATTAGTCAATTCACAATTATATATGCAACACTCTAATGGTCAATTCTGTTTTTATTCAGGTATTAATGTTCACTTCTGATGGCACAGTAAAGCAGAATATGCAGACCGTCAGTTTGCCATACCACTCAGGTGTGTCATACATCACTAAATGAAACTTTATAATGTCCTCTTTCATTCATGCCATGACATTAGAAAATTATGTGACTGTTTTTTTTTCCTCTTTGCTCAAAGGCGACATCAACATTTTCCACGCTTCATCATTTCACATCTTGCTCCAGACCAGTTTTGGGTTGCAAATTCAGATCCAGCATGTGCCGGTCATGCAAGTCTATGTCATCCTGGAACCAAGCTACAGAGCAAAGACACGAGGTAAGATTTACGTTTATCTTAACATGAAATATTGGCATCCTCAAGACGTAGGTTTGTCAGTACAGTACAGTACATTTGCATTGAGTGAGTAGTTGCTGAAGGGATTACATACAGTTGGATGAGAATGGCAACAGAAATTATGATTGTGCATGAAAGAAAAAAATTGCCATCCACAGCTGCCACAAAAGAACAAACCATAAGATGTATGTGAGAAAAAGGCTAAACCTTACCATAAAATCAATTGTTTTTTGGAAAGACATTGTTTCATACATTTAACAATGAAACACACACAATACAAAATGGTTGGGTGGGATTCCACTTCATACATCTTATTTCAGATGAATTAACCATAAACCAAATGCTATGAAATATATCAACTTCCTAAATTGAAAACACATTCCATTATGCAATATTTGGTGTCTTCAGGTTTATGTGGGAACTACAACATGGTCCTGTCTGATGACATGAAGACACCTCAGGGGATCGTGGAAGGAACTGCAGCAACATTTAGTAACTCCTGGAAGGCTAACCTCATGTGCCCAGACAGAGGGGAAAAACTTGATGACCCATGTTCCCTCAGTGTGGAAAATGGTAAAAAGCAATGGATGATTAGTACTTCTGTTTATCTACTGATTTTTGTTTGTTTATTTTCTAGATTGCTTTTCATCTTTTAGCATTTATTTTTTTTGTTAGAATGTATGTTGTGTTTAAGGCAATTAAACAGTATAACAGCATTGTAGAGATTAAAACTAAAAGGGTATTTGTTTCCCCACTTCAGAGCAGTACGCAAAATACTGGTGCGCCATGCTACGAAGTCCAAACAGCACCTTTGCCCAGTGTCATTCAGCCGTGGATCCTGATATGTACTACAAGGTAAGGCAAAACAGTGGCTTTGTCTTTCTCTCTGAATTACATTTTGATGGGACTCTGATTTTATTAAAGTGTTTAATATCTTCTGCAGCGATGTACTTATGCTAGCTGTAACTGTGAGAAGAGTGAGGCCTGCCTGTGCGCCGTCTTCTCCTCTTATGCACGAGCTTGTGCATCACAGGGAGTGTTTATGACAGACTGGCGGGAGAATGTTTGTGGTAAGGATTACTTTCCTTATATTGTGTTGAAGTTGAGCTATAATTTAATATTTCCTGTCATTAGTTAGTCATAAAACTATTTAAGTAACTGACCTCACATTTTGCACAAAATAGATAAATACACACGGAGCTGCCCAGCTTCTCAGACCTTCTCTTACAAGCATCAGAGATGCCAGTTGACTTGCAGATCACTGGGCTCAAAGCAGCAGAGCTGCACTTCGGACTTCTTGCCTGTTGATGGTTGCTCCTGTGCTGAGGGTCTCTACCTAAATGAGAATGGAATCTGTGTTCCCATGGCAAAATGTCCCTGCTACCATGACGAAGTCTACATCAAGTCAGGAAAGTCCATCAACATCAGAGATGAACACTGGTGAGTCAGACTAAGGATTATGTATGATTATTTTGCCAGATGTATATAAGTGTTACATAAACTGTTATGTTTAATTGTTATGGTATAAGTCCCTTTTGTTGCATCTTATATCTCTGGTGTCTTTTTTTAGTGTTTGCACCAATGGAATGCTTCATTGCCATTCATGGAGGGCCCGCTCATCAAGTATATATATTTTTGTTTATTGTTCATTGTTTATTTATTTATTTTACACTAACACAAACATTCGATTGATGCAATATAAATTAAATTATTTCTACTTCTGTTACAGGATGCCGCTTTCCAAAAGTGTTCTTTAACTGCTCCACTGCAGGCACAGGAGAACTTGGAGAGCAGTGTGCTCGGACTTGTTTAAATCTGGACAGCGATGCTTGTGTGAGCTTTTTTGTCTGCTGTGTCCAAATTGACCTCCTAGTCTCAAATAACTGGATCTAATATTTACAGTATGCTACATTGAAGATGTCAAGCACTGTGTTTAGTTGCACAAGTCTCTACATGTGTACAATACTCAAAGTATCAGTAATGTTTTCTATATTTCAATCAATGTAATGTTTAAATCTTCCCAGGATTCCACAGAGTGTGAATCTGGCTGTCAGTGTCCAGTTGGCCTCATTGATGATGGCAAAGGTTCATGTGTAAAAGAAAGTGAATGTCCCTGTCAACATGATGGGCGTCTGTATGCCCCAGGAACAAAAATCCCTCTTCAGTGCAATACTTGGTATGACCTTGTTTTTATCAGACGTATCATATTGTATAGTAACACACAAATATTATCATATTTGCCAGCATGCTTCACCTAATAGCAGTATTCACTGTGTGATTTATAACAATTTTTTTTTATACATCTAGTACCTGCAAAAGTGGAAACTGGGAATGCACAGAGAAAAAATGTCCAGGAACTTGCAGTATCTATGGGAGTGGTCACTACAGTACATTTGATCAGCGCACATATGGGTTTCAAGGACATTGTTCTTATGTTGCTGTTAAGGTAAACAAAGCATGTCAAAATCATCCAAATGAAAGGCTGTGTCTTATCACACCCCTTGTTTTTCCATTCACTACTGCTTATACAGTGTAAGAGAGAATTAATAGTTTACTCAGTGAGCAGTCATATGAGATTTTGCCCGATAAGACCTACTCATCATTTTGTGTAATCACTGAAAGCTGTAGAGTCCCACAACTGTAACTTTTCGCCACAAATAGGCCTACTTCCTTTTGTTTTATTGAGGTGTTATATTTTGGGGGCACTGTGTAATTATATTTAAACATTAAGAATTCAGACCCTCAAATAAAATGGGGGACTGACAGTAAATATAGTGCAGTATATAGTAAATAGGGATTGATTTTGGATACACCCAAAAGTTAACTTATTATATTCTCTCAGGCTTCATTTCAGAAATTCATAGCTATTATATTTATAAATATTTTACTTATTGCTAATGTTAACAGTAGAGTTAAAAGACATTTTGATGCTTGCCTCAACTTTGGCAAGCATAACACTTGACCTTTACCCTTTTACTTCAATCTTGAATTATCGTTGACAATTGAAAGCCAAGCTGGAGTTTGATTTGACCAATGGTCTCTGTCTAATATAAAGCAAATATGCAAACATTTAAATTAATCCCTCTCTTTTAAGAACAAATGTGGCAATGAAACAGTACAGGACAACTTCAGCGTTATCACAGAAAATGTGCCATGTGGATCTACTGGCACCACATGCTCCAAAACTGTCAGAATCCAACTGGGGGTAAGATCTCATACCAACACCTGATATGTGAACTGTGAACCTTAAACATTGATCTCAAATATATAGATATGTTCATAAACTAAACTGCATCTTTGAAATTACAATGATCGCAACAGAAATCTCCTTAACATTACAGCGAATGGAAATCAAACTATCAAAGGGTAAATATGAAGAGGAGGAACTGGCACATGGCAAGAAGATTCCGTACAGAATAAGGAAGGTTGGCTTTCATCTGGTCATAGAATCTGCCATGGGTCTGGCCGTGATTTGGGATCATAAAACAACAGTTCGCATCCTCCTGGAACCGCAGCACAGCGTGAGTCACACAAATTATTTTAGTGATGAAATCTTATACAGTAAGGGCCAGATCCACTTTGAATGGATTGTGGACATTTCATTAAGACGATCGGCCAGGATTTAATGTTGATGAATGTTATATAATCTGCTTCACATCCAAACAGGTTCTTTACAGATCCCAGGTTTATACTTATACTTTGTGCTGGATTTTGAATATTCTCTCATTTACATGCATGCAAATGGGACAGACGCACCCAGGTGCTGTCAGGGCAATTTGAGAGCATTTTTTTGCATGCATTTCTCCCTTTGCGTGTGCTCTGTGGATAGATCCTTTTGCACAGGTTTAGCAGCTGTAAAAGCAGCGCAATCCTTTAGTGAATCTGGCCCTTAGACTTTAAAACTACATTTCTAATATAGTGTGCTTTTTTCTCTGTACTCATCATCCCTCCTCTATTGCTCCCCCCTGAGGTTTCCTGCATTTGTAAACACTTGTCAAACTACTTGAGGCTAATCTGTTATTTGTGTTTACTTATTGGACTATATAAATAAATCGATATACAGTAACTTGACTTCTCTTTCATGGCTGTACAGGGAAAGGTATGCGGCCTGTGTGGAGATTTTGATGGTGAAGGACAGGATGACTTCACCACCCATGGACAACTGACAGTGAGCAATGTGTTAGATTTTGCAAACAGCTGGAAAGTTTCAAGCAGCTGCCCAGATGCAGAAATGAATGTTGACTCTTGTGAAGCAAGACCCAATCGCCATCACTGGGCAAAAATGATGTGTAGCATTATAACGGGAGATACATTCAAAGACTGCCACAATAAGGTAATGATAGGTTTGATTAAACTGTTTTCAAAGTTGTATGCTTGTAAACATTGAACACTTTAAAAATCTATAATTTATGTTGATAACTAAACAGGTAGATCCCCGTCCATTTCATGAAAACTGTGTAAAAGACTCATGCTCCTGCGACTCTGGAGGAGACTGTGAATGTTTCTGTACGGCAGTAGCAGCTTATGCTCAAGCTTGTAATGAGGCTGATGTCTGTGTTGCATGGAGAACTCCAGAAATCTGTCGTAAGTAAACTATTTATTCTCAGATTAAAACTGAGTTTTTTTCTCTGGCCCAAAATTATGTAATCAGATCACAACATTCTGAAGGCTCTAGCAGTTAGAATCTTAGAGATGAATATGTGTATGATGTACTGTATGTGTGTACGGTGTGCTATTATTTTCTTTTCAAACACTCAAATGAGGTATGTAGATAGATACATTTAGTTGTTTTAAAATTAAGTGGATTATGGTCTTAAAAAGTTATTTTCTTTTTCAATTGGCTTGAGATTTGTTATTCAACGGTAGCATTTCCCTTTATTATAATCTATAATAGTCATTGGAATGAGTGCATTTCTAGCTAAATAAAACGCTATTCTCATGCCATAAACACTCTCTCTAGCGGTGGTATAATGAGGTGACACACTGTACTGTTTGGCTGGGTCAAAAACGAGTTCATGAATTACTAACCCACATCCATAAATAACCAAAAGGTATTGGGGCAGAACTTCCGAAAGAGGTTGAGGAATTTTTCTCTTTAAATCAAAGTTTCCATCCGAGGGCGAAGGCCAATTTTCCATTTTGTTTGATGCTACATTTTCCCCACCGGGTGGGCCAATTTAGAGCACGATAAGATTCACACGTGCTGTGAAATGTTTGATGAAAGGTGTCTCCAATAAGTAATGCATGAATATATCATCTGGCGTTCACTCTTACTGACTGACACATCAACATGTGCTTTATTGAAAACATTTTATACCTTGTGTCTTTTTCCTAGCTGTTTTTTGTGATTACTACAACAACAGAACAGATGATTGCATGTGGCACTACAGCCCTTGTCACACACCTTGTTTCAAGACCTGTTTGAATCCACATGATAATTGTAGCAAACCTTTACCCAACCTTGAAGGTAAGATGATAACTCACAATGTCTCACCTTACCTCTGATTAATGTGTAAGTTAAAATATTAAATGTTAAACTGATCAGAGATGATAATAAAAAATTGTAATAAACAATGCTCATACTGTCAAAAAATTAATATATGATGTGTTGGGATGTGTACAGGTTGTTACCCTATATGCCCAGAAGATAAGCCCATATTTGATGAGGAGACCCAAATGTGTGTGGAGGAATGTGCAGGTTGCTTTTTCAACGGGACTAGATATGAAGAGGAGGAAGTTATATACAATGTGACTGACAAAATGGGAATGTGCTATTACGCAATCTGCAGGAATTCAACTGTGATAATGGGAAGTATACCCTGTTCCACTACTACTGTCCCACCCTCAACAACAACCACGATGTCCACCATTACACCAGAAACAACACCAACTGAACCACCCACTACAACTGCTGGGCCAAGCACAACAACAAAGTATACAACCCTACCAACTGAACCTCCCACTACCACTGCAGGGCCAACCACAAAGTCAACAACCCTACCAACTCAACCTCCCACTACCACTGCTGGGACAACTACAACAACAAAGTCAACAACCCTACCAACTCAACCTCCCACTACCACTGCTGGGACAACTACAACAACAAAGTCTACAACCTTACCAACTGAACCAACTGCTGGGCCAAGCACAACAACAAAGTATACAACCCTACCAACTGAACCACCCACTACAACCTACACACCAGCTGAAACCCCTAGTACAACAAAATCAACAAACCCAACCACAACTTTGCCTCCATTCACTACTCCGTGTTTTCCAGAATGTGAGTGGTCAGATTGGTATGATGTACATGACCCACGAGAGGACAAAAGTGACTTGGAAACATATGAGAACATCATAAATAGTGGTAAACAAATATGTGAAAATCGCAAAGAAATTGAATGTAGATCAACGACTAGTCCTGACACACCCTTCAATGACTTTGTGAGTGCAACTGGCCAAGTTGTTACTTGTGATTTGGACTATGGTTTAATATGTAGACAGGAGAACCAAGTAAGACCTCCACGAAAGTGCTTTAACTATAAGATCAGAGTATGTTGTGATGTGTGCCATTCAACTGCATCAACAACACCAACACCAACTGAACCTCCCACGACCACTGCAGGGCCAACCACAACAACACAGTCTACAACCTTACCAACTGAACCTCCCACTACAACTGCAGGGACAACCACAAAGTCTACAACCCTACCAACTCCACCTCCCACGACCACTGCTGGGCCAACTATAACAACAAAGTCTACAACCCTACCAACTGAACCTCCCACTACCACTGCAGGGCCAACGACAAAATCTACAACCCTACCAACTGAACCTCCCACTACAACTGCAGGGCCAACCACAACAACAATGTCCACCACCACACCAACTGAACCTCCCACTACAACTGCAGGGCCAACTACAACAACAATGTCCACAACCACACCAACTGAACCTCCCACTACCACTCCAGTGCCAACCACAAAGTCTACAACCCTACCAACTGAACCTCCCACTACAACTGCTGGGCCAACTACAACAACAATGTCCACAACCCTACCAACTGAACCTCCCACTACCACTCCAGTGCTAACCACAACAACAAAGTCTACAACCACACCAACTGAACCTCCCACAACCACTGCAGGGCCAACCACAACAACACAGTCTACAACCTTACCAACTGAACCTCCCACTACAACTGCAGGGACAACCACAAAGTATACAACCCTATCAACTGAACCACCCACTACAACTGCAGGGCCAACTTCAACAACAATGTCCACAAACACACCAACTGAACCTCCCACTACCACTCCAGTGCCAACCACAACAACAAAGTCTACAACCCTATCAACTGAACCTCCCACTACCACTCCAGTGCCAACCACAACAACAAAGTCGACAACCTTACCAACTAAACCTCCCACTACCACTGCAGGGCCAACCACACAGTCTACAACCCTACCAACTGAACCTCCCACTACAACTTTAGGACCAACGACAAAATCTACAACACTACCAACTGAACCTCCCATTACCACTGCTGGGCCAACTACAACAACAAAGTCTACAACTAAACCAACTGAACCTCCCACTACCACTGCAGGGCCAACCACAAGGTCTACAACAACACCAGTTGAAACCCCTGGTACAACTCCGTGTTTTCCAGAATGTGAGTGGTCAGATTGGTATGATGTGCATGACCCACGAGAGGACAAAAGTGACTTGGAAACTTATGAGAACATCATAAATAGTGGAAAACAAATATGCGAAAATCGCAAAGAAATTGAATGTAGATCAACGGCTAATCCTGACCAACCCTTCGATGACTTTGTGAGTGCAACTGGCCAAGTTGTTACTTGTGATTTGGACTATGGTTTAATATGTAGACAGGAGAGCCAAGTAAGACCTCCACGAAAGTGCTTTAACTATAAGATCAGAGTATGTTGTGATGTGTGTCATTCAACCACAACAACAACACCTACAACTAAGGAGCCGACCACGACCACACAATCTACAACCTTACCAACTTTGCCTCCCCATACAACTGCAGGGCCAACCACAATGTTTACAACCCTACCAACTGAACCATCCACTACAACTGAAGGGCCAACCACAAAGTCTACAACCCTACCAACTCCACCTCCCACGACCACTGCTGGGCCAACTATAACAACAAAGTCTACAACCCTACCAACTGAACCTCCCACTACCACTGCAGGGCCAACGACAAAATCTACAACCCTACCAACTGAACCTCCCACTACAACTGCAGGGCCAACCACAACAACAATGTCCACCACCACACCAACTGAACCTCCCACTACAACTGCAGGGCCAACTACAACAACAATGTCCACAACCAAACCAACTGAACCTCCCACTACCACTCCAGTGCCAACCACAAAGTCTACAACCCTACCAACTGAACCTCCCACTACAACTGCAGAGACAACCACAAAGTCTACAACCCTACCAACTGAACCTCCCACTACCACTCCAGTGCCAACCACAACAACAAAGTCTACAACCTTACCAACTAAACCTCCCACTACAACTGCAGGGCCAACCACAATGTTTACAACCCTACCAACTGAACCATCCACTACAACTGAAGGGCCAACCACAAAGTCTACAACCCTACCAACTCCACCTCCCACGACCACTGCTGGGCCAACTACAACAACAAAGTCTACAACCCTACCAACTGAACCTCCCACTACCACTGCAGGGCCAACGACAAAATCTACAACCCTACCGACTGAACCTCCCACTACAACTGCAGGGCCAACCACAACAACAATGTCCACCACCACACCAACTGAACCTCCCACTACAACTGCAGGGCCAACTACAACAACAATGTCCACAACCACACCAACTGAACCTCCCACTACCACTCCAGTGCCAACCACAAAGTCTACAACCCTACCAACTGAACCTCCCACTACAACTGCAGGGACAACCACAAAGTCTACAACCCTACCAACTGAACCTCCCACTACCACTGCTGGGCCAACTACAACAACAAAGTCTACAACTAAACCAACTGAACCTCCCACTACCACTGCAGGGCCAACCACAAGGTCTACAACAACACCAGTTGAAACCCCTGGTACAACTCCGTGTTTTCCAGAATGTGAGTGGTCAGATTGGTATGATGTGCATGACCCACGAGAGGACAAAAGTGACTTGGAAACTTATGAGAACATCATAAATAGTGGAAAACAAATATGCGAAAATCGCAAAGAAATTGAATGTAGATCAACGGCTAATCCTGACCAACCCTTCGATGACTTTGTGAGTGCAACTGGCCAAGTTGTTACTTGTGATTTGGACTATGGTTTAATATGTAGACAGGAGAGCCAAGTAAGACCTCCACGAAAGTGCTTTAACTATAAGATCAGAGTATGTTGTGATGTGTGTCATTCAATCACAACAACACCTACAACTAAGGAGCCGACCACGACCACACAATCTACAACCTTACCAACTTTGCCTCCCCATACAACTGCAGGGCCAACCACAATGTTTACAACCCTACCAACTGAACCATCCACTACAACTGAAGGGCCAACCACAAAGTCTACAACCCTACCAACTCCACCTCCCACGACCACTGCTGGGCCAACTATAACAACAAAGTCTACAACCCTACCAACTGAACCTCCCACTACCACTGCAGGGCCAACGACAAAATCTACAACCCTACCAACTGAACCTCCCACTACAACTGCAGGGCCAACCACAACAACAATGTCCACCACCACACCAACTGAACCTCCCACTACAACTGCAGGGCCAACTACAACAACAATGTCCACAACCACACCAACTGAACCTCCCACTACCACTCCAGTGCCAACCACAAAGTCTACAACCCTACCAACTGAACCTCCCACTACAACTGCAGAGACAACCACAAAGTCTACAACCCTACCAACTGAACCTCCCACTACCACTCCAGTGCCAACCACAACAACAAAGTCTACAACCTTACCAACTAAACCTCCCACTACAACTGCAGGGCCAACCACAATGTTTACAACCCTACCAACTGAACCATCCACTACAACTGAAGGGCCAACCACAAAGTCTACAACCCTACCAACTCCACCTCCCACGACCACTGCTGGGCCAACTACAACAACAAAGTCTACAACCCTACTAACTGAACCTCCCACTACCACTGCAGGGCCAACGACAAAATCTACAACCCTACCAACTGAACCTCCCACTACAACTGCAGGGCCAACCACAACAACAATGTCCACCACCACACCAACTGAACCTCCCACTACAACTGCAGGGCCAACTACAACAACAATGTCCACAACCACACCAACTGAACCTCCCACTACCACTCCAGTGCCAACCACAAAGTCTACAACCCTACCAACTGAACCTCCCACTACAACTGCAGGGACAACCACAAAGTCTACAACCCTACCAACTGAACCTCCCACTACCACTCCAGTGCCAACCACAACAACAAAGTCTACAACCTTACCAACTAAACCTCCCACTACCACTGCAGGGCCAACCACAAAAACAAAGTCTACAACTACACCAACTGAACCTCCAACTACAACTGCAGGGACAACCACAAAGTCTACAACCCTACCAACTGAACCTCCCACTACCACTCCAGTGCCAACCACAACAACAAAGTATACAACCCTACCAACTGAACCTCCCACTACAACTGCAGGGACAACCACACAGTCTACAACCCTACCAACTGAACCTCCCACTACAACTTTAGGACCAACGACAAAATCTACAACACTACCAACTGAACCTCCCACTACCACTGCTGGGCCAACTACAACAACAAAGTCTACAACTAAACCAACTGAACCTCCCACTACCACTGCAGGGCCAACCACAAGGTCTACAACAACACCAGTTGAAACCCCTGGTACAACTCCGTGTTTTCCAGAATGTGAGTGGTCAGATTGGTATGATGTGCATGACCCACGAGAGGACAAAAGTGACTTGGAAACTTATGAGAACATCATAAATAGTGGAAAACAAATATGCGAAAATCGCAAAGAAATTGAATGTAGATCAACGGCTAATCCTGACCAACCCTTCGATGACTTTGTGAGTGCAACTGGCCAAGTTGTTACTTGTGATTTGGACTATGGTTTAATATGTAGACAGGAGAGCCAAGTAAGACCTCCACGAAAGTGCTTTAACTATAAGATCAGAGTATGTTGTGATGTGTGTCATTCAACCACAACAACAACACCTACAACTAAGGAGCCGACCACGACCACACAATCTACAACCTTACCAACTTTGCCTCCCCATACAACTGAAGGGCCAACCACAAAGTCTACAACCCTACCAACTCCACCTCCCACGACCACTGCTGGGCCAACTATAACAACAAAGTCTACAACCCTACCAACTGAACCTCCCACTACCACTGCAGGGCCAACGACAAAATCTACAACCCTACCAACTGAACCTCCCACTACAACTGCAGGGCCAACCACAACAACAATGTCCACCACCACACCAACTGAACCTCCCACTACAACTGCAGGGCCAACTAAAACAACAAAGTCCACAACCACACCAACTGAACCTCCCACGACCACTGCAGGGCCAACCACAACAACACAGTCTACAACCTTACCAACTTTGCCTCCCCATACAACTTTAGGACCAACGACAAAATCTACAACCCTACCAACTGAACCTCCAACTACACCTGCAGGGCCAACTACAACAACAAAGTCCACAACCACGCCAACTGAACCTATCACTACCACTTCAGGGCCAACCACAAAGTCTACAACCTTACCAACTGAACCTCCCACTACCACTGCAGGGCCAACCATAAAGTCTACAACCACACCAACTGAACCTCCCACTACAACTGCAGGGCCAACCACAAAGTCTACAACCCTACCAACTGAACCTCCCACTACAACTGCACGGCCAACTACAACAACAATGTCCACAACCACACCAACTGAACCACCTACTACAACTGCAGAGCCAACCACAAAGTCTACAACCCTACCAATTGAACCTCCCACTACCACTCCAGTGCCAACCACAACCACACCAACTGAACCTCCCACTACAACTGCAGGGCCAACTAAAACAACAAAGTCCACAACCACACCAACTGAACCTCCCACTACAACTGCAGGGCCAACCACAAAGTCTACAACCCTACCAACTGAACCTCCCACTACAACTTTAGGACCAACGACAAAATCTACAACCCTACCAACTGAACCTCCAACTACAACTGCAGGGCCAACTACAACAACAAAGTCCACAACCACGCCAACTGAACCTACCACTACCACTTCAGGGCCAACCACAAAGTCTACAACCTTACCAACTGAACCTCCCACTACCACTGCAGGGCCAACCATAAAGTCTACAACCACACCAACTGAACCTCCCACTACAACTGCAGGGCCAACTAAAACAACAAAGTCCACAACCACACCAACTGAACCTCCCACTACAACTACAGGGCCAACTAAAACAACCAAGTCCACAACCACACCAACTGAACCTCCCACGACCACTGCAGGGCCAACAACAACACAGTCTACAACCCTACCAACTGAACATCCCACTACAACTTTAGGACCAACGACAAAATCTACAACCCTACCAACTGAACCTCCAACTACAACTGCAGGGCCAACTACAACAACAAAGTCCACAACCATGCCAACTGAACCTACCACTACCACTTCAGGGCCAACCACAAAGTCTACAACCTTACCAACTGAACCTCCCACTACCACTGCAGGGCCAACCATAAAGTCTACAACCACACCAACTGAACCTCCCACTACAACCGCACGGCCAACTACAACAACAATGTCCACAACCACACCAACTGAACCTCCCACTACAACTGCAGGGCCAACCACAACAACAATGTCCACCACCACACCAACTGAACCTCCCACTACCACTGCAGGGCCAACCATAAAGTCTACAACCACACCAACTGAACCTCCCACTACAACTGCAGGGCCAACCACAAAGTCTACAACCCTACCAACTGAACCTCCCACTACAACTTTAGGACCAACGACAAAATCTACAACCCTACCAACTGAACCTCCAACTACAACTGCAGGGCCAACTATAACAACAAAGTCCACAACCACGCCAACTGAACCTACCACTACCACTTCAGGGCCAACCATAAAGTCTACAACCTTACCAACTGAACCTCCCACTACCACTGCAGGGCCAACCATAAAGTCTACAACCACACCAACTGAACCTCCCACTACAACCGCACGGCCAACTACAACAACAATGTCCACAACCACACCAACTGAACCACCTACTACAACAGCAGGGCCAACCGCAAAGTCTACAACCCTACCAACTGAACCTCCCACTACCACTCCAGTGCCAACCACAACAACAAAGTCTACAACCTTACCAACTGAACCTCCCACTACCACTGCAGTGCCAACTACAACAACAAAGTATACAACTACACCAACTGAACCTCCCACGACCACTGCAGGGCCAACCACAACCACAAAGTCTACAACCCTACCAACTGAACCTCCAACTACAACTACAACTGCAGGGCCAACTACAACAACAAAGTCCACAACCACGCCAACTGAACCTCCCACTGCCACTTCAGGGCCAACCACAACCACAAAGTCTACAACCCTACCAACTGAACCTCCCACGACCACTGCAGGGCCAACCACGACCACACAATCTACAACCCTACCAACAGAACCTCCCACTACCACTGCGGGGCCAACAACAACAACAGAAAAGTCTACAACCACATCAACTAAACCTCCCACTTCAACTATATGGCCAACTCCTGCCTTCACCACTTCAACAACATTTGAAACACCTGTCACTGGTCCTCCACTAACACCTGACTCCTCAATCAAAAACACTACAACCCCATCGACTGAACCTCCCAGTTCAACTGCAAGGCCAACCACAACCACACAGTCTACAACCTTACCAACTGAACCTCCCACTACAACGGCAGAGCCAACTACAAAGTCTACAACCCTACCAACTGAACCTCCCACTACAACTGTAGGACCAACAACAACCACAAAATCTACAACCCCACCGATTGAACCTCCTTTTACAACTGAAGCTACACTTTCAACAAAAACCACGCAGAGTACCACTACAGAATGCTACTGCATAGTTAATGGAAAGCATTATGAGCCAGGTAAGGAAGTAAATACAATAGTTATGTCTTTGAACAGTGACAAGCACTATGAAGTCCCAACTTCTTTTCAAGGTTTACTGCTGTTTAATTTACCACTCATCTTTTTTTTGTCTTCAGGTGAGGTAATATTTGACATGGTAGACATTGGATCCGGTATATGTTTTACCATGATATGTTCTGATATTTGTGAGCTTCGCAACACAACCGAAATTTGTCCGACTTCGAGTACTCCAATACCTTCAACCACTTCCATGCCTTATACTACACCTTTGGTACCTACCTGCCCTGACTGGGATGTTGCAGTAAGACCCTTTATGTTTATAGAAAGTTGAAATATACAAAATGTTATGTTATACTTTGAGAATTTTTGATAACATTTCAAATGTGTACATTAAAAATAAATGATTGAGGTATTTCTCCAATTTTATCCCCTTTACATTAGCAAAATGAGACTTTCCTTTTGTGCAACTGCACCATGGCCCGATGCATTGAGAACAATACAATTGAAATAGTTCCATATGAATGTCCTCCCCTTGAGAACATCACTTGTACGAATGGAAAGAAACCAGTGCTTGTGTATGATGAGTATCACTGCTGCCAACATTATGCTTGTGACTGTAAGCCATTCTGTTGATATTTCTTGATATATTTATATGCTTCTCTTAAATAATCTTTAGATACTGAACTTACATTATGTTTCCTCTTCAGGTGTTTGTGAAGGTTGGGGAGATCCTCATTATGTCACATTTGATGGACTTTACTACAGCTACCAAGGAAACTGTACTTACGTCTTGATGGAAGAGATTTTACCAAAACATAATTTGAAGATTTTTATTGACAATGTGTTTTGTGATCCAACTGAAGATGTTTCTTGTCCGAGATTGATAATTATATCATACGGATCAATAGTTGTCACACTCATGAATCATAACCTTGACCTTGGAGCAGCTGAGTTAGAGGTATATTCGTGCATATGAAGGCTTTTTTAATATACATTCTGAAATAATAATAATTTTTTTTCTGTGTTTAATTGTGTCATATAGTGTATTTTCTTATTCCCCGTAGGCACAACAAGATGGATTACGTTTAAAACTACCCTATTCACAACAAGGTGTTAAAATCATGGACTCTGGCATTTCCTTGATTTTGGAGATTCCTCGTCTAAAAGTTGTCGTTACATTTGGAATAACTGGCTTTAGCGTAACCCTACCATATCAATACTTTGGTAGTAATACACAGGGTCATTGTGGTGAGAACAACTCTCTCTCTCTCCAGCGGCCATATTGGTAAATTATCTGTTTGATTTAGACTGTATTACTAACTGTTTTATTATTCTACTCTCAGGAACATGCAATAACAATCAGAATGATGATTGCATGTTGCCAGGAGGCCAGCTGGTGGAAAGCTGTGCTGTGATGGCTGACTTTTGGCCTGCCAAACACATTTACCAACCAAACTGCCAGATACCACCCGTACTGCCCACCAATGTACCTGAACCTCCACCAACCCTTACTCCGTGCAAGCCGGACTCTATATGTGACCTGCTTAAGAGCAGGTAGACATTTTGTAATCCAGTGTAGTACTTTACAGTCATCCACATAACCAACTATAAAACACAACAACTTTTTAATTTGTGTTTATTGGCACAGTCTATTTGCAGAGTGCCATCCCATTGTCTCACCTGACAATTTCTACCAAGGCTGTGTTTTTGATGGCTGCCATGTTTCCAACCCAGCAGTGGAGTGCACAAGTTTGCAGACTTATGCTGCTGCCTGTGCTCAGGCTGGAGTTTGCCTGCACTGGAGGAACCACACCACACTGTGTTGTAAGCAACCCCTAATTGTTGGGATCAATGGAATCAGGGTCTATCTAGCACACATTGAACAACCTACTGCACATTTTACATCATATAGTACGCAAACAGTGTGTTTTTTCTATACTAACAGCGAGTGACTGCCCATCAAACAAAGTATACAAGCCATGTGGTCCTGCAGAACAGCCCACTTGTGAAGACAAGTAAGTTTCACTGAAAACAGACTGATTTAATTGTGCAGTTCATTGTGCACATCGGCATTGTAATCTAACATTATTCAAAAATACAGTCCCAATGAAGAAACCATGGAATACATTACTGAAGGCTGCTTTTGTCCTGATGGAATGAAACTCTTCAACAAACAGTCCGGCATATGTGTTAATAAGTGCGGTAAGTGTGGTGTATATCTTCAAGTATTTTCATTGAACTCAATATATATTATCAATCATGAAGTTCTATGGGATTGCTCATTTGCCAACAGGATGTCTTGATCCTGAGGGCATTCCGCGTGAGGTGAGCAAAGTCTTCTTATTAATGCCCAGCTATAATATACTCACACATGTTGTTTACTTGCAAGAGACAATGAATTCCCTAATGTGGTTTATTCTTATAGTTTAATGAGAGGTTTGAGTACAAATGCCAAAACTGCATCTGTGAAGAGTCCACTAAGACCGTGACATGCAAGCCTAAGGTTTGCCCAGCACCACCTCTAACAAACTGCACTGCTCCTGGGTATGTCCTTGTCACCCAAAGTAATCCATCAGACCTGTGCTGTCCTGCCTTTGTTTGCGGTAAAAATGCACATTTTTCTTCCAGAGTTTTCCGAAATGCTATACAGTGATCATGATTCTTGAGGTTGTCTCTTAAGTCTTATCTCATCTCATTTCCAAAGAATGTCACAGCAACACTTGCCCATCTAGCAACATGAACTGTCCGGTTGGATATATGCCATTTGTCAGTGTTCCTGAGGGAAAATGCTGTCCAGAACATACATGTGGTGAGCTCATTAATTGAACGTTTGAATTTATAAAAAAACATTATGACATTAGGGACACTTACCTTATTTCCATTGTCTTATTATTTTTCCTTAGTGCCCAAAAGAGTTTGTGTCCACAAGGACATTGAATACCAGGTAAATAAGAAAGGGAAATTTAAGAATGATTTGTCACATTATTTCTATATCAATTGTGTCATTAAATGATTTTCTGCTGCACTGCTACAGTTCTGTATGACTAAAACACAACTATGAATATATCTGTTCTTTATTTAATAGCCTGAATCTTCAGTTCCTGGGCCTCTTTGTCAGGATTGTACCTGTACAAATGCAGTAGACCCCAAATCCGGTCTACTCAAGATATCTTGTGAGTTTCAGATATGTCAAGAAAAATGTGAGATGGTAAGTGAACCTTCACCCATTAGACTCATACTGTACAAACAATGCATACTATACAATGTAACTTGTAAAACTGGACGTCAACTTAACTCCCCCTTCTTCTCAGGGATATGAATATGTGGAAACTGATACAGATATTTGCTGTGGGAAGTGTGTACAGACACACTGTGTCTTCAATAGTACTGGTAGCAAGCAGCTCTTGATGGTAAGTTGGATCATCTCTGTTGGCTGTGACTTCCCATGTTCGTGTTTCATAGCCTATGGCAATACAGCATTTTGATTTATGTGTGAATTTTTATGTTTGTGTGTGTGTGTATGTTCCTTCATCTCATTGCTCTTCAGCAAGGAGAATCTTGGTCACCGACTGGGAATGAGTGTGAGCATTACAACTGTGTTAAGATCGGTGAGACTTTAACAATGACCAGTTCACACATTGTGTGCCCGCCGTTCCAGAAGAGCAACTGCCAACCTGTAAGTACCACTCTCAACAAATACATCTGTTTTTACTGTATTTCATAGGAACTCTGTTAATATTTTGTATTTTCTTTTTTAGGACACAATTCAGACTGCCGCCAATGGCTGTTGTAAAATTTGTGAGTATGACATTTTTTTTCAAACTTTTGGGTAGAAGGTACTTTAATAAACACAGACTAATCTTGTGTTTCTTTTGAAAAGGTGTGGAGAGGGAGAAGGCTTGCAAGACAATACCCATGAAAACCCAAGTTGAGCACAAGAGCTGTCAGTCTAACCAGGAGGTAGATATGCCATATTGTGAAGGATCCTGCAACACTTTCACCAAGTAAGACAATTATTACAAATTTTTCCCATTCTAAACCCATTATAATTTGAAAATGTATATATGTTTTTAATGTATATAAATGAATCCTGTACTCTCCTGCCTTCAGGTACTCTGCAGCAGCAGCTGCTATGCAGCATTCTTGCTCCTGCTGTAAGGAGACACGCTCCAGCAATCGCACTGTTGACTTGCATTGCCTGAATGGAGATGTTGTTCCCTACACATATATCTATGTCGAGGAGTGCAGCTGTAGCCACACTGACTGCACCAAAGCTGCTGGACTAACTGCTAGAAGGAGGCGAAGCTTCACACTGGTGTAATAAAAAAAATATGACACACATTTATGAATGTGGGATGTAAAAGTTGATTCCCAAACTGTCTTAACAATCATCACATCTCTTACAAGATAATTGCCATTGTAAAGAGAGTATTTGTCAATGATCAAATAAAAATGAACCTCTGTTTGTGTCTCATATCTTCTATTGTCCTGATTCAACTTTAATTGTCTGCTTATTCAGTCTTTGACATGTCAGGGAATTGTCCTTTAGCATATTGTTATTTAGTTAAGGAGAAGCAGCAAAATGTTGGCATTAGCTGTCAGAAAAGTCCCCCTTCAAAAGCAATGAGTCCCATACAGCTTTCAGATCATCAAATCCCTGTATTGTGCTGTAGACTGCTTTTCTCAGTGACACTAGACTACTGTCAGGGCACATGTAATCAAATTCAATAAATGTCCAACTAGAATGATTGTTTTTCGTATTTACCCCAATATATTTTGTAGTCTATTTGTCTGTTTGATTTCCGAGTAGACTAGGTTATATATTCTATAAGTATCTGTCTCTTGACTATACCTCCTGGTTTTGTGCTGCTGTAGGCTAATGCTAAATGTATCTCCTCTGGATTATAATTGTATTGTACTAGCCTACTATTATAGGCCTAGGCCTACTACTGTATGTGTAACCAAAAACATAAAAGTAGCCTAGGACTAGCCTAAAGGAGGGAAGTAAAGAGGTTAAAAAATAATGAGGAAGGAAAATAAGGAAACCTGGTAATTTTACCATCTTCTTAAAAACAGCGTTGCGGTCAGGGGGCAACGGGATCGTGGAAGAGAATTGAATATGAAGCTTGCGAGATCAGGACAGATCAGGACATGATAGGAACTAGTCTCCTGGACAAAGGCCTACTTCTGAAAAAGATTACTAATAGGAAGTGTTGGTTGCTGGTTATTTTAACTACAGTATAGCCCTATATACATATATATATGATTTTATTCAGGACACATGAAGATCCATAGTACAATGTATAAAAAATAGACTCAATATAAAGATAACAACAAAAAAGCACACCATTGCATGCAGATTAAAAAAAACACAAATAAAATAAGAGATCAGCATACAACACTTGCAGTATACAAAGATGCCCTCCAATGTCTCCAGAGTGTTGATGAGAACCTGACAGAGCTGAGCCCAGGCTTGACCAATGCCTGAATAATACTGTTTTCAGATGCTGTCAACCTACACATAAAACGATACATCAAATTCCTAATTAAAGCACGACAGGTAGGCACACCAACATTTACAAACATTTGACTGGCACTAGACTATCTCGGTATTCTAAGAAGCATCCGCATTCCGTCATGATACGCCACAGTTAGTTTTTTCATATTGCTTTTTCTGTAAGCACGCCACAAATGCTACAGAATGCTCTAAATAGCGCGACCTTTACAGCAGTAGAACACATGTTAAATTTACGTGCAAGCATATTGGCTTGACCATACATCTTACGACACTGTCTTTTGATGTCTTTATCATCTGACAAATCATTAACAAAATGGTGGCCTAAATACTTCACATCATCACATACCTTAAGAGCAGTAGCAGATAAAAATAAATCAGGAAATACCAATTTCCTGTCTTCTTTGCCTCTGACAATCATAATATTACTTTTATTTGCATTATATCGAATATCAACATCCACACCGTATTGGGAACAAGCCTTCAAAAGTTGTTGTAAGCCAGCACTATAAGGGCAAAATATAACCAAATCATCTGCATACATAAGGTGATTAATGAGACTATTGCCAATCACACATCCTGTATTGCATGCATTCAACTGCTGTGACAATTCGTCCATATACACATTAAAAATAAAAGGAGATAGGATTCCACCTTGGCGTACACCGTTACCAACATAGAAAGGTTCTGACACAGAATCCCCCCATTTCACCTGCATAGACTGATGAGCTTACCAGTAGACTAAGATTCTAATAATGACTTTAGGCACTCCTCTATGATGCAACTTAAGGAACAGTTTCTGATGATTAACACGATCAACTGCCTTGGAAGCATCTATAAAACACGTAAAGATAGTGGAATTCAAGCTATTATATCGGTCTAAGATTTCCTTTAAGGCAAATATACACATATCAGTACCATGTTTACGTTTAAAACCGAATTGGTTATCCGTGGTAAGAATGTACTTTTCCAACCTGCTAAGGAGGATTTTCTCCAAGATTTTGGAAACAATGCTGGCTAAAGCTATGGGCCTATAATTGTCTATGCTGTTTATTTTGCCAGCTTTGTCCTTAAGAACAGGCACTAATAGTACTGGTAAAATGGCTTCAGGCAGAGACCCATGGCCTAAGAATCCTGTCATACATAGGCCTACTGTATAGCAAGCAGAGTAATAAATTTCCTGCTAGCATATTTTAGATGTTCAGCGGTTATTTTATCAGCACCACAAGCTTTGTTGTCATCTAAACCCAATACTGCAGATTATATCTCTTCTGAATCAATAACCACATTTTCATTATTATAAACATATCCAACCTCAAAATTATTCCTCCCATTACAGTTAAATAACTCATTATAATGTTGTCGCCACATCTGACAGATAGCATCTGATCCACTGACTCCCTCAATATCTGTAGGTAAGGGCAATTTACTATTGTTCATGGCTCTAATCTCTTTCCAGAAATCATTAGTTTTTATATTGTAACTTACATGCCAGAGACTCAGACCTCAGCGAGTTCTCATTCCTTTTGATGTATCGAAGTGCGTATTTAAAATGTGCATTTGCACGTTTCTTCTGTTCAAATAAAGGTCCCTGTCTGTCTCTACCAGACACTATCCAGGCTTTAAAAGCCCTCCTAGCTTCGGCATGAAGCCCTGCCACATGCCATTGCTTGAGAGTACTAAACCAGCATCAGAGCAAAAATTAATTAGATGTCTAGCAAAGAGAGAATTCATATCAGAGATGTAAGCATTCATGTCTCCTACATCGAAAATACAGGTTGAGGCATTATCTTGAATAAAAGAGCCAATAAATGCTAATCAATTAAGATATTCTGCTTCATTGTCATAACACTCATAAGGAGTGTATATGTTGTGTGTATGTATAAGGATAAACTTTGTATCATGACAATTAAACTCTATACCAATAGCCCAATCCACCCCCAATCTTACCACTGAAATAAGTGGATCATATTTCTTATTCCAGAGGATAGCTACACCCCCGGGTATCCTACCTCGGACAATTTTAGTAGTTAGATCAGTAGTAGATTCCCCTACCCCATAAAATTCATTATGTAATGCATTTAAAAAAAAAAAAAATGTTGTGTGTTTGATATTGCAACCTGGTATCACGCCGAGGCGTCTAATAGACACGCATGGACCGGCGTCTAACTCACACGCCTTGCCTGACCAGGGCGTGTGAGTTACACGCGCACCTCCCGCCGTCCAAATGAACGGAGGAATAGTCTAAATCAGGGGTTTTCAAAGTGTGAGAGAGTGAGCCCCCCCTCAGAGAACAAATTTCAGCGGAGCCCCCCCCCCCCAAAAAAAAAAATGATTTTACAAATTTAAACATGTTTTTGAAACATTCTAAACATTTTTGTGCGTTTTTAAACACATTTAATACATTTTAACATTTTAATCCAGTGTTTTAATCCTGCTTCCTTTAAGCATGGATAATACTGACTGAGTGTGCATCGGAGTGAGAAAGATAGGCAGACAGACTTGCCCAAATTATTGACTAGTTAAATGTCATTCACACACCCAGTGTTTTTTCGCTAGTGCCTCCAATGTCCTGCTGGAGGAGAATAGCAGCCAGTGGAGAACCAGACCCTCCTAGGGGGGTCCGGGGGTATGCCCCCCCGGGAGATTTTTTTTCACCTTTTTAAAGTGAAATGCATGAATCTGGTGCACTTTGAGAGGACAATTAAGAGGCTAAATATGAGGAATTTTGTGTGAACAAATAATTTGGAGACACTGGGTCTGATGAATTAGAAGCTATTGAAGAAGGACACATGGATTTTCCATAAAAATATTAATTTAAAATAAACAAAATGTATGCAGGGTCCTCTGGGTTGGGCTTGGTGCTCTTTTTCTTTAACGAGACCTATTTCTCTGTAATTTACTGAATGCATTTAAATGCAGTGAGGGGAACGAAGCAGAAGAACTTGTGTCCAGCTATGCCGTGATCTTAGTATAAAAAAGAAAAACTAAAAAAAAAAAAAAAAAAAATTTTTTTTTTTTTTTTTTTTTTTTTTTTTTTTTTACATATTCATCCGCGCCCCCCCTGCCATAACCCCGCGCCCCCCGCCCCACAGTTTGAAAACCGCTGGTCTAAATTAACGGAGGAATAGCACCAACAGGGGCCGACATGTTCTCCCAGGAATAGCACGACATGTTCTCCCAGCATTTCAATACTATCTAGCTGCAGCCCCCTCGGTGGTTAGGGTTAGGGCAAGGGGACAGGGAGAGGTTATAATATAGATAAAACATTGACGGAAAACCGCGGCCGCCATTTTGACTACGGGAGGTGCGCGTGTAACTCACACGCCCTGGTCAGGCAAGGCGTGTGAGTTAGACGCCGGTCCATGCGTGTGTATCTCACGCCTCGGCGTGAGATCGGGTTGGATATTAACATCATATTATGCAAATGTGAGTTATCATACAAATAGCCTAAAAATTTAATCAGTTCATCTGGGAGGTAATCCGAAATTATCTGATCATGTCACGTTCACATCCATGCACAGTGTGTATTGAGTTTATTTAAAAACTATTGGAAATGGGGCTGCTCTCAGTTGCCCATGCACTGTGTAGTCTATAGCCTATTTCAGCCTCGTCTGTGGAAAAAAAGATACAGTAGCTGGAAAACAGAATTCTTCTGCTTCGTTCCTCTCACTGCATTTAAATGCATTCATTATATTACAGAGAAATATGTCCCGTAAAAGAAAAAGAGCTCCAAGCCCAACCCAGCGGACCCTCCATAATATTTTATTTTATATTAATATTTTTATGGAAAATCCATGTGTCCTTCTTCAATAGCTTCTAATTCATCTGACCCAGCGTCTCCAAATGATTTGTTCACCCAAAATTTCTCAGATTTAGCCTCTTAATTTTCCTCTCAAAGTGCACCAGATTCATGCATTTCACTTTAAAAAGGTTAAAAAAATATCCCGGGGGGGCATACCCCCGGAACCCCCTAGGGAGGGTCTGAATCTCGGCTGTCTACTATTTGCGCACAGCTGCACACTGGAGGCACTAGCAGAAAACACTGGGTGTGTGAATGATATTTAACAAAGATCTATAGTTTCAGCAGCGCTAACATTGGAGAGGGGCCCCCTAATCATATTTCGCTTAGGGCCCCCTGAAGGCTTGGGCTGGCTCTGGTGTTGCACTAGTCAGGGGACTCTAGATGAAAAGTAGAATTTTGGCTAATTTTGGCATTTTTAGCCCATGTATGTGTTTTTTTAATTTGCACAGTCCCCTTCTTAAATAAAATTAATTGAGTTGATCCTAAATAATTTTCAAATCCCAATTCTGTATTATTGAATTGTTGGATTAAAACAAAACCTGTAAAAACTACAAATGATTTAAACAGCACAATCATTATAACTTATACCCTTTATATATGGTAATATCAAGTGGATATGTTCAAATAGCTTCTCAAGTAGGGGCTCCTCCAAGGGCAAACATGGCTTTGATGGCATTGAAACACTGCCAAAGATGGACAACTGCATGACGACAATATGCATTGTGTTGATTCAGGGAGGACAGTAAATTCGCCAACTTACTGTGAAATAGTTTTGATTAGAGACCGTTCAAGATGTTGTGATACGTTTTGGCATAATCATATTTAACTTCTAACATTTCATTTACCACAAATCATTTCACAAAGAAACTATAATGACTGTCACTGTTGTGTGTCAAAATACTTCAAGGGCTTTCACATAAAAGCCCAACAGAAATTCAACATACAAAGCCAGATGTGGTGGCATTTTTGTGGCATTTTTGCATATGATATATCTCTGGACTCAAATGTTGGAATACTTATTAATGCAATAGGAAACATTTGCTATAAACTTGTATAGACCTTAGTGCAATGATATATATATATATATATATATATATATAGAATGTGTTTAGTTGTAAACTGAAATGTAGATTCCTCAAATGCGGATCCAACAAACCACTCAGACGGGCCCCTCTCTGTCTCCCCCCCACCATCCCCCCCTCAATCTCCCGTGCCAGCCTGACTATACATTTGAAAGAAGACAATGTTCCTACAGACAGCCTCCTGCTGTTCTGGGTCAGCCTGCCCCACCCACGATTATAATATGAATGTATATCTCAAAACCTGTCTGCCTCCCAAACCTGTCTCTCCCTCCTTTCCCCCACCCAGCTTTACCTGTCTACCTGTCTCCCCTCCGAACCCACTGTTAGACGCCTCCCCCCCTGGGGGGGCAAATTTTCCTTAAATAGATGACGATTTAAGGGACAAGTTGTCACTCCTTATAACATACTTACCTGTGTTGGAACTAGTGACCACTCCGCGGAGTTTTCTTGCTTATTGATTGAAAATAAACCTGTTTCCTACTACAACGTATCACTGTTGCTTGATTTTCTCACCACACCAGACAAGAATTGTTAAAATACATTAATATGCATCATAATTTTTCATTATTATCTATAGGTTTTTTTTAATGGCACAAAGACAGATTTAAACAAATCCAAAACAAGTGAATTCATTTCATTTCGTATTTGAGCATACTATTTTGTGTTCATAAGCGAGCACTGACCAATTATTCTATAGCACTGAAACATAACGTAAACAAATTAAAATACTGTAAAATATCATTCACATGTACAAATTCAATACCACACATGGAGTTGGCAGTTATAGTTAATAACACATTTGGTTAATCTACAGACGTAGGCCCTCTGAAATGATTATACGACCACAGGACCTAAGTAGTGTAACCAGAGGACATCATATTTACTTAGGACATTCTCCATTAAACCTGAATTGAATGCTTATACAGCACTGTTATTGCTTCTACCTTATTTATGTTAGGTACAGATTCTCAAAATGAGAATGAACCATAAAAACAGTGTAACACTTGTTTGTTCTTGTTTTTTTACAGAAGTAATAGTAATAGTAGTAGTTAATGCCTCATTTCCACCGAGTAGAGCGGGTCGGATCGGAGCGGTTCGGTCCGGGTAGTTTGGCTTTTCATTTGTAAAAAGTTGGGTAGGGTACGGTTTAAGCGCACCTAACCGCTCTGAGCCGCTCCAGATCTCAGTACTCCTCCGTAGGGGTACTAGCCGCCTGAAAGCGGACCGAAAATGCGGAGCTACACGCTGCCGTCATTTGATTGGTTGGTCGAAAGAATCATTTCCGCCATGTGTATTCATCTCGGCAAGAGTGAAGAGAGTCTGTGTTTTGGTGAAAATGTGAGCACAGCACTGTTTATTGTTTGGTGTTTTTCCTCGTCATTAATAATCAGTTGGTTTAGTTATGTGTCCCACTGCTACGTAGCTGCCGCAGCCAGCACTGTTTGCTCACTGAGTTGCACCGAGCCGTCTCTGTGTTTACGCCATAGCCTAGATAGTTTTAGGCTAAATACACGCTCACAACACGGGGGGAATAAATAAAGAAGCGGCTGGTTTGACCAAGCAAAAACGAGAGACCGCTGGCTTGACCACAGTTGGTCGAAAGAATCATTTCCGCCGTGTGTAGTCACCTCGGCTAGAGTGAAGAGAGTCTTGTTTTGGCGAAAATGTGAGCGCGGCACTGTTTATTGTGTGGTGTTTTTCCTCGTCATTAAAATAATCAGTTGGCTACACTGTGTCCCACTGCTACGATGTCACGTAGCCAGCACTGTTCGCTCACTATCTATCAGTTGCACCGAGCAGTCTCTGTGCTCACAACTACACGGGGGGAATAAATAAAGAAGCGGCTGGTTTGACCAAGCAAAAACGAAAGACCGCTGGCTTGACCACAGTTGTTCCACAACCCTATAGTTTGACCCATATTCTGGCGGCGGATATCGCAGTCCAGCCTAAATAATAATAATGCCTCATTTCCACTGAGTAGAGCGGGTCGGATCAGAGCGGCTCAGAGCGGGACAGCTCACATTTAAGAATCTCGGTGTTGTTTCCACCGCGGACCCTACCCTTACTGGTGGGGCGGGGTTTAGGCTGGACTGCGATAGCCGCCGCCAGAATGTGGGTTAAACTATCGGGCTGTGGAACAACTGTGGTCAAGCCAGCGGTCTCTCGTTTTTGCTTGGTCAAACCAGCCGCTTCTTTATTTATTCCCCCCGTGTTGTTGTGAGCACAGAGACGGCTCGGTGCAAGTTGCAACTGATAGAGACAGTGAGAGAACAGCGCTGGCTGCGGCAGCTACGTGACATCGTAGCAGTGGGACACATCCAACTGATTCATTTAATGACGAGGAAAAACACCACACAATAAACAGTGCCGCGCTCACAAGCCAGCGATCTCTCGTTTTTGCTTGGTCAAACCACCCGTTTCTTTATTTATTCCCCCCGTGTTGTTGTGAGCGTGTATTTACTAGCCTACTATCTATGGCGAAAACACACAGAGACGGCTCGGTGCAAGTTGCAACTGATAGAGACAGTGAGAGAACAGCGCTGGCTGCGCTACGTGACTAGTGGGACACAGTGTAACCAACTGATTCATTTATTGACGAGGAAAAACACCACACAATAAACATTGCAGTGCTCACATTTTCGCCAATACACAAGACTCTCTTCACTCTTGCCGAGATGACTACACATGGCGGAAATGATTATTTCGACCAATCAAATGACGGCTCCGCCGTTTCGGCCCGCTTTCAGGCGGCTAGTACCCCTACGGAGGAGTACTGAGATCGGGAGCGGCTCAGAGCGGTTAGGTGCGCTTAAACCGTACCCTACCCAACTTTTGGCAAATGAAAAGCCAAACTACCCGGACCGAACCGCTCCGCTCCGACCCGCTCTACTCGGTGGAAACGAGGCATTAGTCTGCAATAAGAACAGAGAACCCCAGAAACAAGAAAGACCATCTACACACACACGGCACACACACTCAAACACACACACACGGCACACACACACACACACGCAAGCACATAACATTTTCATGATCACTCCTAGTTTACCTGGTATTATTATTTTCCAACTTTATTTGTGTAACGGCTAGACAGGGAGGACACAGGCGCAGAGACAGTACCAGTTTAAGAGGGTTTATTTAGAAGGAATCTGGGGTTTTGGGCCGGGCTCTGGAGTGGCTGACAGGCATGGGGGTCCAGGGGGAAGTGCCAAGGGGAGAATCTGGGGAGACGAGCAGAGGCAGGCAAGAGCAGGCAGGCAGAGGGGTCCAGGGAGGGAGAGCTGGCTGACGAGGGCTGGAGCTGGTGGCTGGAGTCAGGCTGGGAGACTGTGGCAAACAGAATTTAGCAACAAGCTAAATGCAGGCGGAACTACAAAAGGTCTAGGTGGCTGGAGAGTTACTGACTGGGTAACAGAGTTTACAATCTGGCAGTGTCTTACCAAACATGCTTCTCTTTGTTTTTCAAAATCTCCTGTCTAATGACATACATTTACATAAAATAAATAGGCCTAAATAAAATAGCTTCAAATGACAATGCCAGAAAAAATTGACATTACATTCAAGTTTAATTAAGAGAAAAAAGGTTCTTGAATGCTAGAACTACAATAACATAATAACAAAGTGCAAATAAAATGTTTGTGTATGACTTGTATTGCTTGTAAACTGTAAACTTTTTTGATTATTTTGAGTATTTATGTACCTTGTCTCCTTAATTTCTAGAGTTTATTTGTTAGCCTGAATATGATTTCATTGTGATTATTGATAGGGGTGGAACTCTGTACAAGCCAGGGCTGTACAGTGCGACAGTTCTGATCGCATTTGCTACTGGAATTGATCACGTGCGATGATGAATACAAGTCCACTCGCACTAGTGCTAATGAGCAGATGCACAACACTGCTTAGAGGGCTCTTCAATAACTATCTCCAAATGCGGGTAAATGTAGTCTTTGGCTGGTGAAAGATGTGCGCTCTGGATCTGTGCTTGTGCGGCGATATAACCGGAAAGAGACGGCTCTTTACATTACCGCAGTTAAGTTAGCGCGTGTGCAAGCAGAACATTTCCTGTGCGCCTTCACATTAAAAGCCTGTTACTAGCCAAACATGAGTTGACTTTTATTCTGAAGCCGGTAAAACAGGAAGTTAGTGCTTCAGCTTGCAGTGCTCTAGCTACAAAGGCAACTCATTCAGGTGCAGAGAGTTTGAAATAAGCCACTGAAGAACTACTCTCAGCACATTCACAACAACCAATTTAATTTATCCTAAATTTTACCAATATGTATACTTATTCATTTAACAAGCTATGTTTAATGTTTTAAAGTTTGGTTTTAATTAACAGAAGGACATTTTCTATTTTTGTTATTATTATTAATATAATAATTATATATACAAAAAAATATATAGATACAGATATTATTTTTATATTCTTATGGGGAGAAATAATTCTGAATCAGCAAAAAATTGCAATTGGCAGGTTAGATTCTTTTGTCTAAATTGCAATCAGTGCAACCCTATTAATTTTTCTACAATTATTACTGCACACACTAGGATATAATATTAATTGTGAATCTCAAATTAGACCAAGATGACAGCCTCAAAGGTAATTAGAGCGAAATGCAAGGGTTAAGGTTATGCAAGTTTTCGAACATACTTCTGTGCTACCAAATTTATTTTTGTGCTACTGATTTTTTTGGCTTGCTAGCACCAGTGCTACCACCTAAAACAATAAGCGTACAGCCCTGGTACAAGCCCATTGGGCTTCGTTCCCTCCTTGCACCATTAATTGTTAATGTGTGCTAAATAAATAAACTAAACTAAACTAAGTCAGATTTTGTATTACAAGATATAACACAAATGGTTTGAACCATGAGATTGGAAGCACAGACTGCATACAGTGGAATTCGTTGACAGAACTTATTATATGGCACTTTGAAAATCCTATGTAAATCACGGCATTCTACAGGTCTGTTATTTCCAGCAAGACAGACCTCTGTCAAGGGTTAAATGACCGTTGCTAAGGACCTACATCATAGTTTTGATGGATAGATGTCCACAAACAAGGCTACTACTCCTTCAGAAAACAATGGAATACTTTTTCGACATGACTCAGGAGAGCAGGGAACACAGGAGTCATGGTTAATATCCGACAGGAATCCAGTCAAGATGACGTGAGTACGTTTGGCCGCATATTGACAGTTAGCCTGATACAGTAACTTCAGGCTGCAGCTGGTTAGTCGTTAAAGTTAACCCACCGCCGCAGCTGCATCTTCCATATAGAGCTGTTCAGCGGAAGTGGCGGAATTACGGGGCATGGGACCTCTCGGCTGAAAAAAAATGAATGGGAGTCTATGGAAAGTAATCTACTATTTTCTGGTCCCAGTTATTAAATGCCTTGGATTACATATATGTTTTGTATGGGTCTAAAATGATAATTTTTCATGTGAAGAGTTTGACGGTATGTTGTATGATTATTCGTCTAACGGCTTTTGAAAAAAAAATTTGAGAACAACTACAAGTCTTGTCGCCTCTGTGACGTCACCTCAACACATTCCCTCCACTTCTCGACTGACAGTGCTAATGCTAATGCTAATGGCTGGCGTGGACAACGCCAACAATCTCCCCACTCGAGAAATTGAAACTCTCCACATGTCCACTTGTGTAGTGGTTTTCGCCACGCTGAAGACTTTTGTCTTGTCATTGAAAGAAGGCGGTAAAGTGCATTAAAGACACAGCCATGTATCTGAGCTAAGCAGGTGCGAGTGGTGGTGACGTATAAGTGTCAAGAGCAGCGAAGAGCTGTAGTCCACAAAAGCGCTCTGCACAAAACCTGACCGTATCCAGCTTCTACTCGCTAAATTGTTCCATTCTTTGCACGAAAAAATACCATCTAAATCCATACAAAACATATGTGTAATCGAAGGCATTTCATGACTGGGACCAGAAAATAATACATTTCTTTCCATTGACTTCCGTTGTAATTTTTCGAGCCGAGAGGTCCCATGTCCCGGAAGTATGCCACTTCCGCTTAACAGCTCTATTGCCGCGAGTGGGGATTGAGGAAGTAACGTCGCCTGCTAACTTCCTGCTATTTCAAAATAAAAGCCAACTCACGTTTGTCTAGTTAAATACTCATGTTAAGCCAGTGAAATGCTTTTAATCTGAAGCCGTAGCCTGTTTGCAGCCCCGAGACTCAGGAAACAGAAATATTGCAAAAATAATAATAATGGCGAGACAAAATGGCCTTATAACTAGGGCTGTCAAACGATTAAAAATTTTAATCAGATTAATCACAGGATTCTGTGGATTAATCACGATTAATCACGATTAATTTTACCATTCGAAATATGCCCGAAAAATTCGAATTTTCTCTGTATATTGTTGTAAAGATAAAGGACAGAAGGTGGATGTACATTTAAAATTATAATTTTTATTAATTGAAAATCCAAATGATGGTTTTAATACTAAAAATAAATTTAAATCAAACTAAAATATATACCTACCACACCATAATTCAATTGGTCTGTCTCTTTACTATGTCTTTGGGCAAATATAGGCTATATAATGGCATTTATTTGGTGAATCTATAGGTTGTGCATTCTTGAATACAACTTGATTACAGTCCGCGGTGTGTGTGTGTGTGTGTGTGTGTGTGTGTGTGTGTGTGTGTGTGTGTGTGTGTGTGTGTGTGTGTGTGTGTGTGTGTGTGTGTGTGTACGCGCGAACACGTCCTAGGGGACTGTTCATTTGTGCCAGGAAGCCAACATTGGGTTGCCTCAAAACCAGCTACCTGAAACAGGCCTCTGCACACCTGACTCCAACCCTGCAATTACACCAGAACACAGACAAGGGTAAAGGGGAAAAAACAACACAAGGGCTTGAGGCCCAAGCAGGATCATGACAATTTGACTGTTTTAATAGCTAAGTCAAAACAAGCCTTTCTGTTTGCTTTGTGTCCCAGCAAGGTTTTCTGTTTGCATGAAAGTATACAAAGATAATATTGCATCTAGTGTTACAGCACACAGAAACCAAACAGTGTTTACTTGCTTTGTGGGAAGGTTTTGTTGACAAAACCTACATGTTATTTCTGTTTCCACTCGCAGCTGATGTTCCAAACAAGTAATGATTACTGTACATGGCCATATAAGATGGTATGATGTATCCTTGCAAGATTTGAATAGAAAAAAATTGAAAAAAAATAAGTAGAGAACTTATCTGAGTTAATTTTGTATGAGAATAAACAGGCAGCAAAATGTCTGGGGCCACATCAATTGAAAGCCATTGTTCTGGGTGTAGTGCACATAGGGTTGATTAGTTGTTTTATCCAATCAAGTGTGGGATTAGTCTCAAAGAAGTTAACCTTTGATACTTTACTTTCAGCCTCCTGGAATAACAATGGGCCATACCTGTTTATAACAGCTTACTTACTTACTTACTGCTCTTTATGCCTAGTGGCATGTAGGGCAGCAACAAAGGATCTCCACTCCTGTCTGTTTTGGGTGAGCTTTTGGATGGTACTCCAGGTTTGCTTCAGGGCTTTCAGTTATTTCTCTACTGTTCAACGCCAGGTTTCTTTAGGTCGTTCTCTCTTTCGCTGGTGGCCAGTGTAGGGCGCTTATTGTAATGTCACCCTTTTCTTTTCGCATGATGTGTCCGGTCCATCTCTACCGCCGTCTTGTAATGATAGACTTTCTTGGTTGGTCCGAGCAAGTAATTGCTGGTTGGAGAACGTGTAATGTCAGCAGATACTTAGAATTTTCCTGAGGTTCCTTTTGTGGAATGCAGAGAGCTTGTAAATGTCTTTCTCTGTCACCCCCCAGCATTTACAGCTGTATAGTATGGTGGACAGAACACAGTTCTGGTATAAATTGAGTTTGGTGTTGATGCTGTACTTTGTGGACTTCCACACATTGTTCAGCATTCTCAAAGTGTTTCTCGCCTGATTGAGTCAGCTTTTGATGTCATTGCCTGTTCATCCATCATATCTAACAGTGCTTCCTAGATGTGTAAACTCTTCTGTTGTGGGTTTAATTATTCCATTTATTTGTATAGATGGGGGATTTTCTGTGTTGAAGCTCATCACCTCTGTTTTCTTCAGGCTAATTTTCAGTCGTATTTGTGTGCAAATCTGTTGACAAGGGATGTTTTTTCTTGCATATGTTGGTGGGTATGGGAAACCGATGCCAAGTCATCTGCAAAGTCTAGGACTTCAAGTGTTGTAAATAGTGTCCATCTGATGCCTCTAGATTTATTTATTTATTTATTTATTTATTTATTTATTTATTTATTTATTTATTTATTTATTTATTTATTTATTTATTTATTTATTTATTTATTTATTTATTTATTTATTTGTTTGTTTGTTTGTTTGTTTATTTAACAGGGACGATGCACAGCACATAAGCAGCACCAGAGTTAGCTATAAGCTCATTTTCATCTGTCAGATGTCTTCTGTAGTTCTTCACATCACCCAGTCTATCACGGTATTGAAGAGTAATGCTGACATCCTTGCCTCACTCCGTTCTTGACTTCAAAAGTGTGTTTGCTGTTTCCTACTTGGCATGTGAAGTTTTCTAAAAAAAACTCTTTATGATGAGGATGATTTCTTGTGGGATCCCATACAATTTTAGAATGCGCCATAAACTGTCCCTGTGGATGCTGTCAAAGGTTTTCTCAAAGTCTACAAAATTGATAGAGCTGCCTTTGCCATTCTGTGCACTAATCTATGATGTTGCGCAGAGTGAAGATCTGGGGCCTCATTTATAAAGCTTGCGGCGCACAAAAACCTTGCGTAGACGGACAGAAATGTGCGGGAAAATGTGCGGGAAAATGTGCGGTGACAAACGTTGGTATTTATAAAAACATTCTTTGCGGAGAAGTGTGCGTATTCCCACGCCAACTTTCGACCATGCGTAGAGCTACCGCAAGGTTTTCCTGACTCGGGGAATCAGCGACACTCAATGGCAACACCACGAAATAAAGCTCAGTCATCAGAAAAACCCAGACAAATGATGCTTGGCACCCAATATATTTAGTCAATAAAATGTATAAGCTTACCTATAGTTGCGAATATATGGCTACTGTAGTCTATGGCATGCAGTTGTGATGTAGGTTGAATTACTTATCAAGTAGCTTAGGTCTACATGTTTTGGTTATATTTTATACGTTGAATCTTATAGCGCTACTTTATAATAATATCCTATACGTCGGGAGGTGTTTCCTTGAGTGGCCAGCGGGAGAGCAAATTTTAAGAGGTGTGTAAAAAGTAGTTTTGTACAAAGTTAAGCCCAACAGATATTAATTAAAACTGTATATTTCGTTAGATAAAATCATGTTGTGAATTTAGCAAATCATTACACGCATCTCTTTCCCATAACAATTCACCCTGGAAGATATAACTATAATCTGACGTTGTTGGAAATGTGTGGATCTCACGGGAGATAAACAATGCTCTCGAATAGACTATAGGCATTATTTCACTGGTCACACCATTTTATATAGGCCTACATATACTGTAGTAATACAGGTACGCTAATACGTGATATTGCATACAGCACAAAGGTGGGCGAAACTGCTTTACAAAGACTATAACGACTGTGCCAATCATGATATGTGATAAGCGCACGCATGTGTGTGTGTTTGTGTGACAGTTACTGCAGCACATGCACGTCACAGGCTTTCTTCCTTCCCAGCCGCTTTCTTTGCGGCCGGTTGCCTCCCTTTTCTCCTCATGTCAGTCAAAATGCCTTGCTTATTAAGAGCGTCATCATATTCAGGAGCTATTCAGCATTCGCCATGTATGGGATTGTGGGATGAAACTGGGAGGTGAAGTGGGAGGACACGGGGTGGAGATCGTCTGCGCACAATTCACCGCAGGTGGGTATTTATAAAGGGAAGATTGCGTGCAAGTGTGCGCCGCACAGTTTTATAAATATGATGATTTTTTTGCGCAGCACATTTTTGGCTTTGTGCGGACGCAATGTTTTAGGATGGTTTCTACGCACACCGTTATAAATGAGGCCCCAGGGGCCTCATTTATAAACGTTGCGTACGCCCAGAAGAGGGCGCACGCCAATTTCTAAGCAAATATTGGGATTTATAAAAACCAAACTTGACGGGAGATGTGCGGTCCTCCACGCAAACTCTGACCCATGCGTACGCACAGAAAGTGGAGAAAGGAGAAACGGCGACTCCGTCGGCACATGTATGAAGTGCGAGAACGAATGTGTTTGTGTAAAATTAATCCAGATAGGCCTATTATAAGCCATGTAGGCCTATCATATATTGGGAGTTCCTTTGCAAAACGGATGAAGCCATTCTTACAACTAATGAACAAATGCCTCCACGGATTTTTCCATGGAGTGATACCAACAAAAACAAAACGAATTAGGATCTTAAATAGCCTACAAACGGAGATATATGAGTCCAAATAAAAACAAAATAGCAACGTTCGAATAAGCTCTGCAGTTATTAAAGAATAACCTATCTGCATGTTGTGGAATTAATTCTGATAATATTGAGGTGGAATACAGCCTATTACTTTTACACTGACGCTGTTCTCGATGCCTCAGTCAGGCAGACAGGAGTGCACCTTTTCATACACTAATGATAAGCCTACTGTACATCACATAGGCTACTGTGATTTTTTTCACGGCTTTTAGTCCGTTTTATCTATGTGTTTTTCTTTGTGTTTAAGCACGTCGCAATTGTGTTTTGAAAGGGACTGTGAAGTTTATTATTAACCCTCCGCCGCCCGCCACTGCCCCGGGATGAATTCTCCGAATCTGTATCTCATGGGGGGTCTCAGTGCCCCCCGCTCGTGGCACAAACACTGTTGTGTGAGGATATGCACTTGTTTGCGTCCACTTTTATGTCGGATCACTTCTTTTTATTTCGGCCACAGCGTTCACAGAGATCGCCACAGGCTGCACTCTGACGCCTTTACGCTCACACTGCCACCAAACTATATTTTCCCTGTTCGCCACTTCTCCAACGGGTAGGTCTACTTCGGGGTGACCGCAGTGATCCACACCGTGTGGAGTCTATTTTTCCATTTCCCTTTCAGTCGGCGATTGCCACTACCGCCTTCATGCACTCAGTAAATGATATTAATTTGGGCGTGTCGATGACTATGTATGGGTAAATATGGGCGGTACGTGAAGCCCGCAAAGGCTGCGCCACATTTCGAGTTGATTGTGATTTATAAAGGGAAACAGGCGTAGGACGTGAGTGCGCACTGTTTTATAAATCTGAATATTTTTGTTCGCACGTACATCCTACATTTCTTCCGTACGCCAGCTTCCACGTGAATCCCACGCAAAGCTTTATAAATGAGGCCCCTGGTCAGCACACCCTCTTCAGTTTTCAGGTTGATGCAAGGTGCGATAAAAAAAAGGTGATGTTTATAAAAAGAAACTTTACTCATGAAAAATTTGGAAACAAAACTTGCAAGAATTACATCTTCAACAAAGTAACATTCAAAGTAAGATTGCATATTGTGTGTACAGTTTTTTATTTTTACATTAATTAGATTTTTTCCCCCTTGCCATTTTATTAATTTAGTCTGGAAGGACTAACTAACAATAATTGGTCAACTGATCTGAGATTAAGGCTTGGTACATAAGGGACGAGGAGGTCGGCAATATACTGGGGTGTTTGGCCATGACGTGTTCTAAAAGTAAGTAGCCTACTAAAATTTTAAAATGGATATGGAATATAATAGGAAGCCAGTAAAGAGCAGATACAATTGGAATGATATGAGACCTCCTATTGCTTCTAGTTAAAAATCGATCAACAACATAGTATATAAAAGTGTAGACGATTTTAACAATTTTTATTTAAACAAGTAAAAAAATAATAACAGTAGTCTAAACGAGATGAGATAAAAGGCATGGATGACCATCTCCATCTCAGCCTTTGTTTTGTGATATTCTTCAACATGAAAAAAGCATGAACGAACAAGCTGACCAACATGATTTTTGAATGACAGGGATTGGGCAAAAATAACGCCTTAGTTTCTGAGCCTATTCTGGGCACAGTTACTAATGGCCCCATGAACTGCTTAATAAATTGAGCAAGTTTTTTTGGGAGCAATTATCAGGGCTTTAGTTTATTTGTATTTAACTGGAGAGAGTTGCAGCCATCCACTTTTTAACTGCATCTAAACATTAATTTAAAATAGAAAATTGGTTAAAATCATTGGGTTTAAAAGAACAATACAATGCAATGTTATCAGCATAGAAATGGTAGGATATGCCATTCAAACGGCTAATAATCTGTCCAAGAGGCAACATGTATAGGGCGAAAAGCATTGAACCTAGGACAGAACCCTGTGGGATACCACATGACAAAGGCGCTGTGTCCGACATGAACTGACCCACATAGACAGAGAAACTTCTGTCAGCGAGGTAGGATTTAAACCACTTCAAAGCAGTTCCGGAAATAAAATTGATTTGTGCAAGGTATATTAAATAAGTTTCCACTTTGGTTACAGCATGTCACTTTGCAAAAGTATTCTTTAACTGCTCCACTGCAGTTAAGGGAGAGCTTGGTACGTCTGCTTGGACTGTTTTAAATCTGAACAGCAATGATTGTGTGATCATGCTCCTTTTTGACTAGGAGATCTCTTCTTGAATTTTCCTTTGCTATGGGATGTTTCAAACCCTGCAGTCCAAATATTTGCAGACTTCTTCTTCTGCCAGCGCTCAGGCTGGGGTTTGCCTGCACTGGAGAAACCACACAGTGTGTTAAGTCACCCCTAATTGTTTTATTGTAAATGTAGGGATCAGTGGAATCGGGGCCAATCATTCAATCTTTTTATTTTATTTGTTTCTACTCTTGTTGCACCTAGCATACATTATTATACAGTGGATATGCTATATTATTATTTATTTTATAATTATTGTTAATTTCTTCACTAAAAGCAAGTGAATACCAATCAAACTAAGCTGAAAAGCTATGCGGTCCTGCAGAATAGCCAATGTGGAATGAGTCAAGTATATGTTTTAATGGAAAGTTTTTTTTGTGTATATGAACATTTTCCTCACAATTTGCTTTGCATCTGTCAGTAGTCCTAAAAAGACAGCAACATGTAAGCCTAAGGTGTGCCCAGCACCGCCTCTAACAAACTGCACTGTTGTTTTGTCCTTGTCAACCAAGCTTATCCATCTAACCGTTCAGAGTAAGCAACATAAATTCCTGGGAACGCATGTCACAATTGCACCTTTACAAGAGCAGTGGAACCCAATTCTGGTGTATTTATAATAGTATTGGAGTCTCTGAAATGTGTAACAAAATATGAAATGATGAGAAGATCACTGTTATAATTCATAATTCATCAAACAAAGGGTTAACAGGAGTATGAGCACCAGGGCCACCACTAAAGGGGACTGTGAGGTGCCATACAGGCGCAATACATTTGAACAAACTGTGCCCTGAGTAAAGGGTATACTGGAATAGCCTCCCACTTGCAACAACAGGGTACCCTATAATTACAACTTTTAACAACCATCTTGAAAAATGTCTCAAGGCAGACCAGAAATATTATCACTTTTTAATTGACGTGTTACATAATGTATTTTACATTTTCTACACGTGTATTTGTGTTTGTTTATTGCTATTTGTAATGTTTCTGTTGTTGACACCTCCCTAGGGATTACTGATGTAAATAGCATTTCTGCTAACTTCAGCAGTTTAACGTCTTGTATTTTTGATACTGATGTGAATTAAGATGCTCTGTCCTTATCAAATAATCGAATAAATAAATACAGTAAATAACTATACATACAGAATGCAGCTTGTTTGGGGTTTACTGACTGGGTGTACTTGTAGTTGAACTTGCACATGAACTTGAACTCCCCCTGTTTTTTTGTCATGGATATTCTGGGAAGTATGTAATGATCTGTCTGCCTGCCGTTCCAGCAGAGCAACTGCCAACCTGTAAGTATACCTTTCACCAAAATAAATCTGGATTGACTCCTTTTAACAGGACCTCTGTTAATGTTTTGTATCTTCTTTCTTAAGATACAATTCAGACGTCAGCCAATTGCTTTACTTTTGAGTAGAAGATACTTAAATCAAAACAACCTAATCTTGTGTCTCTTTTGAAAAGGTGTGGAGAGGGAGAAGACATACAAGATCAATGAAATCACTGAAAACCTTTGTTATGCACAAAGATCCTTGTATGTATGTATGTCTATTAGGCTAATAATTCATTTTGGGCATGCTAATTGTAGCAAAACTAAAAAAGACATTCATTGTCTTCAGCCTTGGTACGACTCTTTTATGCTTTACTTACAATGACAATGTTAACACGCTGATGTTCAGAAGGTTTAATGTTAACCATGTTTAATATCTCAGTTTAGCATGTTAAAGGAAAACTCAGGAGTTCCCAAAAGGCATCATTCAGAGACCATGAACTTCAATATACAAATCGATGTCAATCATTTCAAGTAGTTTTTGAGATATTTCCGTCCGAACCAAAGTAGTAGACATCCTAGTGACCAACAGAAAAACATTGCCATCTCATGAGCTATGATTCATAAAGATTGTATTGGAAAATGAGCCTAAAAATTGAATTGGCCTCACCCACCCCACACATTTCCAAAGCACTTTGTCCAAAAGGTTCTGTGTATTATAAAATGTTAACAGTGTGAACAATGCTACCTGGTGAAAAGAGGCTAGACGGTCAGTAAATATTTCTGGTCCAAAAGTATATAGCAAATGTTTGCTCTATGAATGGTCCAGTGATATTTGGATTTATTCACACATTATAAGATATGGAGGCACAGCCAACAACTTAAAAATGGTTCTGCAAAGTACATGATTCTTGTTTATACTGTATACTGTATGTATTCAAACTCATCTCCCTCTCATATAAACCAGGAACTGAATTAATGTGTTCCATAATTCAAGCATGCTTTGTAACTAAAAAAAACTGCAACTTTATGTCAGTTCAAAAGATTTTTTTTTTTAATTAAAAGAAATATGTAGATGTTCACAAAATATTAAAACATATAGATCCGTGAGTAATTCATATGATGCTTTATCACGCTGAGGGATGGAAATGTTGTCATAAGGAACCTCTTCATGGGTGTGATCTTATAATAACAGAAACCACAAATGTTGACACCCAATATGTATTTTTTACCCCTCCTTAACTGCAAACAGCAAATAAACTATATTACATGACATTGGTAGTGTGGCAGTGTCAGGTGGCTCAACCAACCCTGTAAGGACAGGGACTACTGAAAGATCATGAGAACAGCCAGGATGCTACTTGAATGGGTGATTCCATTGCTCACCCTGTGCATCGGACTATCAACAGCAAACGGTGGTATGTATACAGAATGGGACACGCAGAGAGTAGCTTAAAGTTTTTTTGGCGGGGAGTTACTCCTTAGTCGAGTCAAGGGGTATTTTGAGTGTGAAGCCCACTGTGGCAAATGGCTATTTGTGATATTGGGCTATATACGTAGAACTGATTTGATTTGATTTGATTTGATTTGATTTGATTTGATTTGACAATGTGAATTAATTGTATAAATGTATTTATTTTTTAAGGTATGGGTCACAAGGGAAAGATGACTCAGATGGGCCAAATGCATCAGATGGGTAAAATGAAACCGATGGGTCGGATGAATCAGATGGGTGAAATGCATCATATGGGTAATATGGATCAGATTAATGAGAGGGGCAAAACGCATCATTTGGGTTACATGGATCAGATGGGCCAGATGGGAAAGATGAATATGGAGCATAAGAAGGAAAAGAAGCATGAGATGTACAAGATGGAGAATGAAAAGGAAAAGCATGAAAAGGAAAATAAGGATGAATCAGATGAATCAGGGATTACGAAGCAAGAGAAGGAAAAGATGGAAAATAAGCATGGGAAATACAGTATGGAGGAAAAGAAGGAGAAGGATAAAAAGCATGAAAAGGAAAATAAGGATGAATCAGTTGAATCAGGAAGTAAGGAGCAAGAGAAAGGAAATAAGAAAAAGGATAAAAAGCATGAAAAGGAAAATAAGGATGAATCAGATCAAACCGAAAGTAAGGAGCAAGAGAAGGAAAATAAGCATGGGAAATACAGTATGGAGGAAAAGAAGGAGAAGGATAAAAAGCATGAAAAGGAAAATAAGGATGAATCAGTTGAATCAGGAAGTAAGGAGCAAGAGAAAGGAAAGAAGGATGAATCAGGTGATTCAAATGAATCAGATGAATCAGTAAGTAAGGAGCAAGAGAAGGGAAAGAAAAACAAGTGGCATGAGAAATACAAGATGGAGAAAGAGAATAAGAAGGAAAAGAAGCATGAAAAGGAAAATAAGGAAAAGGAGCAGGAGAAGCATCAGAAGGACAAGACGGACAAGGAGTACGAGGTGGAAAAGAGGGAGGAGATGGGTCCGATGACGACCGAGATGCCAAGGATAACAGGTAATATCTTTTTCATAGATGAATTCTGACAAACCAAGAAACCATTAATACAATTTGAAATGTTTTTGTCTCCACAATGTAGAAGTGAAAATCTCTCAAAACAAGCAGTTCTGCAGCACATGGGGAGACTATCATTTCAGGACTTTCAATGGAGACTTCTTCGAACTTCCTTACACTTGCAACTACGTTCTTGCGTCCCACTGCAAGAACAGCTATGAGAGTTTTTCCATTCGAATGAAACGGCAGGAGAAGGATGGGGTCATTACCATTCAGAAGATCATTATGAACCTGGAAGGAGTCGATTTGGAATTAGCCGGAACTTCCATCAAGTTCAATGAGGAACTGTGAGTCTGTTTTGATGATCTGACATGTCATTACCAGCTGACACATTGGTTATATTGACGGTTAATGTCTTATCATCTTACTGTGATAATTTGTTTTGTCTCCAATAGTGTCACTCTACCATTCAGCCAGTCTGGTATTACAATTGCAAGAAGTGTCTCCTATGTGATGATAGAGGCAAAGCTGGGTTTGGTCATGAAATGGAATGAAGAAGACTCATTTTCTGTATGTTTTTTCACTGTGCTCTGTATTATACCTGCTTTTAAACATTGTAGATAAGCACATAACCTGATCTATCAACAATATATATTTAGTTTAACTGCTACATTTATACTTGGGTCTTTTTGATAATTTCTTAACTAAACTTAACATATTTTTGTGAGATTGTGTATAAGACTAAATGCTACCAATGTTAAAAGTGCCCAGGGTGCTCTTAATAAGGCATTTTGCACGGATTAATCATTTTCAATGTTCAAGTATTCAATCACTTTAAGACAAAATGTATTATTAAAAAGGCAAAACAAAGTCTAGTTCTTAGGTGCTTTTAAAACAAGTAAACATGTCTTATGTCTTCAGGAAGGCTGATAGTGCAAATAGGAGCTCATGACAAATTATCAATGTCATTTTTGAGAAATCACAACATTCTCCAAGGTCCACTTTCTCTACCCGTATCACATGGTTCTTATCTGTATTTGTCGTTTTGCAAAATTATTATTTAAAAGTTGGAACTTTTCATTCTCTGATATAATGGAGAAAGAAAGGCAGTCTGGTACAATATACAGTATTCCTTTTCTGCACCTTGTTCAAATTTAAATTTTCACCTGATTTTAAGGTTGAGCTGGATGCAAAATTCAAGAATGAGACCTGTGGTCTGTGTGCTGACACCAGCACAGGTAAATAAAATAAACATGAAATGTTTTTAAAAATTGTCTTCACATTTGCTAAATACTAATTTTGCCTCTATAAATAGGGATTTCATTGACTCCTGAAGAAATTGGGGATATGTGGAAAGTAAACAATCTCAATGAAGACTGTGAAGACATCTCCTCTACAGCCACAAAAACCTGTACAATGCAGGTATGTCTAAATGGATTTGCTTTAAATTATTGATATGACATTTAGGGACAATTTAAATAAATCATTTACTTTGACTCACAGACAGGTCTCTGTGAGGAGCTGCTCTCAGGAACTGCCTTCCTCAGCTGCCAGAACCTGCTTGATACTGACAAGTATATCGAAGCATGTGAGAAGGACATGTGCAACTGTAACAGCAGCAGTTCTTCATGCCTGTGTAAAACCATATCAGAGTACTCCCGTCAGTGCGCTTATGAAGGCGGGAAACCCCAGGAATGGAAGACTGAAGATGTCTGTGGTGAGAACAGCAATCAAAACATGTACATGTTTGTCCCTTTTCACTGTATTTATATCATAATCAGTCTTTATACATTTGTTTTCATGTGTTGAATAGCCCAAACATGCCTTTTCAACAAGGAGTATAAGGAATGTGGTAGTCCCTGTGTTGACACCTGCAGTAACTCCCAGAGAAGCCAAGTTTGTGATGAACACTGCGAAGATGGATGTTTCTGTCCATCTGGTAAGTTTCCTCATTTATAAACTAACAGAAACGATGAAGTTATAATTTGTGTTTTGGTTTGTTGTGTTACCCACAAATACTAAATTGTTTACTTCATGATAATATAGTGAGATAATCACATTCATTTGATTTGTCCTTGTTCTCTTGACGCTCCTCTTTGCACTGTTGTGACGCTTCATTGTTAGTATCCTTGGCTGCCATCAGCTAGGCGCAAGGTTATAACTGTTTAGCCTAATGTGCTGCAATTAAAGAGCTAAAGTTGTCAGGCGATGCACAGTAAAATCCAAATAAGGTGCTTAGCCGTAATAAACGGATATAACAAACGGAGATGCGACGGATATAAGAGCAAAAGTCAAGATCAAGGCGCGATGTTATGATGAAATAAATGAGCAAAAGTATGTCACAATTGTAGCATACTGCATCCTAACTAGATTCCTTTTATCGTCAGATGTAGTATGTAGAATAGAAAAAAGAAAGAGTATGCGGTTCGAAACGCAATAAATGTAAAATAGGCGGTAAAACATATTTTGCAAAACACGCTCCTTCAGGGTTTGCATTGCGTAGAGCAGTTTACCATTGGCCAAAGATTAATCATGTCTTTATGTTTCTCTTAAGGGACTGTATTTGACGACATAAATGAGAGTGGGTGTATTGCTGTTGACCAATGCTCCTGCGTACACAATAGCAAGGCATACAAACCAGGGGAATCCTTCTCAAAGCCATGTAAAAAATGGTAATCCCTTTACTATCTTCGCTATAGTGTTTACATTCACCACGTGTACCGTGTATTTGAGTTGGTCTTTCCAGTTGACCTAACTGAACTCTGTTGACAGCACCTGCAACAAGGGCCAGTGGAACTGTGAGAATTTAGACTGCCCTGGCACCTGCTCTGTGCTGGGGGGCTCCCACATCTCCACCTTTGATGGTAAAACATTTACTTTCCATGGACAATGCTCTTATATTCTCTCCAAGGTGAGGCATCTTAATTTATTTTATTAATTTGAAAAGAAAATACAATACCTGAAAATGAGAACATTTCATCATTGAGTACGTTTTTTTATTTTTTATTTTAGCACAACATAAGCAAATTCCTTGTCCTTGGTGACCTGGTCAATTGTGAAAAATCTGATAAATTGACTTGCCTGGGTGCAGTCACTCTACAACTGCCTGACCAAAAGGTAACATGACGGTATATTATGGTTCTTTCCGACTAAAATGAACTCATATGTATAGAAATGTCCTATCTGTTGGGAAGGTTGAATAGGTAGAAGTTTTTTTAACAGTCTCAGTATCATTTTTCCCACTTAAGATCATTGTAGTCCAAGCCAGCGGACAGGTTATCTATAACCACATGATTTCTCATCTGCCTTTTTTTGATGGTTAGTAATAGTTTTTTTTCATATTCATTGTACTAAGAACTCAAGACATGTTTTTACAAAAAGTTTAATTAAATAAAAACTATTTCATTATTCAATGTCAAAATGGTTTTCCCCCTGCAGATGGCGTTGCAGTCTTCAAGCCATCGACTTTTTTCACTATAGTCCAAACCAACTATGGGCTTCGTCTTGAGATTCAGCACACACCCATTATGCAGGCCTATATTATAGCCGATGTTTCAAATAAGGGACATCTCCAAGGTGTGATTTGACTTCATACAACTGTTTAACTAAAGTTTGAAATATGATGTGATGATTATTGCAGTGAATATGTTTTTGGGTGTAAAGTCACTTTCTTTAAACAGGCCTCTGTGGAGATTTTAATGATGTGGAAGCTGATGACTTCAGAACCTCAAATGGGTTGATTGAGGGAACGGCTGGGATATGTGCCAACACATGGAGGGCCAAACCAAACTGCCCTGAGGTGACAAACCATCTTGGGGACCCCTGCATGTTGAGTGTAGACAAGGGTAGGTAACGGAAATACTCCATTTATTAATATTGTTACTCACAAAACTGTCAGTATGAAATTTGTTTATTTGTTTTTGTAGAAAACTATGCCAAACACTGGTGCTCCATGCTGTCAGACCCAAATGGGGTATTTGCCCAGTGTCATTCTGATTTGAACCCAGAAGTCTACGAAGCTGTAAGCAGAGTTTTTTTTTCTATAGGCAGCCTAATGTACGTATATGTGTGTATTTCTGCATTTCTATTATTTCACTTAACAACTGCAAATGTTTTCATGCCTCTTTATGCAGTCTTGCATTTATGACACCTGCGCCTGTGAAAACAGTGAGGAGTGCATGTGTGCAGTCTTGTCCTCCTATGCCCACGCATGTGCCGCTGAAGGTGTCTTACTGGAGGGATGGAGGGACACCACGTGCCGTGAGTTAAACCCAAACCATCAAATGTGAAATAAATCAAATCCATATTTATTTATTATAATCTAATATTGAGCAAACCTCTTTCCTTTCAAAGTGAAATACACGACTAGCTGCCCCCCTACTTTTGTGTATGGCTACCAAATGACAAGCTGTGGTCGCACCTGCCGCTCTCTTAGTCAGTCAGACCCAACATGTGAATTTAAATTTACACCGCTTGATGGCTGTGGCTGTGCGGAAGGAACTTACCTAAATGAGAAGGAAGAGTGTGTGCCAGCTTCACAATGCCCCTGTCACGTGAGAGACACCATTGTGCACCCCGGGCTATTCGCAAAGGTTGACGGACACACTTGGTGAGGATTTCAGTATTTCTAATAAGTCTTTAAAGCAGTATGCACTTAAAGTTTGTACTGGTGAGCTGTCTGTAAAGCTCTCAGGACAGAGAAATGGGATAAAATGCAACAGAAGTCCCTGGCAGTAGGTAAATTGGGGATGCTGCAGCTCAAGCCCCTCAGTGGGTTTTGGGTCAGCTTTGTCAACTTTTTCTAGTGTCGGGTTAATCCAGGACCATTTTTATTTTATCTTCAAATACTGTTTCCAACTGCCGTGTGAGAAGCCGTGTTAAGGCATACAGCATTAAAAAACAAGTAACGCGCACTCCACAACCTCACTGCTAAATAGAGGTACAAAAAGGAATATATTTACTGAAAGTAAACTTCTGCCAAAAAATAAATCTTTATATGTTTGCCTGTTTGAAGTCCAGCTCATGAACAAATTTGCTTCTTTAATTTTTTCAGCTAAGCAAATGCGAATAGCTCTTTTGGTAATATTAGGAAATAATGTAATGGTTTTAATGTTGGGTATTTAGCCATGATAGCACTTTTGTTGCAATGCTTATTTTGTTGATTTTTAAATTTGGAATCACAAAACTGTACACTAAAATGTGATTGTTTGTATGTGTGTGTTATAGACCAGTGACCAGTAAGGTGACAACTAATTTTTGCTCTCTATGGCCTAAAATAGTCTCCAGCTCCTTGCAACATTATTCTTCATTGAAAGAAATACTGACGGATTCAAAATTAACAAAAAATTCCAAACCAAAGCCTATACCAGTTTGGTAACCCTGTCCTAGATTGTTCTTGCTTTAGCAAGACGTTTGGCGAAAACTTATAATAATTTACTAGAAAATTCTCCCATTTTTCAACATTTGTCAACCCCTTTTTCTATGCATTTCAGCTTCTGCCGCAGTGGAAAACTAGACTGTATAGGAAGTAACACGAATACAGGTAGAAAACACTCAGTTTGTTTGTCATAGTATGCTTTCCATAGCACAGCAATGTCTGAGCAGTGTAAGTATACAGTGGTGTCCTTTGTAACACTATCATTGTCATCAGCATGCACCGAGCCAATGGTTTACTTCAACTGCTCAAGCGCAAAGCCAGGTGACCAGGGATTTGAGTGCCAAAAAAGCTGCAAGACACTTACCACAGAATGCGTAAGATTGAGAATGGTTCCTGCCTGTTGTTAGATATTGTACATACAGTGTGTATACTAAAGCAAAAAGATGACCTGTTAAATGCATTACTGTGATGCTGTTTAGGTCAATAGTCACTGTGCCTCAGGCTGTGTATGTCCTGCTGGCCTGCTGTCAGACGATAAAGGAGGCTGTGTTGAGGAGGAGAAATGTCCCTGCGAACATAATGGAGAATTATACAGTCCTGGACAGACTACCACTGTGGACTGTAATACCTGGTGAGCCCTTTTAAACTGTCCACACTAATGTGTGGTCAGTTCAGTTTTCTTTTTAAATTGAGGATATGTAACTTGAAATTACTCTATTTTTTCAAATCAAAGCACTTGCAATGGCAGAACATGGGACTGTACAAAACGTACTTGTGATGGAACCTGTATCATATATGGAGAAGGACATTACATCACTTTTGATGAAAAGAAATTTTCTTTTAACGGTGAATGTGGCTACGTCTTTGCTCAGGTACGACGCAAACTTATGTTTAGTCTTTGTTATCTGTCAAATGTCAGTCTTGAAATACTGACGTCAGTTTCTTGCAGGATCACTGTGGGGAAAATAACAATGGCAGCTTCAGGGTCTTCACTGAGAACATTCCATGTGGAACAACAGAAAGCATCTGCTCCACTATTATAAAGTTCTACTTAGGGGTATATTACATTATGATATGCATTTCACATATTTTTAACATGCTCTAACATAACACTGCAAGATTACAAATGACCATGTTTTATTTTATTTCAGATCTATGAAATTATTCTTTCGGAGGAAAATGTCCAAGTTATCAAACAAGACAAAGGCCAAGAAATAGCCTATAAAATCCACTCGATAGGTCTATATGTTGTGATTGAGGCAGAGAATGGTGTTGTTCTCATTTGGAATAAGAAGACAACACTCATGATCAAACTCAGTCCCACATTCAAGGTGGGCCAGCAGATATTCAGGTGTGCAGGTGACTATAAATAAGTTTGCCATTTAAAAAATTTACTATTTCTCATTTTATTCCAGGGACAAGTCTGTGGTCTGTGTGGGAATTTTGATGGAAATATTAAGAACGATTACACCACCAGAAGAAAAGACGTTGTGGTTGAAGCCCTTGAGTTTGGAAACAGTTGGAAAGTGTCACCTACTTGCCCTAATGCTGTCGCACCAAAAAATCCCTGCAATTTGTACTCCTTCAGGCAGGCATGGGCATTAAAACACTGCAACATTATCAAGAGTAAAGTATTTGAAAAATGCCATTCGAAGGTAAGAAAACTTCCAAGCAATGTCACATTCGCAAACAAAGTCATTGTTTGTAGTGAACTCTGCATGCAATGACTCTGCATATTTAGGAAATCAGAATATACTCTAACCGCTACTTGCAATTACAATGATTTTGTTCCAAAAAGGTGGATCCTCATAACTATCATGATGCCTGTGTGAGAGACACATGTTCCTGCAATACAGGAGGAGATTGTGACTGTTTCTGCTCTGCTGTAGCAGCCTACGCAGCAGCCTGCAATAAGGCTGGAGCTTGCGTGAGATGGAGAACTCCCTCAGTCTGCCGTGAGTGTTTCACTTGTGTTTTTGCGACGAGATAAAACAAAAAATACTATGTCATTATCACCATGTCAACTGTGTCTTATGTAATATAAAATGTGAAAAATGAACTCATTCTCATTTGTTGTGAACATTGTTTAAATGATTTAGTAATCTTGTTTTTTGTATCTTGTTATGTATCTTTTCCTGTTTCATTAGCTGTATTCTGTGATTACTACAACAATGATGGACTGTGTGAATGGCACTATGAGCCATGTGGAAAACCATGCATGAAGACTTGCAGGAATCCCTCTGGAAAGTGTTACAATCAAATTCCAGCATTAGAAGGTACAAATTGCATGAAGTATGCACTTAAAGTGTTATAATTATTCAGGGAGAGTTGAGTGACTGTGAATGCAATGTTTTCTCTTTCTTAGCCCAATGGTCAAGCACTGTTGTGCTTACTGTTACTAAATTTACTTTTACCTTTTTCACTTTCGCCATTCAGAGATCCTCACATGGTTTAGGCTAGACTTCCTGTCTGTACTTATTCGTTTTGCAACTCACAGCAACATTTACCTTTTCAAGGCTGCTATCCAAGATGTCCACCTGAAAGACCTTATTTGGAAGACATTACTATGAAGTGTGTGTCACAGAGTGAATGTGGCTGCTATGATGACGAAGAGAAGCATTATCAAGAAGGGGAGGGCGTGCCTTCAAATGAAAACTGTTACAGTTGGTAAGAAGCTTTCCATCTTATTAATTCTGCACTTGTTGCTAAAGTTAATGATAACCTATATCTTTTTTATGAACACTAAGTTTGCTGGCCTAATTATACTCCAGCAAAAATAATAAAATAAGGGTAATTGTAGAAAATAATTACAAACAAAACGTGTCCCTTGACATGACTCTTGAAAGTGCGTAGAATCAATCCGACTTAAGACTGTTGATGGACACCTGCTGCCTTCAGTCACTTCTGTACAGTAAATTAAAGAAAATCACAATTTATTTTCTATAATTTTTGCCCCCATGATCACATATCGCTAGTTAAAGAATGTAGACTAAAAGTAGAAAAATTAGTGGAACAATGTGGGGGTATCTTTTGCATATCTAGTGACCAAAATGTTATGGAACACGAGTGTGCAGAGCTGTCAACCTGTTCTGAGCAGGTGGGCAGCTGATACAAAACACACATTATTTGCACTGATATCTTTATAACCATACCTTGTACTGCGTCTCTCCTCCAATTATGGCATAGTTGTGAAGATATCTTAAGGCAAAAGTCAATGAAAAACAATTCAGTGCACCCAAGGAAAATGTATGATGACCCCAAAGTGTGTTCGCCACATTATCAAATAAATCGTACATTATTTGTTCATACACCGTATTTAAAACATATTTCTTGCATTTACCTTTTAGTAAATGTTCTTCAACAAACGTGGAGTGCAGCTATAATGTCAGTGGTGAGTATTTTTTTGAATAATTCGGTGTTTGATTTATGTTACAGATAAAACTATCTGTATTTTTGATAGTTTTCTCTGTGACAAACTATTGAAAAAATAAGAATCGTGCAATTAAGATATTCTCTTTTTTGCAGATTGCAAATGCTTATATAATGGTAAAATATACAAGTATGGAGACACACTCTATAAGACAGATGACGGGGATAACACCTGTATAGAAGCTGATTGTGGAAAGGATGGAATTATTAATAGAATCACCTATGAATGTCATACCATCATAAACATAACAACAACGCCCCAGACATCAACACAACCTACAACCACACCCTTTACCTTCACTACAACAATTGGTAAGAGACTTAAAATGCAGACCTTGGGTTTGGAAGATTTCTTATTGGATTGATATAACCTGATAATAATCTGATAATGTACTTTTTCTTAATAATCATAGAAACAACGACCACAACAACCACAGAAAATCCGAGCATTACCACAGCAATTGAAACAACAGTCACACAAACACCCACAACAACAACACCCTCTGATTGTGTTGTTTGTCAGTGGTCAGATTGGAAAAACAAGCATTACCCTGATCAGACCCTAGGTCATGGTGGAGAATATGAACACATTGAAAACATGAATTATACAGATCTGAGTGTTTGCCAAAATCATACGGAAATAGAGTGTAGAGCAACACAGTACAAGGATACGTCTTTGAAGGACTTAGGTCAAATACTAACTTGCAACCTAAATGATGGACTGATCTGTCATAACAAAGACCAAGGTTTCCCTCCTATTTGTTTTGACTTTGAAATACGAGTCAAATGCTGCATGGTTGCCCCTTGTACAACAACACCAAGCTCTACCCCAACTACCACAGAAAAACCCACCACAACCACTGAAGAATCCACCACAATCACAGAAAAGCCCACCACTTCTGCAACAGTCACACCGAGCACCACCACACCGCTCAAATCTACGTCTACCACTGTCACCACAACCACGGAAATACCCACCACCACCACCACCACAACAACAACAACCACCACAGAGAAACCCACAACAACAGTTCCTGAATCTACAACGGTCTCAGAAAAACCCAGTACAACATCAACAACCACAGAAAATCCGAGCATTACCACAGCAATTGAAACAACAGTCACACAAACACCCACAACAACAACACCCTCTGATTGTGTTGTTTGTCAGTGGTCAGATTGGAAAAACAAGCATTACCCTGATCAGACCCTAGGTCATGGTGGAGAATATGAACGCATTGAAAACATGAATTATACAGATCTGAGTGTTTGCCAAAATCATACGGAAATAGAGTGTAGAGCAACACAGTACAAGGATACGTCTTTGAAGGACTTAGGTCAAATACTAACTTGCAACCTAAATGATGGACTGATCTGTCATAACAAAGACCAAGTTGTTTTCCCTCCTATTTGTTATGACTTTGAAATACGAGTCAAATGCTGCATGGTTGCCCCTTGTACAACAACACCAAGCTCTACCCCAACTACCACAGAAAAACCCACCACAACCACTGAAGAATCCACCACAATCACAGAAAAGCCCACCACTTCTGCAACAGTCACACCGAGCACCACCACACCGCTCAAATCTACGTCTACCACTGTCACCACAACCACGGAAATACCCACCACCACCACCACCACAACAACAACAACCACCACAGAGAAACCCACAACAACAGTTCCTGAATCTACAACGGTCTCAGAAAAACCCAGTACAACATCAACAACCACAGAAAATCCGAGCATTACCACAGCAATTGAAACAACAGTCACACAAACACCCACAACAACAACACCCTCTGATTGTGTTGTTTGTCAGTGGTCAGATTGGAAAAACAAGCATTACCCTGATCAGACCCTAGGTCATGGTGGAGAATATGAACGCATTGAAAACATGAATTATACAGATCTGAGTGTTTGCCAAAATCAAACGGAAATAGAGTGTAGAGCAACACAGTACAAGGATACGTCTTTGAAGGACTTAGGTCAAATACTAACTTGCAACCTAAATGATGGACTGATCTGTCATAACAAAGACCAAGGTTTCCCTCCTATTTGTTTTGACTTTGAAATACGAGTCAAATGCTGCATGGTTGCCCCTTGTACAACAACACCAAGCTCTACCCCAACTACCACAGAAAAACCCACCACAACCACTGAAGAATCCACCACAATCACAGAAAAGCCCACCACTTCTGCAACAGTCACACCGAGCACCACCACACCGCTCAAATCTACGTCTACCACTGTCACCACAACCACGGAAATACCCACCACCACCACCACAACAACAACAACCACCACAGAGAAACCCACAACAACAGTTCCTGAATCTACAACGGTCTCAGAAAAACCCAGTACAACATCAACAACCACAGAAAATCCGAGCATTACCACAGCAATTGAAACAACAGTCACACAAACACCCACAACAACACCCTCTGATTGTGTTGTTTGTCAGTGGTCAGATTGGAAAAACAAGCATTACCCTGATCAGACCCTAGGTCATGGTGGAGAATATGAACGCATTGAAAACATGAATTATACAGATCTGAGTGTTTGCCAAAATTATACGGAAATAGAGTGTAGAGCAACACAGTACAAGGATACGTCTTTGAAGGACTTAGGTCAAATACTAACTTGCAACCTAAATGATGGACTGATCTGTCATAACAAAGACCAAGGTTTCCCTTCTATTTGTTTTGACTTTGAAATACGAGTCAAATGCTGCATGGTTGCCCCTTGTACAACAACACCAAGCTCTACCCCAACTACCACAGAAAAACCCACCACAACCACTGAAGAATCCACCACAATCACAGAAAAGCCCACCACTTCTGCAACAGTCACACCGAGCACCACCACACCGCTCAAATCTACGTCTACCACTGTCACCACAACCACGGAAATACCCACCACCACCACCACAACAACAACAACCACCACAGAGAAACCCACAACAACAGTTCCTGAATCTACAACGGTCTCAGAAAAACCCAGTACCTTGGCAACAACAGTCAAACCCAGCACCACCACAGCTCCTGAATCTACAACAGTCACAGAGACGTCTACCACTGTCACCACAACCACAGAAAAACCCACAACCACCCTAACAACAACAACAACAACCACCACAGAGAAACCCACAACAACAGTCCCTGAATCCACAACAGTAACTGAAAAACCCAGTACCACATCAACAACCACAGAAAAGCCCACCACTTCAGCAACAACAGTCAAACCCAGCACTACCACACCTCTTGAATCTACAACAGTCACAGAGACGTCTACCACTGTCACCACAACCACAGAAAAACCCACAACCACCACAACAATAACAACAACAACAACAACGACCACAGAGAAACCCACAACAACAGTCCCTGAATCTACAACAGTAACAGAAAAACCCAGTACAACATCAACAACCCCAGAAAAGCCCACCACTTCAGCAACAACAGTTAAACCCAGCACCACCACAGTTCCCGAATCTACAACAACCACAGAAAAACCCACTACCACCACCACCACAACAACAACAACAACCACCACAGAGAAACCCACAACAACAGTCCCTGAATCCACAACAGTAACCGAAAAACCCAGTACCACATCAACAACCACAGAAAAGCCTACCACTTCAGCAACAACAGTCAAACCCAGCACCACCACAGCTCCAGAATTTACAACAGTCACAGAGACGTATACCACTGTCACCACAACCACAGAAAAACCCACAACAACCACAGAAAAGCCTAGTACCTTGGCAACAACAGTCAAACCCAGCACCACCACACCTCTAGAATCTACAACAATCACAGAGACGTCTACCACTGTCACCACAACCACAGAAAAACCCACAACCACCACCACAACAACAACAACAACAACAACCACCACCACAGAGAAACCCACAACAACAGTCCCTGAATCCACAACAACAACCACCACAGAGAAACCCAGTACCACATCAACAACCACAGAAAAGCCTACAACTTCAGCAACAACAGTCAAACCCAGCACTACCACAGCTCCTGAATCTACAACTGTCATAGAGACGTCTACCACTGTCACAACAACCACAGAAAAACCTACAACAACAACAACAACCACAGAAAAACCCACAACAACAACAACATACACAGAAAAACCAACAACCACAACGATCCCTGAATCCATAACAACCACAGAAAAGCCTACTTCAACAACAACCACAGAAGGATCCACCACTTCAGCAACAACAGCACATGTCACAACGACAACAGAAAAGACCACTACTTCTGCTGTTACAACAACTACAATACCCATCACAACAACAACCCTTGAGGTTGTAACAAATACAGTGGTAACAACAACAGCGGCAACAAAATCCCATGTTATGAATACAACAGAGAAGCCCAGTACCTCAGCAACAACAGTCAAACCCAGCACTACCACACCTCTTGAATCTACATCAGTCACAGAGACGTATACCACTGTCACAACAACAGAAAAACCCACCACCACAACAACATCAACAACAACCACAGAGAAACCCACAACAACAGTCCCTGAATCCACAACAGTAACCGAAAAACCCACCACCACCACCACAACATCAACATCAACATCAACATCAACAACCACAGAAAAGCCAAGTACCTTGGCAACAACAGTCAAACCGAGCACCACCACAGTTCCCGTATCTACAACAGTCACAGAGACGTATACCACTGTCATAACAACCACAGAAAAACCCACCACCACCACCACAACAACAACAACCACCACAGAGAAACCCACAACAACAGTCCCTGAATCCACAACAGTAACCGAAAAACCCAGTACCACATCAACAACCACAGAAAAGCCCACCACTTCAGCAACAACAGTCAAACCCAGCACTACCACACCTCTTGAATCTACAACAGTCACAGAGACGTATACGACTGTCACAACGACCACAGAAAACCCCACAACCACCACAACAACAACAACAACCACAGAAAAACCCACAACAACAGTCCCTGAATCTACAGAAAAACCCAGTACAACATCAACAACCACAGAAAAGCCTACCACTTCGGCAACAACAGTCAAACCCAGCACTACCACAGTTCCCGAATCTACAACAGTCACAGAGAAGTCTACCACTGTCACCACAACCACAGAAAAACCCACAACAACAACCACAGAAAAACCCACAACAACAGTCCCTGAATCCACAACGGTCACAGAAAAACCCAGTACCACATCAACAACCACAGAAAAGCCTACCACTTCAGCAACAACAGTCAAACCCAGCACCGCAACAACTCTAGAATCTACAACAGTCACAGAGACGTCTACCACTGTCACAACAACCACAGAAAAACCCACTACCACAACAACGACAACAACAACAGCCACCACAGAGAAACCCACAACAACAGTCCCTGAATCCACAACAGTAACCGAAAAACCCAGTACCACATCAACAACCACAGAAAAGCCCACCACTTCAGCAACAACAGTCAAACCCAGCACTACCACACCTCTTGAATCTACAACAGTCACAGAGACGTATACCACTGTCACAACAACCACTGAAAACCCCACAACCACCACAACAACAACAACAACAACCACAGAAAAACCCACAACAACAGTCCCTGAATCTACAACCACAGAAAAACCCAATACAACATCAACAACCACAGAAAAGCCTACCACTTCGGCAACAACAGTCAAACCCAGCACTACCACAGTTCCCGAATCTACAACAGTCACAGAGAAGTCTACCACTGTCCCCACAACCACAGAAAAACTGACAACAACAACCATAGAAAAACCCACAACAACAGTCCCTGAATCCACAACGGTCACAGAAAAACCCAGTACCACATCAACAACCACAGAAAAGCCTACCACTTCAGCAACAACAGTCAAACCCAGCACCGCAATAACTCTAGAATCTACAACAGTCACAGAGACGTCTACCACTGTCACAACAACCACAGAAAAACCCACTACCACAACAACGACAACAACAACAGCCACCACAGAGAAACCCACAACAACAGTCCCTGAATCCACAACAGTAACCGAAAAACCCAGTACCACATCAACAACCACAGAAAAGCCTACCACTTCAGCAACAACAGTCAAACCCAGCACCGCAATAACTCTAGAATCTACAACAGTCACAGAGACGTCTACCACTGTCACAACAACCACAGAAAAACCCACTACCACAACAACGACAACAACAACAGCCACCACAGAGAAACCCACAACAACAGTCCCTGAATCCACAACAGTAACCGAAAAACCCAGTACCACATCAACAACCACAGAAAAGCCCACCACTTCAGCAACAACAGTCAAACCCAGCACTACCACACCTCTTGAATCTACAACAGTCACAGAGACGTATACCACTGTCACAACGACCACAGAAAACCCCACAACCACCACAACAACAACAACAACCACAGAAAAACCCACAACAACAGTACCTGAATCTACAACCACAGAAAAACCCAGTACAACATCAACAACCACAGAAAAGCCTACCACTTCGGCAACAACAGTCAAACCCAGCACTACCACAGTTCCCGAATCTACAACAGTCACAGAGAAGTCTACCACTGTCACCACAACCACAGAAAAACCCACAACAACAACCACAGAAAAACCCACAACAACAGTCCCTGAATCCACAACGGTCACAGAAAAACCCAGTACCACATCAACAACCACAGAAAAGCCCACCACTTCAGCAACAACAGTCAAAACCAGCACCGCAACAACTCTAGAATCTACAACAGTCACAGAGATGTCTACCACTGTCACAACAACCACAGAAAAACCCACTACCACAACAACAACAACCACCACAGAGAAACCCACAACAACAGTCCCTGAATCCACAACAGTTACAGAAAAACCCAGTACCACATCAACAACCACAGAAACTGTTTCGACTGTAACACATTCAACTCTTCAGTCATCAACACCAAGTGGAACAACTTTATGTTTCTGCAAGTACATGGAAGAAAAGTTTCCCCCAGGTAAGAAATGGATGTCATCGGTTGTTCTTTTTGTTACTATTGTAATGCTTTGGCCACAATTAGACCAGGGGCCTATTTCAGGAGGCGGGTTTTGAGGCAACTCAGAGTTTGTTCGCTCAGGATTAGTGGAAACTCTGGGTTTTCCGTTTCAGGAAGACGGTTCAGCGCAACTCAGAGTACGTTACTGCAACAGACTCAGCAAGATTAACCTGCTCGCTGGGAGGTTTGAGGGAACCGACTCTGAGTCTGTGGTCACTTTACGCTTCAGCTCCAATTGAACTGTGTCACAGCGCGTCCCTGTACAGTTAGAAGCAAAATTACTCCACTGAAATCTTCATCAGGATGTTTTTATCATTTCCTGATGAATTTACGTTTGATCGATCATTTAGGCCTATCTGATCAGTATTGTCAGCCTTTGTGTCGTTCATATAGATTGGCGGCCACCTAACACGCCGTGAACATGCTCTAATTTCAGAAATAATTATTGGTGTTGCACTTAGAACTAATTACTTTTTTAATATTGGGAATTTGCTCACATCTGTGACGCTGAGCAGATTTTCTGTCAGGCTGAAATGTGACGCTGTAGCCCACGCGATTGTTTGAATGAATGAATGAATGAATGAATGAATGAATGATGTTATTTGACTTTTTTTTTATATAAAAATATGAATAGCACTCTGTGTCATACATTAAAATACATAAATAGCCATAGCAATAGCTTATTTCCATTGTGGTTCCTGTTGGGCAGGAGAAGAGGGCAAGCAGCAGCAAATCACACATCAACATTCACAAAACGTACACAATACATAAAAATCACACACATAACAATGATCACCATTAAGACAAGCCTATTATGGCGTCTAAGCCATTGTTTCAGGGCCTTTTTCTGTTCTGTTCACTTTTGTGATGTTCCCAAAGTCACAAACAAGCCTCATTAAAAAGCCTAATATGAATAGGCTATAGAAATGGTTTAATAATTTAAACTGTGATCACTTGCTGAGGAACATGGATTTGGTTATAAATCAGTCAGGCTCTTCATTGAAAACTACTGCCTAATTTGTCTGACTTTAAAGTATTTCACTCCCAATTAAGGAGCGACAGTTTGTTTACTGCACGTGATTTAAGAACCGCTTGACATTTACAGCGAATATAATACGCTGTCAACAATGTTGTGCCGTGCCAGCTCACTACTTTTGCTGCTGCTGATGTGCGTAACTTTGATAGGGAAGCGTAATTATTCTCTTGAGAGAAATGTTTAGCCCGTTTTTTTCTGAATCGGCAAGGTGATTAGATTAGAGTTCTGATATAATTTCCACGTTAATTCTTCTCCGTACGATATTGTTAATTCATTAATATTCTCACTCCAGTGGGAAATTGCAGAAGTGGGAGAATCAAGCATTTGTTTCTCCTGTTTCCATGGTGAAACATGTTATCAGCTAATCATTGACGATGGCTTTTATGCACACGCTCAACCCAGTGTGAGCAGACTCCGAGTTGACTGACCCAACGCTGTCCTACTGTTCTGAAACAGATAACCCAGAGTTGCTCACCTTAGTGTTGCTGAAATCAGAGTAGAGGGTTGAACTCAGAGTTAGTTAACCCTGCTTCCTGAAATAGGCCTCCGCACAATTTATGTAAGGTGTTTATTCTCTGAGATCAAATGTTGTTTCAATTGGCTTTCATTCCTTTTGAAATCCTTTTGGATTTTTCTTTTTAATTGACATGTACGTATATCGGCCGTATATGGCTTCAGAAAAGTAAATGATGTGGCCCAAAAATTTGGCATATTGAACATATTTATCCACAAAATATTTATGACATTGTAGAGTAATTGTATGTCTGATCCTAACTTTGACTTTACATTGAAGTCCATTTTTAAGTGTGGCGATTTAACCTTGTAACCCTGCCTTTGTTTTGTGTTTCATGTATTCACTTTGATCTATTTGTATTGGTTTCATTTTCATATAGGTACCTTCATGTACAATAAGACTGATGGAACAGGCTGGTGTTACACTGCATATTGCAATTTGACATGCAGTGTTGAGAAGTTGACTAGACCGTGTCAGTCAACTCCAGCCCCCACCACAACTGGTTTTGTCTCAACTACACAAATTGCCTCAACAACAGCTAGTACAACAAAGAAGCCCCCAAAAGACTGCTTATACCTCACACCACCTAGAAAGGTATTTGACTTCTTTTCTTTTCTTTTTTTACAAAAAAATGTATGAGGATCATATCACCTAAAATTAAGAATCCTGTAATCATGTACTGCCCACAAAATGCCCACTGTATAGGTTGTATTAACTGTTTTTGTTTCCATTTAACTGTATCAATGTAATTACTGATTCATTTGAAATGCCTCCAATGCCTCCATATTAAAATGGCTGTTTGGTTCGGTTTTCAAAAAACGTGAATCTCTCTTATAATTAGATGTCTTCTATCAGTAGTTTTAGGATTATTAACTAACACTAACTCACAACATATACAACCTCAATCTGAAAGACAGAGATATTCCTACATAAACAAAGGAACAAACAAGATATAGCTCCATAAATAAATTAGTTTGCAGGTAATTAATAAAATTTCTAAGTACATCTACAAATAATCCCAAAATCCGAACTATCAAAGCATTTCAAACCCTAAATTGGATTTATAATAAAACCTGAGCCCCATATTGTATTTCCACTTAACCTTCTAATGAAGTACATTTTTTCATGTTTCCTGAATTACATACTTTTATGTTGTCCATATGTGCTCCTAGAGCTCAATATTTAATTGACTTGTAGTAAATCACTTAAAACACTACTTTGCCCTTTAAAGGAAGGTGAGTCCTGGAGAACAGACACATGCACCACATCGACATGTGAGAATGGAAAAGAAATAAGAGAACATGTGCAATGTGAGCCAGTGACCATGCCTGTATGTGAAAATCGGATAAGACCAACTAAGGTTTATGATCAAGATGGCTGTTGTTTCAGTTATGAATGCAAATGTAAGTAAAATGGAAGCATTTCAAAATCACACATTGACACAACATTCACCTAAAGGCAAACTGCAATAAATAGCCTACAATTATTTCTTACACTCAATCTAATCTCAATCTCATATTTGCAGGTGTTTGCGGTGGCTGGGGAGATCCTCATTACATAACATTTGATGGCCAATATTACAGCTTTCAGGAAAACTGCACCTATGTCCTGGTCAAAGAGATCATTCCTCGACACAATTTTAAGATTATTATTGACAATGAAAACTGTGATGCCACTGGAACTGTGACCTGTGCAAAAGCCTTGATTGTGTATTACAAAGACTATGAAGTTATTCTTACACAGGAAAGAATCCCCAGGACCGTGAACAAGGTAGTTTTTGCCATGACAAACGGCCTAAATGTAGTTTAATTATTTCACTTGAATATACTTGAATGATGTGTTGATAATGATGATGAAAAATATTTCACCTAAATAATCTTGCAAATGTTTAGGTTTACATCAACAGCAATCAAGTATTGCCGACCTACTCTAATGAGGACTTCACAATAACAAGCAGAGGCATTCAGCTGCTTATGAAGATCCCAGAAATCGATGCAGTTGTGTCATTCAGAGGGCTTGTATTCAGCGTTGAATTGCCGCTTTCCCTTTTCCACAGCAATACAGAGGGACACTGTGGTAAACTGATAATCAATTTGCTGTTGGAATAAATGTCATTAACAGCGAATTAGGCTTCATGTTATGTACATAGATGAAAATATATCATAGAAATGTGTTAAGACATGGGTTGTAATATCTGTATTTTTTAATATTCACTTTCACTTCCAGGTTACTGTGACAATAACAGAACAAATGACTGCCGATTACCAAATGGCCAGACTCATCCCTCATGCACTGAGATGGGACATCATTGGTTGGTAAATGATACGAAAAAGCCATATTGTGGCCATGAAGAACCTACCACGAGACCACCAGGTCCAACAGTTTCACCAAAACCCTGCAACACTGAACTTTGTGAAGTTTTAAACAGCAAGTAAGAATTTAAAGAATGAACATGACCACAATATGTCATTTTTTTTTCTGGAATATCATTTGGATTAACAGCTTTCCTTTTGATATGACCATCAAGGGCTTTTGAGGAATGCCATGCAGTATTCGACCCAGAACCCTTTTATCAGGCCTGTAAATTTGATATTTGCCACATGTCAAATGCCACCTTTGGTTGTAGCAGTCTGGAGGCTTACGCCCTGAGATGTGCTGAATCATCTATCTGTGTAACCTGGAGGAATGCAACAAAGGGACAGTGTGGTAGGAGGGCTTTCTTTTTGTTGAAAACAAACTGTTATCTTTTAGATATCCAAATTACTCTTTTCCACATTTTTGGTGTTCAAATCCACTTTTTCTTGTTGTAGAATTTGAATGTTCAGAAGATAAAGTGTACCAGCCTTGTGGAAAACCTTTTTCACCAACTTGCAATTCGAGGTAATCGCTGTTCTTTTTAACACTTTCATTAAGTGAATTATGTCAGCAGCTTGTAAGACAAAAAGAGGCTAAACCATGCAGCAGCTCTAGCAGCCTATTCTAAGGCCGCGTGGTTGAGGTAGAGGGAAATTCAAGATATAACCAAAGTCATTAGTAGCCAACTGTGGGTAACATGAATGTCGAAACTTGATTTTAATCAATGAAATAGACTGCGATAAATCACCTTGGGCAAGCAGACCAACAGTGCAATTTCTCGAATCATGCCACTAGCAAGGCATTGAGATACAATATTTGTTGTCTGCATTGTATTGTGCGTGTTATTCATAATTGTATGTCTGAAATTATTGTGAAATGGTCAGATGAATGGGTTTATGTGTGTATATTATCTTCATATTTAGATATGATGCCAAGTTTGAACGACAATGCCAGGGAGAAAAAGGCAAGAACAAAGAAGTTTGTAACAGATTCGTGGAGGGATGTTACTGCCCAGAGGGGAAGATTCTGTTCAGTCCAAAGGCCGACATCTGTGTCTCCGCCTGTAAGTACATGTTCTGTTGTGAAGATAAATATAATTTCTTGGGAATGGATTGCTGCATAGTTAAACTTATTGTTTTTTATTGTTTAAGGTTGCACTGGACCTGCGGGCCAACCTAAACAGGTCAATTCTTCAATGCATGACAAATTCTTATTATCACTGTGGATTCATTACAACATTAACTCTGTAAATCATTCCTGCTAATACAGATAGGTGACACTTGGGAGAGTGACTGTCAGCAGTGTTCTTGTGATGAGGAAACTCTGAGTGTTCAGTGTGAGCCTCTTGCCTGTCCCACACAAATACCAGTAACCTGTAATGGGGAAGGTATGGTGTTGGTTAACCGCACACAGAACTGCTGTGAGAGACCGACATGTGGTAAGTGGTTCAAATAACACACCTACGTCTGCTGACGTAATGTTTTAACAGAGACAGGTATTACAGCACAAAAAAATCAGTTCACTCATCATGAAGATTATTACTCAGCTGTTGAAAACAGTTGTAAAGAAACTCCTTTGTTCTTTCTTCTTCTGTAAAATATCTTTCTAAAGCTAAAGGAAATACACTCAGGTGCCACAACACCAGGCACACCTAAAACTTGTGCAGTTTAAAACAACAGTCCTGCAGTAAATCTTACTGTCATCCCCTTAGATGTGTGGCCAAGAAATAGCAACTGTCAACTGATTAACACAATACAATTCAACAGCACCAGAAACGGCAGCCTCTAAAATGACTATACAGACAGTATTATTATTATTTGTTGTTATTATTATTAACTTAAGAGTTGTTTTATTGTTTATATCTGAAATGACAGCAATTCCATTTGAATATACTCTATATCAAAGGTGGCAGCATCAGCTTTTGTCTATAATGAGCTTTTTTTCAATCATTGAACAATGGTGTTCATGTCAATTATTCTGCATTTGAATGTGTTTTTTTCACAATTAAGAGACTTAAGAGAATTCATTTATGTCACTATCTAAAAATGTATGGTAATCTTGGCTTTATTTTATGTTATACTCACTCACTCAACACTTCTGAACTTCTTATCTCATCTTCTGACCAAAAGAATGTGATCGGAACAGCTGCTCATCGGAAATACAAAGTTGCGAACTGGGATTTAAGTTGGAGGTCCATGTCTCAAATCACACTTGCTGCCCCTCTTACAAGTGTGGTAAGTTTTGTATATTATGCTACAGTTACATTTATTTAGAAACTATACATAAGCCTTTTATGTGATCAGATTTGTTATAATTTTTTTTTCTAGTACCCAAGGACGTCTGTGTCTTCAATGAGACCGAATACAAGGTATGGAAAAATGTACTCTATATATGATAAAGTACTTTCTTAGGAGTATACTTGTTTGTTAAAATGTTACAAATTATGTTATCTTTCAATTAAGTATGATATAAATTAAATATAGAATAACAATATTCAAGTTAGACATAGGTCATCATTTGTCTGTATTTTCACCCTGTCGTCAGACTAGTGGGATATTTGTTTTGTTGTCTTTTAAATTAATTTGGCTCAGACTTTACTTTTTGTTATCTACAGCCCGGTAAAGGATTCAACAAAAGCCCATGTGAACAATGCAAGTGTACAGGAGAACAGGATCCACACACCAAGTTGAAGACCATACAGTGTAGTATGATGAAGTGTCACGAAAATTGTCAAACGGTACTTGTGCATGAAAACTTTAAGAGAATTGCTGTTTTTAATTGTTTAATTTTGGAGCCAGTAACGTTTTATAGTGTACAAAATGTTTAACATCACTGGAGTACTTTAAATTCTCAATCACATGCTTTACTTTCAGAAATCTGCCAGAACAGTACTTCTGCTGTGTGTTACAGTTGCTGAAGCATAGACTTTGTTATGTATGTGCACATGATGATAGGTTTGATATTATAGGTGTGCCATATTTAATGAAGGGGTTGACTTACCAGTGCTTAAAAAAATCAATGAAAATACCCAATAGATATTTATCCATGTCATATCTTGTATCTAGTCATGCAAATGTTGGTTTTATTTGAGACATTTAAAGACGGTGAAAGCAATTTTGTGCTTGCTGTTTTTTCTGAAAAATTGATTGGGTTGTGCTGTTTTTTCTGAATTGATTGATTTGTTTATGCTGTTTTTTTTAAAGGGCTATGTATATGAAAAACAACCTGGAGTATGTTGTGGAATATGTAAAAAGACAAGCTGTGTTTTGGAGGTCCCAGGCTTCGAGTCTCCAATAATTATTGAAGTAAGTACAGTGTGATTGAAATACCATCAGAATCAGTGTGTGTATCCCTAAATTGTGGTATTAGTCGGATTTGTTTATGTTCAGTGAGTGACATCATCTACTTCTCTGACAGCCTTCCAAGTCTTGGTCACCACCAAATGACAGCTGTACCACGTATGATTGCACAAAGGAGAATGATGAGTTCATAACCATCAAAAATGAAGTAATATGTCCTGCATTTGATCCAAATAACTGCATTCCTGTGAGTATATTTCAGCCCTTAAATACGCATACATTTCTATATCTGCAAGTTGTATTGCTTGGTTAATAAGTTAAGTTAATAACCCTCAATTGATACTGAATTATCTTCCAGTGCACTTGGCATCCAAACTGTATCTCAAACAAGACTCGAAATTCTAATTTGTCAGAAATACAGTAGGATATGGGGTTGTTTTTGCTATTTTGGCTACTACTATGTTTAACAAGCCTTAAGAGGAGCATTTACCTTTATTTTATTTTTGGACTTTGGATTCAGGTTATTTAGTCCAACAAAAAAACTAATGTTTCAATGAACTGACTGGTATAAAAACCGAAAATGGGCACTGCAAGCCAAATAGGGAGAAAAGTATCTCCAAATTGGCTATGATGATAAATTTTATCAGTTAATTTACAGTATATGGTTGGAGAAATTTGGGGGATATAACAGACAAAATATGCTTAAATACACAAATACATACAGTAGTAAAAAAAAAAGATACCTTTAGATAGTGACATGTGTGCCTTTATATCTGTCAGTGATGTATATCTGTATATTTTACAATCCATATTGTTTATATTACAGGGAACTGAACAAAGTGACATCAACGGTTGTTGCAAAACTTGTAAGTATGACTCGATCAAATAAATTCACATTATTCAGTATTAGGTTACATAAAACATTTAGAAAAAATAAAATACGAATCTTCATAAACCTGATCCACAACATGAAAAAGTAGTGTCTTTTGTACCTTTCAAAACTAAAAAATGGGTGCAACTAGTGATTATTTTCATTATGAATAAAATGTTGATATTTTGGGGATTCGTCAGATATTTGTCCAACCAACAGGGTCAAAAAATAGATATTGTATTTACAGTGATTTTTATCACCGGAATTTTGCCATGTTAAAAGCTGCAGTTATACTAATGGGCTCACTTTGTAACCATATGGTGGCAATCTGTAAAAACCAATAGCCATAATACCATAATTTGTGTCAATTCTAAGGCTAAAGCTCCACATAGCTTTATTTTAGTTTGCCAATGAAGTTATCATTTGTGTTATGTGTCGTGTTTGCAGCAACATAAAAAAGATGTTCATACTATTTCCTCACAGGTACTCCCCTTTCCAACTGTCGAATGATGAAGAACACCACCCATCTGAAGGCAAATAATTGCCAGTCTGTTGAGCCGGTGGAAATAACTGCCTGTGAGGGATCCTGTGGAAAGTCTTCCTCAATGTGAGTATCTGCGGGACATGCACTAAAATCATGCTGAAACCACCTGATCAGCTCATGTGAAGAGTCATTTTGAAGATGTTTGTTTATATTAAACATTGTCTGTTTACACTTATCAGGTACTCTGCGGAGAGCGAAAGCATGACGCATTCATGCACATGCTGTCAAGAAATGAAAACCAGTGCGAAAGAGGTGGAGATGATGTGCTATGATGGCAGCAAGATAATGCACACCTACCTTTCAGTTGAGGAGTGTGGTTGCCATGTCAGTGAATGTGTTCCACACACCACAGTGTAATGTGAAACATTTGAAAGACAACGTTGAAAACTAATCTTAATTGAAGGACAAATCTGTCTAATGTACTTATATAACTTTAACAATGCCTTTTCAAAAACTAAAGGAAAATCATGACTAAACATTTAAAGGGAAAAGATGTGTTATCGTTTTGAAGAGCAGACATGGGCTGAAACTGTCTACGCCTCTGAAAATGGGCCATTTGTACTCTGGCGTCACTTTCTCATATATTGTTAGAGAGGCAGGTTGCATATGACCCCAGGAGAACAGCACATATTTTTTTCATGGTGTCTCTTTTAGATTTTGAAAAGGCTGTACCTTCATGCATGTAAACTGTTTGATGTGGTGTTTCCAGTCTTAGAGGGTGTTTCTCTTACTTTTACTGTAAATTACTCGAGAGTGGAAAGGACACAGGAATGGCTTCAGATGTACTACAATACAAGACAGCAAAATGTTCGCTTCCTTTTGCCACAGGAAAAAACGATTGATTTGTGGTTGAATATAAACCCACTGAATATATAAATGACAGTCTAAATAATATCCAACGATCTTTGTCTGACACCTGACGTCTCAAACGTTTGCAAATCTGAATGTTTTCAATAGTCATTACAACTCACAGATCTACTGATGATCATGTTTTCTTGTTTTTTTATTTCTTTGATTTGAATTTTTTTGTTGGTCTTCATTTCAATAAATACTTATTTTGCTCATCATATTGTATCATCATTTATTGGATTATATCCCATACTGTATACAGTCTAAGTGCATACACTGACTTTGAGTCAACTTCAAATAATTAACTCTAAATGATTGTTCTACTCTACCCTTTTACTCAATATCCAGCAAGCAAAACATTGTGTTTACTGCATTATGTAGACACGTCTCTAGTCTACTTCATGGCAGCGTTAGATGTTGCTGACATATTGTCTGGGTTGAATTAAGAAAATTCTAGATTATAGTAAGGCAGCTCTGGGACAAGATTTGCTGTTGGGCTCCAATTAATTATTTTAACACAACCTAATGATGAAAAATGTACCTTGTAAGCTCAAAGGACAGGGTTAGATGATCAGTAAGTGAATAATACATTAACAATCAACATTGATGTTGTACCTTAGCCGTGCAAACTGCTTAACAAATGCAATTGTGAATTTACCCTTGGAAATGCAAATGTATTCATTATTGTATAGGCTAATTGATGGTTGGAAGAATCTGTATAGAGAAATCCCAATAATAAATCAATCATAAAAAAGCTAAGGTTTATTGCAATATTCTAACAATCACAATCATAACTCTTCAGAAAAACCATACCTTAAATACAAAGGTGCTAAGCAGAATACTGGGAGTACTTCTCCATGTCACTCAAGGCAGGGGAGTCAGCCAAGCAGACACTGAGATGATTAGGTAGACAGGCAGACAGACAGAAGAATCCTGGAAACAAATGCAACTCTGTCAATTGGAAACACAACAGCCTTTGAAGCATACAACTGACCCTTCTTGTTTTAAAATTAAAAATGATACAGCTTTCTTAATTCCCCTCTGCCCTCATACTGATACTATCATATCCTTTAATAACAAAGCCAAATTATGGTTATGTTTCTTGGATACGAGTTCTGGTTTCAAGCTGTTTAATAGATGTCGTTCTAGAATAAATTTGACTTTTATTAAATCATGAATTCCTAATTCTTGACCATTGGCTATTGAATGTATTGCATTCCATTGTAGGATTATCAGATTGTCATATCCCCTGATCTTCCCAGTTTCCCACCTGATTCAGTCTTTTATTTTCATATTTTCAGTTTTGTGTTTTACTTGATTGGAACACTTAATAACAAAGGGCAATAAAATACATCAGCTGATTGGCTGTCAGCGCATTTGTTTTCACAATAACAGCATTTATCCTGCAGTATATCTCTACATTCTTCGATTCTATGATTAGGCCTTCCTCCATTTGGAACCTCTGATTTCTTTTGCAGACCGCTACTTGCGCCCATACCTCATTTATAACAGCAAAGTGAAGGAGAACATAGGGCTAGGGCCGCCGCTCCCTATACGCAGAGTACGCAGACTGCGTAGGGCACCAAGTTCCTGGGGGGGACCCCAAAAAAAAAAGAAAATTATAATTTTTTTAATTTTTTTATTAAAAAGGAAAAAGAGATGGTCCGGGGGCCCCCCAAAATAGTTTTTTTTTTAAAGTTCATGATAATCATTACATTACAAAAAAATATATAAATTAGTTATGAACAGGCCCATCGTTGTTTTTTCTTAATTGTGTAACCTATCCAGGGGTGGATTACTGCACAGGCACACCGGGCACAGGCCCAGGGGCCCAAGGGCTCAGGGGGGCCCTCAGCCAGAGATACTGATAGTAACTTTTCATGTTCCATAGTCAAAGAGCTCAGACACTGATGTCAATAACAGGGTCCAAAAAGGAATAGCCTAAATATAAGTACTCATTAAAATGTAACAAGATAGAAATAACTAATCGCAAAAACTCATCACTACAGCAAATGTGCCAAAAAGCAGTCGCAGAGATCTTGCAAGGGCAAAAAAAATTCGCTCACGCCCTACGGACGCGAGCTTCTTGGTGTTTTTTTTTTTTTTTTTTGGGGGGGGGGGGGGGGGGGGGGGCATCACTGACAATTTCAGTTTAGGGCACCCAAAAGCTTAGCAGCGGCCCTGCATAGGGCTTAACCGGGAAACTCGTGAATCCCACTGTCACTCCCTCTGTAAATGTTTTTTTTCATATAGATATATCCTGCAAGAAAAGTATTTCTGTCCATTCCATAGACAGGTTAGTATCATAGATAGTGGTTAGTATATAAATTCACGAAGACACGTGACTGTCATCCGCAGGAGTCCCACAACATTGTACAATTGAGCGTGCACCAAATAAATAAATAAAATATATTGCAATATACAGCAGAAGTATGCCAGGCTAGATTTGTTATTGTGGTTAAGATGCTGTAATATCCGGATCAATTCAGCTGACTTCTCTGACTGGAACTGATTTCCTTTGCACGTTATCCACCCGGAACTTTTTTAGTGTAACACAGTCATGTCGGCGTTGAAGTCCGGACGCACACCGGTGGAGTAGTCAAATCTCTGTTTAAAATAACAATTTTTCTCATTTTTTATATTCAATTGCGCGCGAGCTAAAGAGTATGTGTTGAAAGAAAGCGACGCTTTCTTTAAATTGTCGATTTATTTTGAGGTGAAGTAAGTTTCTTCCGACTTCTGTCTCAGGTTGTTCTCTCTTCTTGACTGTAGCTAACGTCACGCTGATTGATATCAATAAACCCGTGTTGTTTGGGTAGTAGCATTATCTGTCTGACGTTGTAATAAGCATTACACTGCTGCGCATTCATGAAATAGCTGCGTCTCATCCAAAGTGCTGAATATCTTAAGTTGCTCGCTTTATTCTTGCTTCAGATAATGTTAATTGTGTTACTTTAGGTACGACCTAGTTTTAGTCACAGCTAACTCAATAAGTTACACATTTTATTTCTTAATGTCCTGTCAATGCGTTTACCCACGAGGTTGTGTCAATACTGCTGTGCATGATTATTAACGGTAGTCAATAATGTTTTGCTCTCTCAGATATTTGTCTTGAGCCATGGCATCACTGTCAGAGGAGGTGCTGTTGGTAGTGAAAAAGGTTCGCCAGAGGAAGCAGGATGGCACACTTTACCTGATGGCTGAACGTATAGCCTGGGGTCCAGAGGGCAAAGACCGCTTCTCAGTCAGCCACCTGTATGCAGATATTCGCTGTGAGTACTCAATGCCGTCACAATTTGCAAGCAGGGCTAAGACAAATTTGATTTTGCTGGCTATGCTGATATCCAGGCAGCTGCAAATTGCAAATGGCAAAATTTGTTCTCATCACAGGTCAGAAGATCAGCCCAGACGGCAAATCCAAAATTCAGCTCCAGCTCGTCCTTCACACCGGTGATAGCACCACATTCCACTTTTCCAATGACAGCACTGCACTCAAAGACAGAGAAGCCGCCAAGGAGCTGCTGCAACAGCTTCTGCCCAAGTTCAAGAAGAAAGCTAACAAGGAACTTGAGGAGAAAAACAGGTGAGACTTGTAAGGTTTTAGCAAGATTTTCCTTAAAGTAAAGCTATTTTCATATACTTAACAAATCACATTAGATAGATGGATACTTTATTCATCAGACAGGGAAATTGTGTTGATGTTACAGTATCAAAGAAAGAAACGGAATCAACAATCTTATTTTCATTAGAAATTAGAAATGTGGATGTGGAGTCAAGTATACCAGGAGAAAGGGGAGTCATTGTAGATAGCTGTTAGCAGGAATTACCTTCTGTACCGCTACCCCCCCCTAAAAACAAAAACCCTCTGCCATCTGGCCATTAGGCTGTGTAGATTGTGTGTAGTACTGTCCATTATCATTCATTCATTTATGCAATGCAACACCCTTCTCTCCACAACCAACTATAGGGGCTGGAAAAAATGTAATGTTGAATTTTCCTTCTTTTTAAGGGTGTTTTCATGCCTAAAAGTCAGCATCAGGGTCCGAACCAATGTTCATTTTTTGTATCAGCTGTATATATTTGATCCGCTTAAGTTTGGTTTCACATTGCAGTCTTGCGAGTGCACTTGAGAACTTTCCATGATATAAAAACATCATGTGGTCATCACCTACGGGGGCTGCGTCCCCCTATATTGGAAATTGATTGGTTTGTAGATGGGAATGTGTTTTCTCCTTTAACCCATTGATGACTATGGCAATCTAGGATGCATGTCCTTAATGCCTGAGGGTTTTCTGAAAAAATAGTACGAATTGTCAAGTCTACCAAAACCTTAATATCTAAGCCTGTGTAGCACATACAAACATGAAATAAAATACATTTAAAAGTTAAGGTTCACAGGTTTTATTTAAACATGCTCCCTTAGCGCTTACAAACCAACAAATATTTCTAAAAATCGTCAAAATTAGATGAATTAGAAAATTATTAAATATTGTTAATAAATAGATGCAATGTGTTGTGTGATTTTCGTCAGTAGTCTATAGTAGACCTTGATTCTGCGCACCAAACGCCACTAACTGTTCTGTCGCCGACATAGCTGGCGTATTTTTTTTATTATTTTGTTTTATTTTTTATTTTTATTTTTTTTTTATTGACATGATTTTCGGCAAACCACACAACTTTTGGGTGGTCTCGTGGTCTTAAAAAAATCAACAAAACCCACCTCATGTGTATTTGAACCAATGACAGTGCATTCTATGCTGGGAATGCCATGAAAATTAGATAAAGTAATAATGCTGCGCGACGCAGCATCAGGCAGGAGAGCCAATGTGGCATCGCGCAGCAGCCGTCATCAATGGGTTAAAAGGTTGACAAAATGAATATTTGAAACTGCTGATTCTTAAATCTGTACATGATAAATCGAGTTGGGCAAGTTGATGCAGCAGCAACACATTATGAAGAAACAACAGCATCATTGAAGTCAAACAAAATGTGGTGAGAAGGGACCTGGATTAACCTAATGAGCCTGTGGAATAGTCACTTTTGTATCAGTGACGTCAGTCCAATATCCGATAATGGAATTACATCCGTATTGGCACCCAATACTGATAATGGATTGGATCATTCCCATCTCTTACAGTAAATAAATACAGTTCTCTGAACTTAGTAGGAAATTAACAAAGAATGTCTTCAATTTGAAATTATTAGTAAGGTTTTGTGGTGGTTCTTTCTTAAACTATTATTTTATTTTCTGTTGCAGGATGCTTCAAGAGGATCCAGTGCTGTTCCAGTTATACAAAGATCTTGTGGTGAGCCAGGTGATCAGTGCTGATGAATTCTGGGCCAACCGCTTAGGAGACATAAACAACGCAGACCCCACTTTATGTAACAACAAACAGGAAGTTGGCATATCTGGTGCCTTTCTGGTAAGTACTTCACGTCTGGCACAGTTAGACTTTTTAAAAACAATCTTATCTTTCATTCCATAATTGATTCAAGCATTGATAACTTGAGCATTCACACACATTTCATTGAAAGATAACAGACTTAATTTTCCTGCTTTACAGGCAGACATTAGACCTCAGACAGACGGCTGCAATGGCTTGAGATATAATCTTACAGCTGACATTATTGAATCCATCTTCAGAACATATCCTGCAGGTAAATGATTACATCTTCACTTTGAAGTGAGATAATCAATTGCAACAGTGGTGAGAGACGATGGAAAGGCTGCTACAAGATCAGATTTCATTTCAACTTTAATTTCAGATTTAATTTCAACTTTAATTTTCAACTACAGCTGTGTTATTGAATAACTCACTATCACTGGAATAAATGCTTTGTGAAATCAGATGGTAATTATTCAGCTAGCTGAAGCCCTCCTGTTTATACCAGGGACTGATATTAAATGTGCAACTGGTGTTGCTTATTGATTACATTGTATATTGGACAAAGCTTATTTATGCCATTTTATGCCAACTTTTTTCTTGCAGTGAAGCAGAAGTATAGTGAAAATGTGCCTCATAACCTGACGGAGAAGGAGTTCTGGACCCGCTTTTTCCAGTCCCATTATTTTCACAGAGACCGCCTCAACACAGGAACACAGGATATATTCTCAGAGTGTGCAAAACAAGATGAAATGGGTAGGAGCTTTTACAGTGTTTTCAGGTGCAAATCTCACATTGTAAATGCAAGGATTTTATTGCGATGTCATAACAACATTTTATTGCAACATTTAATTCATTACGGCAAACAAAACTGTCAAGCCGCAAAATTAAAATGTTCAATGTCTCATGCAGGGTTAAAGTCTATGGTGGTTCAAGGAGTGAAGAATCCTTTGGTCGACCTCCTGTCGTTAGAGGAGAAATCATTAGATGAGGTAAAATGTAATGTGATGACGAGCCAATCACATCATACTACTTCTTTAGCTTGCTTTTTACTCTTTGTCCTCTGACCTTAACACTTGGTATTTTCTGTGGCACAGGGTTATGGAGTTTGTACAGCACCACTCTCAACTTCCCATTCAAATAGGACCGTGAAGGATAGCAGCAACGCTGCCATTATAAAGCGGTTCAACCATCACAGTGCCATGGTGTTGGCAGCAGGATCACGCAAGGGGTAAACAGAAAACTTTTGGACAAAAAAAATCACTTGCTCAGTGTTGTACCTTTATTATTTGATATTTGTATCTTACTTTAAAAGGGAAACGCCAACTGACCAAGCAAGTGAGACGAGCAGTACAGATGGAAACTCCAGGGATTCAGACTTCTTCCAACCTCCTGTAAAGAAGGTAAAGTGGCTCAGAAGCTTTAAAGTTTTGTTTTTCCAAAATATGGTTAGTACTCTGTAATGGCCTAAGTAACTTTCTGTATGCAAACGTTTTTTAAGGTTAGAATAGAAGAAGCCATTGAATATGAAGATCTACAAAGGGAAAACAGACCAAAAACAGTCGCGTTAAACCTCACGAAATCTGACAGGTAAAGTTTGTCCACATTTTATTTTATTATTCCTTTGTTCCTCACTGGGTAACTTAACATCTTGTTTATTCAAAATGGCAGTGACTAATTAAATACTTTTTTTAGATTCTTATTTTCATCTAACTTAGGGGTGTCCAAAATTTGGCTCGCAAAGCATTTTTAATTGGCCCGCAGCAAATTCTAGAAATTTAACGTAAAATGACCCTTCAGTCCAAAATGCACCATCACTGCTCCCACTGACTGTTGCCGTTCTATGTGAGTCAAAAATATATATTACTCAAGCCGGGAGACGGGGTAATTATGCGAGAAAAACTCAGACTTTCTATTTTCTTAGACAGTGCAGTGGTTAATGCCATAGACTGCGATGGAGGAAAGCGGGGTTCGAGCCCCATTCAGGGTTAACACTAAAATGTAAGTGGAAATGTGCCTTGGTATTAATAAGCCCAACTAATTAATACATTCTGCCAACCCTTTTTGTAACAAATTAATGGAAAGCTGTGATATAGGCTTTTTTCTTCTTCTTTTAATTAAGCTTATTCAATTATCAAGCATCATTTAATAACATTTGATCAATTTCTCTAACTTTAATACATAAAAAGTGAGGCGATATATCTCACCTCTATTGAGTGGCCCTGCACTTCGTATATTTTTCACTATTTAACCATCAGTAACCAAAGTTTGGACACCCCTGATCCAACACATATTAAAATGATACATAACAGGCAGGTAATGTTTAATATTGCTTATTTTGTCTGCCAAACAGTCACAGAACTGATTATTAAAATATCAGTTTATAATATTTAAAACAGAATAGCGCGTAGATTTTGACACACTTTGTCATTAATTTTCTTTCCATCAAATCAACATAGACTAAACAATCAATTATTTGTGTCAGATTTAGCAAAGCCTATACTACAAGTATTTTAAAGCTCTTGTAGCCAGAAATGCATTGTACACAATTTGGGAAAAAAGCTCATCTGTCATGGGTTTCACTTCCTCTGATTGGTGTGCTCACGTTGTACCATTTTGACATTGATTTTGTCTTTCATATTAAAGTTTAGATTCATTGCTTTTACTGTTAAAGGTCCTGCCAATGGCCTTAACCAACACCTTAGTGTCACTCAAGCATATTATTGAATACACCTATTCCCACATTGAGGAGAACTTTAACTTTTCTGTTTTAAACCCCACACTTTATAATTTAATTAGCTAAATCAGGCATATTTTTGCCTTTGCAAATTGTCCAGGATTTTATAATAGGATTTCTATAAAATCTTGGTTGAATGTATGTTGACATGTCCTAATATAATGATTCTCACCCCCTGTCTTTATTTATTAGGTATGCTCATGGTCCTGTGCCACTTCAGTCCCAACAGTACACGACAAGCCAGGACATCGTCAACTCTGTCAACTACATCCGTCATGAGATGGTCAATTACAAACCCAACCTCACCCAGGTTAGATCATTTACAATTCACAACTTCATAACAATGTCCATCAGACATTCACACACTCACCAGGTTGTAAGCAGATTGACTGCTGTCTTCAGCTGAAAACATGGCCTGTGTTGGGGATTCAACCCTAATTTACATTTGAACAAAGATAAATAAACATACAGTCAAGTGCGAAAGTTTGTGAACCCCTTGAACATTTTGGAATTTTATTTATTGTAACCATCATTAATTCATTTTTATCAATACCAGTATTTTTTATATGAAATAACAGATGTTTGTTTATCAATTCAACATTTTTATTTTCCAGAAATCAATTGTTAAAACAGATAAAACAAATTATTTGACGAATGTTGTATGTGCAAAAGTTTGTGAACCCTGAGCTGCATTGCTTAAATGGAGCAGGTAAACACAATCAGATGGGCCAAATTGAGTCATGAAATGGACCAATGTAGTGAGAGATCTTTAGGGAAGAAATTGGGCGGCACTAGATACAACAGAGATAAAACCAGGTCAGTTTAGGCTCACCAAAGTGAACCCATACAGGTCAGACATGCTAAAAGGGGAAACAATCTCAGAGGATCTCAGGAATAGAGTTGTGATGCTGCACATTTGTCTGGGGACAGCTATAATTATTTTAAAAAAAGTTTGAGCTCCATCGGTCCACCGTGAGGCAAATCATCTACAAATGAAGAGCTTTAAGAGTGACTGAACATCTGCCTAGAAGTGGACTTCCTTCAAAAATATCCACAAGCGCCACAAGATAAGTGATTTTTCAGTTAAAAGCCAACCCAAACATTACATCTGGTGATTTGCAGACCTCTCTTGCAGCATCTGGGACAGATGTGCATGGTTCCACAATAAGAAGAAAACTCAGTCAACATGGCTTTCATGGGATGGTTGCTGAAGAAGCCTCTGCTCTCAAAAAAGAGCAAAACTGCTTGTCACAACTTTGCCAGAGAGCACCTGGAGATACCTGAAGTCTTATTCTGTGGACAGATTAGTCAAAAATTGAACTGTTTGGTCATAACCAAAACCGCCATGTTTGGGCAAAAACGCAATTCTGCCTACCACCTAGAGAACCTTCTCCCAAGTGAATAATGGTGGTTTCAAATTGTCTGCAAATCTCCAGGTGTAATGTTTGGGTTGGCTTTTACCTGAAAAATCACTTTTCTTGTGGCGCTTGAGGATATTTTTGAAGGAAGTCCACTTCTAGGCAGATGTTAAGTCACTCTTAAAGCTCTCCATTTGTAGATGATTTGCCTCACGGTGGACCGATTGAGCTCAAATTTTTTTTTATGAACTTATAACTGTCCCCAGACAAATGTGTAACATCAAAACTCTATTCCTGAGATCCTCTGAGATTTGTTTCCCTTTTAGCATGTCTGACCTGTATGGGTTCACTTTGGTGAGCCTAAACTGACCTGGTTTTATCTCTGTTTTATCTAGTGCCGCCCAATTTCTTTCCTAAAGATCTCTCATTACATTGGTCTATTTCATCAACCAATTTGGCCAACCTGATTGTGTTTACCTTGCTCGATTTAAGCAATGCAGCTCAGGGTTCACAAACTTTTGCACATACAACATTCGTCAAATAATTTGTTTTATCTGTTTTAACAATTGATTTCTGGAAAATAAAAATGTTGAATTGATAAACAAACATCTGTTATTTCATATAAAAAATACTGGTATTGATAAAAATGAATTAATAATGGTTAAAATAAATAAAATTCCAAAAGGCTCAAGGGGTTCACAAACTTTCGCACTTGACTGTATGTGTAGTTTGATCCATTCATACACAGCTCAGAAGCCCAATAACAAAACATTATTAGGTGTAGATCGGAAAACCTTCTCCTTCCAGTCACACCCATTGGTTTGAAAGGGCCTTGTACAGTCTAAATGACAAAGGAACAGCTGACTGTAATCACATGAGTCAACATAGAAATACCAATTATTTCAGGTGATACACACTCTTATAATAGGTCCATGGATACACAACAACTGTGGCCCGTTTCAGGAAGCGGGTTTTGAGGCAACTCAGAGTTAGTGGAAACTCTGGATTTTCCATTTCAGTAAGCATGCAGGTTCAGCGCAACGCAGTCCGTTTCTACGTCAACAGACTCAGCTAAACTAACCTAGTCGCTGGTAGGTTTGAGGGAACCAACTCTGAGTTTGTGGTCACTTTACGCTGCAGCACCAACTGAAGAAAGTGTGTCACGACGCGTCCCTGTACAGTTTGAAGCAAAATCACTCCTTAGAAATCGCCATCGTGATGTTTTTATCATTTCCTGACGATTTTACGTTTGATCGATCATTTAGGCCTATCTGATCAGTATTTTCAGCCTTCATCAATCGGTCCTCGTATCGTTCATATAGCCTAGGCCACCTAACGCACCGTGAACATGCTCTACATTTAGATTAATTAGCCTATTTGTGTTGCATCTCATTTCTTTTTTTATTAACGTCGGTTTCCTAACATCTGACACTGAGCAGATTTCTGTCAGGCTGAAATGTGATGCTGCACTCACATCAAAAACAGCCTGGTTAAATAGCCAAATATGAATATAGAAATTATGTAATATTTTAAACTATGACCAATTAATGAGGAACATACTAACATACTCAGAGTTGAGTTGACTGACCCAACCCTGATCCTCTGTTCTGAAACCGATAACCCAGAGTTGCTGAGCTCAGACTTGGTCAACTCAGAATGGAAGGTAGAACTTGGAGTTAGTTAAAACCTGCTTCCTGAAACAGGCCTCTGATTCCATTATTGAGTAAATGAGATATGTTTTATTGTTCAAACTGAATGGTACTTTCAAAGTCTTGAACCACAATATTTACACTTTGCAGGTGTTGTCCAGCGCAGCAGCTAGTTCTGCCATTGCAGCACTTTCTCCTGGTGGCGTCCTCATGCTGGCAGGAACACAGCAAGCCATAAATCGTAAGTGTGTTTCACAATTGCTAAATATCAACAAATATTTCTTACTTGTTGCTAGGCATGGGAAGTTTTTTAAATTTCATATCCTGGCCAAAATAATCAAACGTTGATAATTTCACATTTTTATTCCGTAATCATCTAAACGTACTGGGAAACTTTACCTTACATTTTGTTAAGAAACAAATCTAATATCATCCTATCATTTGTGTGAGGTTGCTGAAATGCTGTTGAGCAACACATTGAACTACAAGTTATTTCAACAAGACGGCTGTCTGGGTGTTTGTGGATCTTCTTCTTTTTTTTTTCAAAATATTGTCCAGCAAATAAGCTCACTGTGTTGCTTAAACCTGATTCCATACATCCAGGATACTTTTTTAAATGCTGAGTATTTTAACTGGTTGCACTTCACTAAATTGTATTTATTTCCATTTTCCAGAGATGGTACCTTCTGATTTACAAGGAGAGTTGAAGCATCTGTACGCAGCTGCTGGAGAGTTGTTGAGACACTTCTGGTCCTGTTTCCCTGTAAACACACCATTTCTGGAGGAGAAGGTAACTAGTATTCACTGTATTGCAAGAAGTTCAAACTATTTTTTAATACAAAAAGTTATTTCTTGTCTTGACACACATGATTTTGCACTAATCATAATACAAATCATGAATACGTTTATCAGGCTGATAAATGTATTCATGCACCTTGGACTTTTTCCATTGTTTCTGATTTAGTAACTCTGAATCTCTGTAGATGGTAACTAAGCTTATGGACGCAAAGTCCAGCATTCAGTGTTTATTACATACTTAAAATTTGGTTTAACTTGGACATAAATGTATTTGTATATTCCTAATCAGTTGCAAAAAAAAAACTGGCTGTTCATAAGCTGCAAAAGTTTCCCATCAGTGCGTCTAAGAATATAGTTAATATTTAACATTTAGGTGCCCATCACCCTTTAACAAGAGAGTAGTAAACTTCTCAAGATATGCTTTTCTTCAGATTTGTTCACATCCTATTTTTTTATATAGGTGATGAAAATGAAGTCAAACCTCGAAAGATTTCAGATGACAAAGCTTCGTCCTTTTCAGGAGAAGATTCAGCGTCAGTACTTAAGTACAAATGTAAGTCTCTGAGCCATTAAGGAGAACACAATGGCTCATAACAATTGATTGTTTTTATAAATATATGTATGTGTCTAGTCTATGTATTAAATGTCTCTGACGTTGCAACAGCTCACAGGACATTTGGAAGAGATGTTGCAGACGGCCTATAGCAAGTTCCACGTCTGGCAAACCCGTCGCATGATGAGGAAAACCTGAGGTCTGATGGTTCTTCAAAGAGAGGACCAGGAAGACATTAAAGTACATGGACAAGTGGCCTGTGAAAGTTCTCCAGACTGCTGTAAAGAGAAGAGACCACAGATCACTTCCTGATGGGACATGGTTCACAGGGGGCTTAATGATGGACGCTGCTACATCCACATCTGTTCAACAGAGACAACCTGTATCTCAGTCACAATTAATTGTAATTAGTTTCTTTCTCTTTTGTTTGTGTTTTTTCTGGATGGTTGGATGAGAGATTGGCACGTAAAGGTTAAATGGGACTTTTGAAATGGTGTGATATGACCAAATGTAAGATGGAAAACCCGATAGGCACTCAGGACATATGGGCTGAGGTGGTGTAAGATGCAGTCACAGGGCTGTCAACATGTGTTTCATCCGAGCAGAGAGAAGTTGAAAGAAGTTGGACATTCAAAGAAGCCCTTCTGAGCACTGGGTCGACTCATGGAACAAAGTTCCTGAAAATCTGAAGCTAAAGGCGAAGTGAATATAGCAATAGTGAAAAGATATTTCACACTCAGGTGCATTAAAGCGTGTGACTCCATCACACTGTCACTGGTTTGTAATGTCTGCACCCTCTGTCTGCACTTAAGACAAAAATGTTTCTCAATTAAAGTGAGGAATAACGCTTTTGTTTCTGTCTATTGAAAGTAACTGCAATAATAAGCACTCAACTCACTAATGGTCCAGTGAATGTTTTGTTTTTCTACCATTGTACTCTATAAATTACAACACCTATTGCTGCAGATGTGTGGGGCCATTCTACATAGGTGGCATATTGGCAGTATTGTTGAGATGGTTTCTTTTTCTCATTACATTCAGAGAAGCATCCAGCGCGCGACTCTAGGGAAACCGTCGCTGCTTTCAGGAAGTGTCCTCCCATTAGCTGAGCAGAACCGTGACACCGTGACAGGTCGGTTGGCTTCCCATAAAGCGGCGTGAGAGACCGCTAACTTTATCCACGGAAGAAAATAATGAACTCACTCATCAATGTAAGAGTGTTTCGGAGTGGATTTGTTAGCGTTAACGTGGGAGTGGCACTTGGTGAGTTGGCCTGTCAAAACAATGACTAATGAATAAGTGAACGGCAACGCCACCCTCTTTGCTAGCTAGCATGCCTGCTAACTTAGTATTGCCAATATAGAGACCAATGCGAGATGGCACACTGAACAAAGTCTTCGGATGTCTTTTAACTTTAATTATCCGCCCTGCACATGTAACGTAGACATGACGTGCTCATATTTACAGTTGTAAAGGCTGTCGGCGCTACATTAGATTTTGAAGGAAACGTTAGCATCAGTGTCAGCAGACGGGTCTCGTGATGCACGAGCGAATCGTCCCTCTTTAGCTGTTTGCATCAATACGCTCACTTTACTGTAGCTGAATCTCAATCCAGGGGTTGCAGCCTAGAGTTTTACAAACAAAAGTTGTCACAGAAAACTTAATTCATCAAACTAAATGAGTGCCCCTAACTAACATGAACTTCAGTTTGAGCGACTTTAAAAATGTTGATGGTTATTAACGTTTACCTTGTTTTACGTTGTGGTAAGAGTTAATTAGAATGTCTGTGTCAACGTTCCATCGTGTCCTCAACATCTGTTATGTACACGGGAAGGCTGAACATCATAGACACACGGGAAGGCTGAACATCATAGACACCGCTCCTACCACTTCATGCCACTCTTCGCCAGCCTCCAGGGGACCTATTCAGCACTTTGTATTTTAACCCTCCAAAAAAGAAACTCTACAATAAAATGTTAGTTGTAGTAGGCCTATATGAATGCAAAATAATGTGTTTTTTTTGCAGTGTATTATTGTTTAGGGATCTGAATACTTCCCCTACCACTGACCACAAGTCACAAAGCTGACTGATAAATACAATCTTAATTATGGTAAGCCAAAAGCACCACACACTTATTGAATCTGTACCTTCTGTAGAGAAATAAGCCGTTGTTTGCCCCTACTTTTTCTTATTTGATTTAAGAGCAACATGGTTTTTCAGTGAGTTATTTTGGATAGTAATTTTTAGGTAGAGATTTGATGCCTTCTTTTGTGTGTCAGGACCATTGTATATTGCAAGTTTAGGGTCTAATTCTACACATTTGCCCCAGGTCTCTTTAGCAGGTCAATTCAACTATGGTCAAATCTTCATCCGCAAATACATTCCTGTTGCAGGACAGTCCTAACAGATCAGACTGCTACTGACCTTCTTTTGAGACTCTTGTGCCAACTGCTGAGCTTAGGAGCAAGTATTTTCCACATTTTGTTTTTCAATGATTTTATACCACAGGCCTTGGGTTCTGCTTCCTCATTTGCTCACTTAAAGCCACAACAAGTTAATTACAGCCAAATTACAGTTAGTTGTGCTGCGTTTCGTTCTTTCAGCCACTGTAGCCTGACAGCTCCAGGACAAGAGACATTTATATTATACAACTTACTACCACAGAGACCTCCTCCGATTCACACAATTGTTTTAACTTTATTAATACTAATATAGTGCCATCCCATTGTTGGTATATAAAAAAAAACGTCAGAAAAATGTTGCCAGATAAAAAAATATACTTGAATTTGGACTTTGTTTTTCACTTAAGTGTATTACATGAGTTATACTCTGATGTGGAGTTATAACAGGCTTGAGACTGTGAAAGTGGAGTCATGACTGGTCAATTTGAGAGGGTACTGAAAGTCACAGAGGGCCATGATATGTGAAGAAGTGGAGTGGTGACTCTTGAAGCCCCTCACATTTGTTTAAGTACTTGGCTGACTGTCTCATTCTCTCTTAGCTGTAGAGGATCACCAGTGAAAATGCCTCTGATACCAACTGTGCCGGAGAACTACAGTCATGTACTGGCAGAGTTCGACTGCCTCGACCCACTTCTGTCTGCTCTCCGATTGGACTCCGGCAGGCTCAAGGTAGGTTTTACCATCACGTGTCTGAGTCAATGCTATGATATAATCTCACATACAGTAGATGATTTAAAAGGAATTTTTAATGTTTCTGAAGTACTACAACAGTTGCTGAAATACCTCAATTGCACCTGTACCTCCTGTACTTTGTAATCACCAATCATAGATTTTTAAACCCAACAGCTACAATGTACTTCAAAGGCTAAAAAATGTATTGTTTTACAGTGTACCTGTTTGGCGGTGTCAAGGAAGTGGCTCGCATTAGGAACTTCAGCAGGAGGGTTGCACCTGATTCAGAGGGAGGGCTGGAAACAAAGGCTCATCCTCACTCACAAGGTAATATGTGACTGAGTGCCTATTGTCTATTGTAGAGTTTGTTTGTATGTGTCAGCTTCTATTCATTTCTTGTTCACTCCTAACCCATCGTGCACCCTTTTTTTCTTCTAGGAGGGATCTATCACTCAGGTGGTGTGTTGCCCTCATGATGAAGATTTTATCGCTGTTGCCACAAGGTTAGAGTGATGTAAAACAAATTCTCAGTTTGGTTGTTTTTCCTGTGTTGTTGTTCACAGTGTTTGCTATATGTTTGTCTCTTCTCCAGTCAGGGTCTGGTGGTGGTGTGGGAGCTGCAGCTGGAGCGGCGGGGTCGTCCAGAGAGAGTCAGTGCCTCGTGGGAGCACAGAGGTCAGACAGTCACTGCACTCTGCTGGGACACAAACACCCTCAGAGTATTTGCCGGGGACTCGGGAGGCAAGGTGTCCTTTCTCCGTGCAGGATCCTCCAAACTGGGCAAGGTAGTGACTCGCTGATTAACAATGAAAATTGTGTGTTTCCTTGACTTTAAAGCCACTACAAGTAACGTGGTCCATTGGCGGCCCCTTTGGACAAAAGTGGTAGTATTTTTACGACGCCCGCTGTCGCAAAGCTGTTTTCTAGCTCGTGCCAGGCGTGCGAGTGTCAACTGAGAAGGGTGCAATATAGTGCATGTCCGTGTGTTGAAACTGTGAGGGCACGGACTCTTTTCGGCTCCGTGAGAGTGGTTTTGACACTGCATCAACTAATGCCAGCCACACACACCTGATTGCAATGAGTTGATGCAGCAATGTCACCTAACTACTCTCTCTCACGGAGCTGAAAGATTACGTGTCCTCACAGAAAGCGAATGAATGGGAGACGGCAGTTAGTATGGATCACGATGAGGTAATGTGTTTGTGTTGTTGATGTAAATAATTACTATTTCAGATAATGGTTATCTGATGATGGTGAAGCAAAACAAACTTTGTGTTTGTGCCAACCGCTCATTCATTTAGGAGTAAACACTGCAGTCTAGTTCGCTCCCGTGAAATTGTATACGCGTTGCTTGGCAACGCCCTCGTCCCGCCCGTAGCCTATATCACTCTCCCTTTTAGCTTTTCTTCATTGCATTCTCTTTTTTTTCTTTGATGGTTCAGCCCGATTCAGCCCCGTTATCAGTCATTATGACGACAAATAACTGTCTCAAACAAGGCTCCTGCTCCCCTTCCCTCACCTGGAGGGATAGGCTTCTCAAATCGCGTTGCTGCGCCACACTGAAATCTGCGACCAATACGGATATATGACCATAGAGCCTGCACGAGCGAACTGAAAATCGGACTGGGTGTGCGACCAGACCAAAAGCAGTAATAAAAACGTCTTTCTTTGCACTGATGGTCTCGTTTGCTGTTAAAGGTCATTTATGATTATCAGAGGAAACATGAGGCTGTTTAAAAGATATTTATATGTTACTCGTAGCTGCTTTAATGTATAGAGCGAATGTGGCTTGGCAAAACAAGGTTTTTCTTAGACTTAGAGATCTTTAAACTGCAGACTCAGGATCTAAAAATAAAGGTAATCTATTCTAGACAACCCAATACCTCTGAGCTAGATGTGGGAAGATTGTAAAGAAAAACTAAGAAAGAAAAAATGTCAACAGGCTGCTAGAAGCCTTTTGAAGGCTTTAATTTATGTGTAGTAGGTGTTCAGAGTCTTGTGTGTAACCGTTTGAACATCAAGCCAAATTTGGCATTTGTTTCTGTTTAAAGTTGACATTCCCTGCCATCCGGAAGGTTGTGAATTGATCTGAAATGTAAAACATTTGCTTACTTTGGAAAATGTATTGCATCCATGTAAATTGTTTATTCGTGTCCCTCCTTGTATTCTTTTAATTCCAATGCTTTTATTGATTATTCATTTGAAATGATTTTCTTTCGTTCTAGGGGTCAGCATTCGTTATCTTCCCAGTTCAGACCGTCACAACTGTGGATTCCAGAGTGGTTCAGCTCGGGTACCAAGATGGCCGCCTGATGGTGTCGTCCCTGAGCCGTTGCTACCTCTGTGACACAGAGAGGTGAGTAGCAGTATGGCTGTGTGTGTGATAGACAGAGACTCTCATAGGGACCATGTTAACACCCACATATTGGTAAATATTCTCCCTGCTCCCTTAGCAAGATGGTAAACTATATCTCAATGGTAGACAAAGTCTAGTATTGTGGTGATTTATAAAGGAGGACTATATGATACTTTTGGGTACTTATCTTTGAGCAGTGAAATGTTTTTTGTCTTTACCTTTAGGGAGAAGTTTTGGCGTGTTGGAAATAAGGAGCGCGATGGGGAGTATGGAGCTTGTTTTTTCCCTCAGAACCGAGGATTATTAGTTGGTCAGCCCCCGCTGCTGTATTGTGCCCGGCCAGGGTCTCGAGTATGGGAGGCCAGCTTTAATGGAGAGGTTCTGAGCACCCATCAGTTCAAACAGCTGCTAGCCTGTCCTTCTCTACCTCTCATCACTTACAGGTACTGATTGTGCTTGTGTTTGAAAGTCTTGGTCTATAAAAGGCCAGCTCCTACATTTTCTTTACTTTCTGCAGAAATGAGCCACATTACAACCCATCGCAGAAGAACCCCCAGTCCGTCGCCTTCCCTAAATTGCTTAATTTGGGGTAAAGTTAGATATAATTTATATATCTTTTATTATCCACCTTAAATAAATATGATAAAAAGCAAGAAATATGTTAATAAGTACATCAGTCAGCATGGCCTCATTGTTAAATAAAGTCTGTCACTCGAGTAACTTTACACAGTTATTTATTTGTAGAGACCAAAACTTGCTGACCTGGACGGATTCGGCTATTTATATCTTCACACCTCAGAATGGACAAGTGCTTCTGTGGACCGAAGTCGAAGGTTGGCTGCTGCTTTCTCCCAGAATACCACCAACAATCCTTTGCTTGGTTAAGCAAACATTTTATTGATACAATACAATGTATACATATTGATGAAACACACAAGATGTCAATATAGGTTCAAGAAATACTCATACTCATCGGACTACTTGTCATTAGGAATAAAAAGGATATGGTTTTGATATATATATATCTTTTTTCTTATAGATTTGGTTGATATTGCCGTCTACCGCAGCGAACTCTTCTGTCTCCATGGCAGCGGACGTCTGTCCCACCTTTCCCTGTTGCCTTCTGAGCGCTGTGTTGAGCGTCTGCTACGGAGGGAGTCCTGGACTTTAGCTGCTTTTGTCTGCTGTATGTTCCAGCAAGCAATCACCACCAGCAGGGTAATACGGCTGCTACTGCCATACTGAGTGGCCTTGTCTCTTTGCACAGTGTAACCTAGATTCCAGTGTTATCTGGGCTAAACTATTCATATGGATTTATGGCTTCCTGTGGTCCTATGCTGCTAAATATACAGCACAAAATATACCTGTTCGCCTGATTTGTCTAGATATGGCTGTGCAGGGGCTCTATATGGCTCCTGTTATCGACTAGGAAACAGTGTTTTACTTTCAATACATAGATAACAAGGAATTCAAAATATGTGAGGCTGGGTTTGTGCAACCAAATGTGAACTGTACATACCACAGGTAATGGTTTAAAGCCATGCAGAAATCAGCTCCTAACCAGACTTCTGGTTGATGATCTGAGTAAGAGCTCATCCGTGTGGATTAATGTATTGGAGTGTTAGTAGAGGATTAATGACAGTCATTCCTGTTGGATCCAGGCCAGGAAATCCATTCCCATCGACCGCCTTGAACATCTCAGGTCCCAGCTCAGTTCCAGCACACACCTGGAGCTGAGCGGGCAGCTGGAGGAAGTCATCAATAAACTAGAACCTCTGGACTCCGCCTGCAGCAGCCGTAGAAGTAGCATCTCCTCTCATGTAAGTTAAAGGAACTTTGATAATGTGATACGGACCGCACTTCCATTTCATTCACTTCTTTTTTGGACCCATTGAATCCTGCTACTATGAATGAGGATGTTTCTCTGTGGCTTAATATTAAATAGGTTGTTTGGTGAGGATTGGCAGGTGTAAACAGTGGAATTAATGTTAATAAAGTCAGCTAACATTAGCCAGTATGACTCGTTTGTCACTCATGACTCGTCGTGACATCCTGGGAGATGATTTAATTCCACATCAAACTAATACACAATGGTTTGTTTACTCTCTTCTGTGTTTTGCGCAGCACCAGAGCGCTGTTGTGAACCACCCTCTGAGCCTATTGTCACTGAGGCACGCACTTTCTGTAAATCTGTATAGACATGTAACAAATGAGGGGCACTGATACAGGATATATATTGTTATCCAGGAGAGCTTCAACGTCCTGGACTGTGGGATCTACCGTGTGATCAGCCGCAGAGGAAGTCAGTCAGACGAGGAGACGAGCTCCCTCATCAATCAGTCCACGTCAGAGGAGGAGCGGCTCAAAGAGTTTAGTTTTGGGCAGGAGGAGGATCAGGTAGATCCTGGTAAGAGAAATGATGTCATTAAAAACAAGCATACAAAATTGCTAGTCAAATTCACATATAGGACATTTCAAAACTCAACGCTGACCCCCAATGGACATTATTATTAAAACGGGTATTTTTAATGTAATTATTACTACAAATAATCCTCATCATTATCATTACTAATGATAATAATTAGTTGTACTAATATAATCATAATCATATGGGATCAAGTTTAACAGGTGGAAAATTGCCTGTACTTGTAATTGAGAAATAACACATAATAAACACAATCAACACTTACCAGTTGTGCAGAGTGAGTGATATAGACACAGTGTGCAGATCAACAACCACAGCTGAACCAAAAAAATACAAACAAGAAATGTATTCTCACACACACACTCTTTTTTTAACTTTCTTTACTCCCATTTCTTTTTATCTGACTCTCTCTCTTTCTGTATATACTCTCTCACTCTGCGCGTGTGTGTGTGTGTGTGTGTGTGTGTGTGTGTGTCGAACAGGAACAAACTCCTTTTCTGCCTCTGAGTTCAATGTGAAAAGAGAATAAAATTATTTCCTGTTTATATTTACCATTATATTAACATACCTGAATAATACTTAGAAAAAAACATAGATGCAAAATTCTAATTTTGGAGCATCATCATCTTTCCGTCTATAAAGAATTATCAACATAAATGTGACATGGTTGATTCACGTTAATAATTTTTCTCTTTGATGTTATCTCTGTTAAAACATAATAGTAATGTACCGTCTTGTATGTTTGCTAGTTAAATGTATGTGTTTCTGATCATATTTGATAAATACACAAAGGCTCTTGATCAATACTGTTGCTATGCTGGATTTACTCTGCGAGCTGAATGGTCTCTGATGGCTGACATGCTTTACAAAAAAAAACATTCACCTTGACATATGATTAATATCAAGTTTCTTGTCTGTTCCTCTGCATCACACATATATCACCATTTTGGTTATGTTTTTGTTTGTTTGTCTTTTTGCATTGTGCAACATTTTTGATTTACATTTTCTCTATAGTGTCTGGAAACATTGCTCCATCTGCTTGCATTATGTCCTCTGCCTCTCATCATTCCCCTTCAGTACTCCATCCATCTGTGTTTTTCCTCTGGCTCTTGCCCCCATATTTATTCAGATCCACATTGCAGTGAGCGTACCGAGGCTGAGCGCTCTGATCAAGGCCTGCAGTTCCACCTCCCCCTCTCATTCCGCCCCAAACCCCCTCGTATCGCACTGCAGGCCGTCAAAGACAGGTGAACATGCAGAGAAATATAAGACAGACATGATAACAGCCTTTAACAGAGCCAACGTGTCACAGCACAATGTGTACACAGCACACACAGCAGCTTATAGCAAACAAGCAGGAGCTGTAATGTTAAGCTTATTTCTGTTTTTTGTTTTTTTCTGTTTCTCTATTAAGAGGATTGAAACTACTTAAGTAACCCTATCATTTAGGTGCAGCTGTGCTTTTATAAGACTTACTTCCCCTTTCCACTAAAGAACCACATCTGTTTTCTTTTTTTTAAATTCACGTTCATCCATTTTGGAGCATACCATTGTTCACTGATTGTAGTTTTGTTTGCCATTCTGGTTGTCGGATTGTAAACCCATCCTCCTAATGTGATTTTATCGGTGAAAGGTTGTTTTATTATATTTGATTTTTCTGCTTCTCAGTGTTTCTAGTTTTGTAAAGAAGACAACAGAGAAGATCAACACCCTTCAGATGAACTCTGAGCTCTGGCAACGACCAGATTTCAGAGAGGGAGGACTGGCTGAAATGTCGGCAGCCGCTTCTCCATACCCAGAGGAAATGGACAATGAGTAAGTACAGAACTTTAAAAGTCAACTGGTAGCTACTGAGAACAGCTGATGAAATACGGAACTCATCTTTCCTTTCATTTTAGGCCAAATAAACTTGTATATATATATGTATTATTTTTTTGCTATTGGAAGATAAAACAAGTTCATTACATTTGTCGTGACAGAGTATATGATGAAATGCCAAACACAGAGGCCGACATGCAGGAACTTCGATCAGCAACAGAGCGAGCTATGTAAGTAATGCAGAAGCTTTTTGGTAGAATCCACATGGCAAGATCTCACAACCTTTTTCCCCCCAGTTTAAAGATTTGATTTTTTTACATGTTTTTTACAGCTCGCAGATCCAAGATCCTTTGGTGCTACTGGACCCAGTCTGCCTGAGAGAAACTCTGCTGGAGTGGCTGTCGGTGCTGGAGCGAATACTCGGACATGTAGAGAACGGGTCAACTGCTGCAGGGGATTCAAACATGGATGGACAGGGAGAGGAGAGGTGGGAGACAGATTATCTAGAGGAGTCTTCCCTCTCGTCAGGAGAACCAACACAGAGCGTGACAGAGGAGAAGAAAGAAGAGTCTCCTGAGCTCGGAGAAAAGGAGGAGGACCAGTGTGACTCTGCTGAGAAGAAGGAACCAGAAGTTTCTAATGTGAACCCTCCAGAGCCTGTTCGACTGGTGTCTCCCAGACCCATACCATCGGATCTCCTGGCTAATCTCACCCAGCTGGCAACGCTATACACAGAGCTGAGCTGCTTTAGAAAGCAGGAGAATGAACAAGCGTTGGGGTGCACAAGTTTTCTGCGCCGCTACTTCTTTCTGCTGGACCAAGAGCGTGTGAGAAGAATGTGTCTGCTGTGTTATCGGGAGCGGCCGGAGGTGCAGAGCTCTTTCGCAGAGGCCATGCTAGGTCAGCAGCTTCTCCTTAAAATATATAACCATACCAGACCCTATATAATTATTATTATTTTATTTATTTTTCAGATTTTAAATGTGACCAATGCAAAAAGAGAAAAAAAAGGGGAAAAAAAATACATAAGAAACAAAGAAGCAAAATATTTATTTTTGTAATAACGGAGAAATATCCTAAGTTTGGTTCTGAGGCAGTGGAGCCTAAGGACTCAATGACTCTATTAATTATATAGACAATTTATAATCCACCTCTGTGCTCCAGCCCCTCATTTCAGACCTTATCTTGTAATTTAAAAGCCCCTGCACTTCTGATACTAGTGCAGTCGTTCATTCTTAGTAGATTTGGAAATAATATTTTTTTCCCCCATTCTCTGTAGATCTCACTCAGTCCAGTAAGGTGGTGGAGGTTATTCAGAGAGGTGATCTGCTGAGGTCACTGCGCAGTCTGAGAGAGTTGCAGCCCTGGAGTTCACCTCCTCTCCTCGCCCACTTACACAGGTCAGTACGCGTAATTCTTTAACACGCTCGGCACATACTTGCATCAGAGTTTTGATGGACCTGATGAATTAAGTTGTCTACGTAAATTATATAGGTTGTATGAGAAGCACGGGGAGGCGGCCGTGCGCTCGTTTTCTCAGTTCTATCCTACAATAACTCCTGCTGACGTGATGACCATGGCTCAGCAAAGCCACTTCCTGGCATACCTGGATAATCTTGTCCAATCACAAACCGAGGAGCACAGGTACATCTTAAGTTTCATCTGCTATGTCACAGACAAAGAAGATCACCTTGTTGTGGTATTTTAAATTAATTTCTCCCTCTAGGTTGTCATTTTTGCAGTCCCTTCTTGAACCAGAGTCATTGAGACAGGATTGGCTGCAGCTGGCACTTACCCATGATGCCCCTCAACGCTGTGATACCTTGACCCCTGATGGACAGCCCAGGTCAGCTTCTTTGAGTGTGTTCAAAAAATAAAAAAAAACATTGATGTGCTTAGGTTAAGGCTCAGTAAGCTTTTGGTTTGAGTATAAAAATACTCTGTAACTGTGAAACGTTTGTTTGTGCTGCAGATGGCATTCCCATTGTTTCAGCTGGGGTTACGGACGCCTCCTCTCTCTTCTGATTGGTCTTCCTGCTGACCTGACCTCCAAGCAGAAGATGGCAGAGACATGCCGCAGTCATGGGTATTTCTAATTTTCTCTTAAGTCAGCAGGACAAGTCATTCATTGCTGTTTTAAAAAATAAAAATATTTATGGACTTTCAGTGTCGTATATAACTTTCTGTATAATTTGTTTGTGCGTTAAGGTACTGGATGGGCTACCTCTGCCTCTGCCGTGAGCTGCATCGCCGCACTGAAGCATTCTCCACCATCTGTCAGCTGGATGACATCAGTCTGCTGGAACAACCTGATGGTAAAACTTCACAATTTTAGTCAGAAGCAGAATTATAATCTTATAATATTAATGATAATGATAATAATAAAAATGGGTTTGACAGTGATGATGTGTGTCAGTGGCTTCTGAAATACATTCTGAAAACCACATGTCTATTACATGTGCATATACACAATACATCAGTATTGCTGCATGTTTACTTAAAGGGACTCTTACCGATCCTGCAATTGAGAATTACAGCACTATCATACCATCCCGCCTCCCTCCAATGCCCCACCCCCTCATTCCCATCCCCGGTGTTTTATTTTTTTTGTTGAAGAAACTTTATTTACACAAGCAGACTTACAAACTACTGCCTCCGCGCACGCACGTGAGTTATATTGTAGCGGAGGAAACTGGTGGCTGTACCGGTACCGCGCTGATCTGCTTGTATCACAGGTTTCACTTCAGAGGTGTCGGCCAGAACACCACTTATGGCCAAAGGCGTCAGATTATAAGCATGAGACTAGGAGAGGAGGAGTAGGGATTTATCCGCTCTTTATTTTCCTTCTTTCACAGGCACAGCCGCATATAGATCACGGGAAAAGAACAAAGGCTTAAACTCCGCTCGTGAGGAGATCGTTAGAACAGCTGTTGCGACCCGCGAATCGCAGCCGTTAATAACATGCAAACTATATTATAACAGCGATCGGGACTGCATGTACATACTCACACACGGGTGATTCACATTTAAACTCAGATAAACACGTTTCCATGTGGAATGATCGCTTACTGCGGCAACGCTCACACATCTGACCGAGGGAGAAGAGAAAGGAAACTTACTATACAGGCTCTCTGGCCGACTGATGTAACGGCCCTAAATGACTGCTATCCACACTGAACAAAACACATCTTAACACACTGTAAGAAATAACAACACTGTAACTTATGAACGTTGGGGCCTTTTCTACAATGGTCGCTACTCGCTACTGTCTGCCGTGGAATCAAAACAAACCCTCTAGTTGAGAATGCGCAATACAGAAGCAGACGACAAACAGACAGGTCTGTCGGCCAATCAAATCGTTCGGTCCGAATAATATCATTGGTTGAAGTTTTCACAAAATATTATGAGATTGAAATCATTGTTTGTTTTTACTCCTGGTGGGTCTGTCTTGCATTTTAGAGTGTCATCACCTTATTAATACCATTTTAACCTAATCCAAAAAAAGTGTAAAAATGCAACAAAGGTAAGGGTAGCTTTAAAGTATCCTTATCCTCAGCCAACATATGATCACAATTTTCAAGATTATCAAAACATGTCACCAACTGCAAACATTAAAGCCGATTGTTTTAATGGAGACATAACCTCAAAATAAACTGAACTTTATGACTTGTTTACCCTTTTTAATGATATAGAGAGCTTGTTTGGCTATCAAATTCACTTACAGTGTTTGCTAGGTCCTAAAAATGAATTCCTTTTTACACTTATCTACTACATCAGGAAAGAATCAGCTAATTAATCATGTACCTTAGTTACACTCACTGCATTCATTAAAGTTAATTCTATGGCAGCCATCAAAATGATTGCAACACATTCTAACTATAGCGCACTGTCATGGAACATATATCATTGTCTATAATCTTTGCACTGGCTCTACTATTATCCAGGTGTGGAACCCCAGACCTTGGACGAGTGGAAGCTCTTGATCCAGTTATCTCAGTGCAGCAGCAGTGCGGCGGTGGACTCTGACCAGCTCTCATCAGGTGTGAATGGGAGCAGCAGCTGGTCCAACGGCTCAGCAGCAGACTGTGGAGGGCAGATCAGCCCCGAGAGCCTGACCCTGATGCTGGCTCGGACGGCCGGGCCCGACCGCGCCATGGACCTGCTGGAGGAGTGCGGGGTCCAGCTGGTCTTCTCGCCGCACTCCAAACTGGTCTGTGAGCTGCTGAGACTCGCTGAGAAGAGGCAGAGGTGGGTACAGTGTGCCGATGAAACATGACTATCCAACTTTTATAGAGTGCAAAAAGATTCAGAATGATTTTCATACGTGTCTTTGGTCGGAGACAACAATAAAACACATCTTCCATATCGCAGTGGTTTTATTATCTAATCAAAATGTGTGAATGAAGTCTGAAAAAAAGGGGGACAACTAGAATCAAAGAGAATGAGTGTGAGTTGAATTATATTCATTGTTATTTACAGTGTTTCCTTTATTGTCTATTTTCAGAGCGATCATCCAGACGATGCTAGAGCGCTGTGATCGCTTCCTGTGGTCTCAGCATGCCTAACTAAAGACCACCGCTGTGTGGACAAATTAACACTGTATGTGAGTCTCCCCAGTAACCGCTGTTGAAGCTGTGACTTAATTTATGCACTGTAAAATTGTCAAAGGTACATCTCATAGTGTAAACTGTATTATCCTATTCACTTTTACTTCACCTTGTTTTTGCACAGAGCTCTCCAGTATTATCTTCGTTCCATTTACCTGCCAATTTGATCAATATTGAGAAATACTGTTTGTACAGGGTATTATCAAATTATTGTTTGTTTTTTTAATTATTCAGGTTAAATGCTTTATTGCATGTACAGGTAATGAAATATCTCTATGATAAAAAAAAAGTAAAAACTGTCAATAATTACAGAGAAATGTTCTAACCAGATAACAACATGTGAATAAAAGCTAAAGAAAATAAATTTTTTTGTTTATTTGTTTCTTAGGGTTTTTGAATTTTTGGGGATGTTTGCACATCAACAACATTGGGGTTTAAGTCAACCACAGAGGACAATCACAGGACTGGTTCTGAGCAAACCTGTAGATGTATTAGAAATGTTATACTTTTGTTTATCTATGCACACCAAAGGCATTTCAAAAATCAAACTATCAATCTTTGTTATTTACTTCAAAGGATTAACACGTATCCATAGTATCCTGTCATGTGGTTTTGGTTAATTTAAAGAGGTTTTGCAATCAGGTTGACACAAAAACAACCACATTAATAAAAATTAGTGACCAAATACTTCACATTCAGGTTGACCCATTATCAACCGATATTTTCTTCAGTGGAACATTTTTGAGAACAAAATGTTTCTACATTTCAGATCTTCTTGAAGGTCAACAGTACAGTACAGTAGATGATGGGTAATGTGGAACAACAGAGATAATATTAATAACAACGTAATGAAATGGGACCGATGACTCACATGATGGTATCACACACCTGGAGCATCAAAGGGAAGAAGGGGGCAGAGGGAAGCCCCTCACATTTGAGTTTTTAAAGGCTTAACTGGACACACCCGCTCTTGAGTCACATGTTCTATGGGGATTTAACCGTGACCTTTTATGTCTGATATGTTTGATCCCAAAGACTTCTTTATTTGAAATCCTCATCCCATGGACACAGGAGCTTATAATGAATGTTAACTTAACATTGAATTGTAAACATCCATTTAGCCACTTATTTATATTTTTAAAAAATCGGCTTTTCTTTACAATTTACTTCTCAAGTTGTTGTTTTTTTTCAATATTTAAAGTAAACCGTGTCTGCACTGCTACAAAGATACATATTCTCTGTTTTCTCTGGAGGGATTGGTAGAATTGTTTGATTTAATTGAAATTATCCAGATATGACGGAGGGGTTTTCATCGTAGACAGAAGTACATTTGATCTGAAATGTTATTAGTTGAGGCAGTGTGTGTTTGATGTTGCGTTCCTGTCACCAGGAGGACAGATAAGGGGATTCTGCACATACCTGTTGGCCCTGCTGCCAGTGTATAAATGGCAACCCCGATTTTTTAGCCGAACGCTGATACAAACACACACCCTACACATACACACTGGTTGGCTCTCAAGATGAGTCTTGTTTGGCGCAGCAGTAAGATACTAGGAGTGTGATCCAGATTTAATAGTTTAACGTTCTAGATGGACCCAGCACTCATGGTAAGTCTCTGTCTTTTTCATTATTTTTTTTTTTAAATAAATTTAATAGAAGAACCACTTAGATATTCACTCAGACATGATATGGTTTCAGGTGTCTGTCTCTCGACTTGGACTGGCACTTCTCCTGCTCTCCTTCGCTGAGCATGTGTCACTGAGCAGAGTATTTGACAACACTTCAGGTAGGATTTCGATTTGAGTAATGAACTGATGATAAATGATTTCCAAAGTGCATCTAAGTTTTCCTTTGTGGTCATTTCAGGAGCTGTGTATCCGGGATCTGTGTTTGTGAAGGAGGCTCTTCAGAGGGCAATTGAGCTGACAGATGTTGCTTATGCGCGCACAAGTGAAAGGTTAAAAATGATTGGGACACTATGTAAATATTGCAGATCAGGGATAAATCATTATTTGACCTCTATGAAGCATTTTTGTTGGCAGTGACATTAAAGTTATCCATGTTTACAGGGTGAAGACATCACTGTCTGAAGGCGCGCTGAGACCTAGTGACCTGCTGGCCCAGTTTAAACAGACTGAAGCCAGAACCCGCAGTCAGATTCAGGCTGCTGAACTGTTGGACAACACAGTGGAGCTGATCCGAGAGATGGTCTACACACACACTATGGTTCAGCCCAGCCGTCATGGTACTGAATAGCAGCAACTCAACACAACAGATAAAGATGTTTCTGCATCTGCAAGTCAATTTTTTTTTTTTTTTTTTTTTTTGCAACTTATTCCAAGAATCAAGCATTTTGTGAACTAAACTTTTACTTAAAATGGACTACATGAACTCGTTCTAATCACATTCGCTCTGTTCACATTTTATTCTCACATTATGCACCAAACATGATCCCCAGATCCAACAAGCAGGTCTGAGGGACTCTGCTTCTGACATAATTGGTCTCTCGGTAGCTAGAAAGAAAAAGAAAAGTAAAAAAAATGGACATCCATTCTTGTACATAAATTGTTACTAATGTTGTGTTTTTCTGAGGATTATATTTTTGAACACGATCACTGTACTTCCCAAAGAGTTGCTGAGTGATGCGGACATGGGGAATCTGCTGCAGGCGACTGGCTGCTCCGCCGTGCTGCAGAGACCCAGCTGTGACTCCAACTGTCTGTCTGAGCGCTACAGATCCATCACAGGAGAGTGCAACAACAGGTTAGTCCTGACAGTCACCGTAAAAAAACACTTCATCAAAGGCTTCCAATCCAAAGGAAAAACTGGTTATAACATTTGATAATTGATTTTTCATTATGTTATATACTTTACATTCAGAAAGTGAACAAGGAGATACTTTTTTTTAATGATATGATGTTGATGTGTGAATAAACTCATATGAAACTAAATCAAACTAAACGGTGGGTCTGTTGTGCTGTGGTCCTGATTAGACAGTATCCTAGATGGGGGTCTGCAAACATCCCGTATTCCCGCTGGCTGCCTCCGGAGTACGAGGATGCATGGGGGATGCCCAGAGGCTGGGACCCTGAGCACACTTACCACAACGCCACGCTGCCTCCAGTAATAAGACTCACTTCCTCCTCCCATCCGTCCTGTCAGCTGCTGCTGCTCCAACACTCCTCACTTTGATTGCTTTCTGCCCAGGTGCGGCTGGTGTCTCAGGAAGTGCTGTTCACTCACAACGACAACATTTCCCTGGACGCCACTCTGTCCCACCTGCTGGTGGAGTGGGGACAGTGGATCGACCATGACGTGGTGCTGACGCCTCAGAGCCCCAGCACTGCCGCTTTTAGGACGGGGGCTGACTGCACGCACACCTGCAGCCGGGACACGCCCTGCTTCCCCATACAGGTGCACTTTACTGTCAGCTCCCCCCCCCCCATTCTCTGTACTTTGTATATGCTACTTCTTTTGTTATTTTCTTTTAGAGGAATTTTATTTCAAATTAATTTATGAAGTGCTGTATGAAATATGTCAAACTTAGAACATTCAGTAAATGTATGCAGTGTACAATCTAATTGTATTATTAAGACTTACTTTATTGTGGAAAAACACCCTCTCAAAAGTCCCCAAACTATTTTGGCTTGTGACCCCCTCAAAATAAAGTGATATCTGACAAAAAAGCAAAAAGAAATGTAGGTACCAGTTTAGTTTTATTTCTACTCTTCCATTGTGTTTGTCATCCTCTGACCCCTCCTGACCTTAGGGTAGCTACTTTTATTAAATGCTATAAAAATACATATGTATTTCCTTTTTCAAGCGTACGAATGTTTAGCATGTCTTTCAATTAGGCAGTAGACAAAGGAACTTAGATGGAGGAAACTGTATAATCTTTTTTTCCTGATTTGGAGAGAAATACAATGAAACAAAGGGAGGCAACGTACAAAGGAAGGTCCACGGCAGTAATGAAAGTGTAAAATAATGTTGTTGTCTATCTTACCATGAAAAGATGGTACTTGTTAAAAAGCTAAAGCCTCTCCCTGGCAGATCCCTCCCTCAGACCCTCGTAGTGGCGTCCAGAGTTGCATGCCTTTTTTCCGCTCCGCTCCCAGCTGTTTCTCTGGCGTCCCGTCCCATCGCCAGCGAGAGCAACTCAACGCCATCACCTCCTTCGTGGACGCCAGCATGGTGTACGGCAGCTCCAGCGCTCTGGCTTCCGCTCTGAGGAACCACTCCTCTTCTCTGGGCTCCATGGCCCTCAACTCTCAGCATGCAGACCAGGAGCTAGCCTACATGCCCTACCTGCCACGCCTGCAGGCTCACCTGGACCCCTGCGGCCCACGGCACTCCCCCACCTCAGGGGCATCAGAACGAGCCATGGTGGGCCATGAGAACACCACATCCTGCTTTCAAGCTGGTGAGTTATTACATGTAGTACGTCTGTTGTTCCTAGTGGGTTTTCAGTAGAGCTGGTGTTCATGATCAATGTTTTTCTCAGGTGATTCGAGAGCCAACGAGCATCTGGGAATGATCGCGCTGCACACGCTCTTTCTGAGAGAGCACAACCGGCTGGTCAAAGAGCTGCACCTGCTCAACCCCCACTGGAGCCCCGACACCCTTTATCAGGAGGCTCGCAAGATCATTGGAGCGGCTCATCAGGTATCACCACCAGTCCCCATTCACATTCTCTACCCACATGAGCGTTGACAGCCCACCAACCTGTTTCCTGTAACTTTTCCTAGATCCTGACCTGGCAGCACTACCTGCCGCGGGTCCTCGGAGAGAGCACCGTGTCTCGTCTGATGCCTCCCTACGAGGGTTACGATCCCGAGGTGGATCCCAGCATCGCTAACGCCTTTGCAGCCGCCGCCTTTCGTTTCGCCCACGTCACCGTGCAGCCGGTGGTGACCAGGCTGGGGCCGGGATACGCCACCAACGCCCAGCATCCTCCGCTGCCTCTGCATCACTCACTGTTTGCCTCTTGGAGGGTTGTGCAGGAAGGTAAAGAACGTATGTCGCTGTCATGCATTAAACGCAAATAACAAACAATTTACTTTATCTTTTTTTGTGTCTGTTTTTGCTCCTGGTGTGTATAGGTGGTATAGACCCTGTGCTCCGCGGCCTGTTGCTGTCTCCGGCTAAGCTGCAGACTCCAGGCCAGATGATGGTAGAGGAGCTGACAGAGAGGCTGTTTCAGGCACAGGGAGGGATGCCTCTGGACCTCGGGGCCCTTAACCTACAGCGGGGCCGGGATCACGGGCTGCCAGGTACCAGGCTTTTCTGCTTCTGGCACAGAACTTTGTCATGTCTTCTGCCTAATGTCAAAAATATAAATTTTATCATCTACATGTGTGTTCAAAACTGAAATTACTGTAACCTGGTACCGCCACATACATGCAACTTGACAAACATTATTTGACTGTGTAAAAAAAAGTACGTCTCAGTAAATCATGCAGGTAATTTAGTCCCAGCTCAACGCTAAACACTGATTCTAAGCAGATCCTCCTCTGGTGTGTTCATACTGGAAAAGTGAGACTCATAAAGTCAGTGTGCATATTATATCGGGCATGGATTCCACTCCATTTCTTGACTCAAAAAACGAACGTACACAAACTACAACATGTAACAACAGCACACTGATAAACACGTCTATCAAGTTTTCATTTAAATCACCCAGTGCTGTCTCTGCCAACACTTACGCCAGTACAACAGAAGGATCAGGAGGAACCAATCAAGCGAACTCAGTCAGGAAAGATAGTATAGAAAAAAGAAATGTTTGGGTACAGTGTTTGAATGAAATCTAAACTAAAGTAGCTTTGTTTCGGATCATTAAAACTCTTCACACAGTGTCTCACTTCCTTAACCTTTGAATCTCCTGTCAGGATACGGCTCGTGGAGAAAGTTCTGCAGCCTCTCCGTTCCCAACAACACATCGGAGCTGGCCGAAATCCTGAGTAACTTCACTCTAGCCCACCAATTCCAGCTCCTGTACGGGACACCGCACAACATTGATGTGTGGGTGGGGGCCATCTCTGAGCCCGCTGTGCCCGGAGGTCGGGTTGGACTGCTGCTGTCCTGCCTGCTGGCCAGACAGTTCAGAGCGCTGAGAGACGGGGACAGGTGAAAACAAATGAATCCTCTTTGTCACTTCTGTTGCACAATAAGTTAGTCAAATGAAGTTATCTTTAGTAGTCAATTTACACAAGGAACAGTGAAATTCTTCTTTTCGCATATCCCTTCTCAAGTTACCACACGTCGGAGGGGGTCAGAGCGCAGAGTCAGCCATAGTGAAGCACCCCTGGAGCAGTTTGGGGTTAAGTGTCTTGCTCAAGGACACAATGGTAGAGAGGTGGGCACCGTAGATGTAATACCAGCCACCACTAGTATTACAAATAGAACCCTTATGTCCGGTGCCGGGGATCGACCCAGCGACCTCATGGTTACTGGTCGGCCCCCACTTTCCTCTAGGCCATCCTACCAGCCTCACACAATAACGATGCAAGTTCAATCTAAATCTGTCTTTGTCTTCCGAAGGTTTTGGTGGGAGCGGGAAGGCGTGTTCACCAGCACCCAGAGGAGACAGCTCCACGCCGTCTCACTGTCCCGCATCATTTGTGACAACAGCCACATCACTCACGTCCCCACTGACCCGTTCACGCGTACGGAGAGGCCCGAGGACATGCTGGCCTGTTCCCACCCGCTCATCAACCACCTCGACCTCAGTCCGTGGAAGGAACCCGACACAGGTGAGGAAGTTGTCAAGAAAAAAACGTGTTGAGGCTGATATCAGGTCTGTTTTTTTTTTTTTTTTTTTTTTTTTTTTTTTTTAAGTTATTCAACAATTAACAATGTACAATTTATACATCTAAATGTACAGTTCATCGCAAGGAGAAATTAGAATCCACCTTTTCAACATCAACTTGACAAGAAAAAGAGAGGAAAAAAGACATGAAGTTTAATAAGTACCTAAATTAAATTTTAAAAAGAAAAAAAAGAAAGAAGGGGAAGCAGGTATGACAAATGATGCACATTAATAACCTTCTTCTGTGTATACATTCATATAGATCCATGCTTATATGTGTACAGTCAGACATTTACTCACATAGCTGTAAAAGGAGAAAGGGAAGGTTTTTAGTTGAGAAAATGGAAAAGAAAATGTGTTGATTCCGATATTGTGTTTTAACTTCCCCGATGCCTGCTCTTCCAGATCCGAGCTGTGGTCCGATACCCAGGATTCATTCGGGCTACTCGCTGCTCTGTGACTCTGTGGTTCTGTACCAGTGTCACTCTGGCTTCAAGCTGCTGGGATCTTCGTCGGTCAGCTGTGATCCAAACAGCCAGCAGTGGAGGCCCGCATCCCCAACATGTCAAGGTACCACCAAGAGTGGCAGAGCAGACCATTTCACAAAACTTGTGCTCACTTTTTTCCTAGTTTTCCTGGACCAGTAGGTGTTATGAATTTATTTTTCTCCGAGCACCGAGATAAAGTCTATTTCACTCTTGACATTGGAAACAGAAGAGGATAAAATTATCTCCAATCAAAGTTGAGAGAGATGTTTCAATCTGAATTTTTGAGCCAACAGCTCTGCTTAGGAAACATTTTCATACCTAACAGTTGTCAGACTCAAATGTATCATTGATGGCGTTGTTTGTTTCAGATATTAATGAATGTGAAGAACAAAATTCTCTCTGCCCGACAAACCTGGAGTGCCTCAATGTACCTGGTTCTTTCATTTGCTCAGGTTGGTTAGGAGAATTCTTTCTGTAAAGCACATGTATTTGATATTTAATGCTAAATGCTATATTTGTGAAGAACCATTTAATTTATGAGTGTATTATTTTTGCTTCTGGCCCTGGTCGTCCCTTCATGTTGGTGTGCATTGATCCAGAACCCTCCTCGCTATCGGCCGTCTCTGTCATCACTGCAGTCATCGTAGTGATCGGCAGTGTTGCGGTGCTGCTGATTGTCATGTTCTTTTATCGGAGGTAAATCACTGGAGGTAGAAATATATTTAATGGACTCAATCTGGGTCCAGATTAAGTTATTTTATTCAAATAATACTGTTGATAAGGATATCAGGCCATACATGTTTAGTAAACTGACAAATAAAATAAATGTTTCACTCATTCCTCAAAGATAATGAAACATAACACTAGTATGAAAGTGAAATATAAATAATTGAATGTCTCTTTTTCAGATATTTCCCCAAGAAAGAAGACTTAGTCAATGCCGGATGTTGCCAAAGGAAAAATTAAGAAATAGATAGATAACACAAATTCTGTTCTAATGTTCCTCTATGCATCTATATTTGCAATTTAGAATAATTACCTTGGGACCGGTGTAATTATCTGTAGTGGTAAAGTATTGTGTCTAATAAATAATAGCCGTATCATACTTAGGCTGAAGAAATCCATGTTTTATAGTATCCTGCTCGTATGTCGGTATGTTTGTTCCTCCTACTAAAAATGATGTCGCCTACTCATTCATTAAAGCAGCTACAATTAACATTTAAATATATTTTAAACAGCGTCATGTTTCCTCTGATAATCATAAATTACCTTTAACAGCAAACGAGACTATCAGTGCAAAGAAAGACGTTTTTATATAGTTTTTATTACTGCTTTTGGTCTGGTCGCACACCCAGTCCGATTTTCGGTTCGCTCGTGCAGGTTCTATGGTCACATCCGTATTGGTCGCAGATTTCAGTGTGGCGGGAGCCTTGTTTGAAACAGTTATTTGTCGTCATAATGACTGATAACGGGGCTGAACCATCAAATAAAAAAAAGAGAATGCAATGAAGAAAAGCTAAAAGGGAGAGTGATACGGGACGAGGGCGTTGCCAAGCAACGTGTATACAATTTCACGGGAGCAAACTAGACTGCAGTGTTTACTCCTAAATGAATGAGCGGTTGGTACTAACACAAAGTTTGTTTTGCTTCACCATCATCAGATAACCATTATTCATCTGAAATAGTCATTATTTACATCAACAACACAAACACATTGCCTCATCGTGATCCATACCAACTGCCGTCTCTCGTTCATTCACTTTCTGTGAGGATACGTAATCTTTCAGCTCCGTGAGAGAGAGTAGTTAGGTGACACTGCTGCATCAACTCATTGCAATCAGTTGTGTGTGGCGCTGACTGGCTTTAGTTGATGCAGTGTCACTAACCACTCTCACGGAGCCGAAAAGAGTCTGTGCCCTCACACTTTCAACACACGGACATGCACTATATTACGCCCTTCTTAGTTGACACTTGCACGCCTGGCACGAGCTAGAAAACAGCTTTGCGACAGCGGGCGTTGTAAAAATACTACCGCTTTTGTCCAAAGGGGCCGCCAACGGACCATGTTACTCGCCGTGGCTTTAACTACAAGTCAATCAACAGTTATTTAGGTCATAATCTGAATGACGAAGCTATGAAACAGGTTAAGAATCTTTCAGAAGTCCCTTAAATCCGGAAACTCAAATCTTACTGGAATGCGTACTCCAAAAACAGATTTGCATACTGTAAAGCTCCTCTGAGCGAGATTTGGTCCCCATGTTTCCTCAGTATAGCTGTGCCTGATTCCTGCTCACAAACCTGTTAGGCAACCGTGAGTGTGTGTGTGTTTTTTTTTCTTTCGTTTGTATCAGGGAACCAGGCGGTTCCTGGAGATTACCTTAATTAATCTAAAGCCAAATCAGTGTTGTGACCTGGGAAAAGTAGGTCTCTGTGTCATCTGTTTCTACTGGCTTTATGTCAATGACAATGATGAGTCAAAGTTAATTTATAATGAATAATCCATTTATCTGCTCGCTATCAGATTTTCTTCAAATGAGATCTATAAATCACACACAGTACAAAAGGTGATGTATTCAGGCTACAATGCCTCATCTTTAATGGAGTGTTTACACTGGAAGACAGTTCATGAAACCTCAAAGCCCTTAAGGCTAATAAGCAGTTATTGCACTTTCTGTCACAATATTCTTCATTCTTACCTTCAAGAGGCTGTTTTCTGTAAAAGACACCATTAATAATATTAATAAATCTATTCTATGAGGTACCACCAATATACATTGCATAGTATGGCTATGTATTGCATTCATGCAAAGTCATTTATGGCTTAAACTGTTTGTACATACTGTTCATTGCAGACGTGCAAAGCTACAGTTGTGCATATTGCAATCACTTGTATTAAAGCTTTTTCATTTCTGACTATGTTGTAAAACTGGCATTATTTTGAGCCTCGAGGGGCCATAACTAATGAATTAACAATATATCTGATTATGAAGTTCAGACCAGGCTAACATGAAGCTGTTTCATATGTGTTTTTTCAACAAGGCATCTAGATCAGGTAGTGCAACAGTGCGTCAACAAAATGAAGGCCATGCTGAAACAAAAAGTAACTACAAGACACTAGTGAGCTTTATATTTATGTAAAAATGAAGAAAACCCAAATAATTCTTCTGTTGAATCTACATAGATATTGTCTCACAAATGAATTACTAAATTACATAGTAATAAATATGTAATACTTGAGGTAAGAAACTCTCTAAACAGTTTGAATCCTTGGTTATGTTCCTTTTTAACAGATTAATGCCTGAAATATGATACATAGAATCTATTGTAGTTACTTGAGAAGTTGTGTGTTCTCCACCGGGGAGCTTCAGAGCTCACAAGATAAAAAACAGAAACATTTCTCCACACCAGTGGAGAGAATTACTGGAGGCCTGCAGTATAACCGAACAACACATTTTACATATCTTGGAATAGCACTATTTAAAATCATGTTGTTTTTCTAGCTATGCTGGTTTAATTCACTGTCTTATTGCATAAAAGTGGCACATTTTCTGCTTCCCTTGCTGGTTGATCTCTACTACAAAAGCTGAACCGAGACCAGTTAGTTACCACAGTTTAGCCCTGACTACTGCTGCCTGCCCGGTGTTTCCCCTAGTCCTGGTCAGTGAGGTGAAAACCTAACTTTGCCACAGTCATCTCTCTGCGGAGACGCATCAACTCCCAGAACATCTGCTCCGCTAGAAGAGTGCAAAGAGACAACAACAACCACAAAATATATGACTGTCAACTGCTTGGATAAAACCTTTGTTATCAAAACAGACCAATACTTAGAAATTATTACATCTTATTTCAAAATGTTAGTGTTAACTTACCATCATGTCTCACCAGGCCCTGCTGAATGTAGCGGATATAAGTAAAGAAATTGCAAACAGCCGTGATCTAGAAAGGTGAAATAAGGACAAGGTCACATGTGATGTGGCAACAGCAGCTAATCTAATGAAGGTTACAAAGTGATAGTTACCCGTGCTCGGCTGGAAGGAGAGATGTAATAGTAGCTCCCCTTGTCGCCAAGTTTAATGCGATGTCTGCAGAGCCGCGACATGCCGCTTAATGCACATTTTCTAGAAACAACAGAAAGGGCTGTCAGACAATTACAGCAACAAGACAAGGATACACACCGTCATTGTTTCAGCACAGCAAACACACAACACAAGTTACATTCCAGCAGGGTTTTATCAATGAAACATTGGTTTCCAAACACATAGTAAGAACACACGAGTAGTGCACAATAAGAGAAAGTTAGTCACTGAAAGAGGAAAAGCTTCAAGTTTTCATTAATATTAATATACAGAACCCCATCTGGATCATTCTTTACAGATGTGTTAACACATTAGCAGACGTCCGGACAGACAGACTTCATTTCATGCTACAGTTGTTTGTGTTAGGGAGAAGCTCAACAAATGATTGGTTCCTGAGAGGACTTACGTCTCTATTGCTGCCCTAAAGCCACTGGAAGAAAAAGATTTGAAGAATCAGACAGTGATTAGAAATGTGCCCATTGGTTAAACCGTGTCTCAGATACGAGTAAAGACAGTGTAAAAACCTTTGGCTATGACCATTGATTATCAGGGATTTTCCGTGTTGAATGGTGAAAGAGAGGACGGGATAGTTAATATGTAGACATGATAACTCACTTAGGGCCTCCGCACTCTATAGCAGAGGCTTTAACCATCGGTAATGCTGACATGGCGACAGGCTCGATAGTCAAAGAGTTGTTTTCCACTGCACTCTGCACCAGCTGCGACAGCTGTGGAGAATGCTAATTAATAATGCTGTTATCATTTTTAACAACAAAATATAAAATACACAGTGGTTCAGTGCAATTCTGACCTCAGATCTCGTAAAGGAGAGGCAGGGCCCAATGTCTTCTCTGTAGATGCGATTCAGGAAGGCGGAGGAGCATTCTACACCAGGATTTTCTTTCCACATCAAAAACTCTGCATACAGGACGGAGTCCATCTGCAAAAAAAACAATCCATCACACTCACTTATTAAACTGCCTGTGTAATATGTCACCAGCATGCAGCTACAGCCCCGACCCCCCTCCTTAAAGTTTGGGAGTGAAGAGATAAAATCACATTTGAAAATTAGAGACAAGTGGCCAATTTGAGCAAAGATAGAAAATAAGCGATCACCAGAGTTGTTGCAAGTAAGTTGTCCTTACATTTCTACCAAATTCCCCCCAAAAAATGTTGTCATTAAGAGCATTTCCATTAAGTAATGTAGAGATGAAGATGTAAGAAAAATCCAGACTGGTCTCTTAATTTTTTCCAGAGCTGTAGCAATCATTGTCATTGTTGTTTGGATATTTCATCCTTGACCAAAGTGGTGGAAAGACAAGCATGGCTACAGTATTATGTAACACAGAGAGCTGGTTACATACTTTAGATAGTGAAAGAGGCTTAAAGATATAATATTTTTAAGTGAATATACTCTCCCAGTGCTTAAAACAAACAACCAGCATATTTTCACTGTCAAATGTTTAGCCAATTCCTGCTCTTAACATAATTTAAAAGGAAACAAGAATATGTGGTACTGTAACGTCTCACATTAAAAAGGACCAACTCAGTTGGTAAGAAGCCATAAACACTGCTGAGCTTTAACATTGTTTTATCACCCATAAACAAACTTTTAAAATAGATGACAGACAAGTTCAAACATAAAAATGGACTCTTAATAACTAGAGAAAAAACATGTCCATATCTCGGCGAGGTTAAAAACAGGAGCAAAACATTAGGTTAATAGGTTTGTGGCCAAGAGGTTTGGACAACGAGCTTTGATGCTCTCGGACCAAGACTGATGCCCAAAAAGACATGGTGTGTTGTTGTCACTTTGCACTCAAGTCAGGTAAAACTTACTCATTGTCCCATAAAAACTCACAGCTACGCAGAAAACAGATCCATCCGCCGGCAGCAAAATATAAAAAAGACTTATCGGGCCTGTTTAAAGGAATGCAGTTACCTGTCTGCTGTCAGTACTTAGCCCCTCCCCCTGGTAAGGGTCAAAGGTCACACTGACAGAGTGGCCAGGAACCAGGCAGAGAATCAGAGAGAGGAGCGCAGGAACAGCAGGCTGAGAGAGGAAGAGACCGCAGAGAGGAAGAACAAGGCGAGGAGATGTTAATGCTGAGAGAGAAGGAAAAAGCAATGAGAAACGACTCGAGAAAAGACATACAAAAGACTGGAAACAGGAATGAGGTGCAGTCACTGAATCAGGTCCAAAGTTGCATACTGTAGGGAGAAGAGGGGCGAATGCACAAACTGTATTCCGGTTACCTCTCTGTCCTCTTTCGCCACAGACTGAATGGAAACCGAGGAAGGTTCTGCTCTTCCAGGTGAGGATGGAAAGGCGCCGCTCGCGCTCTTGTTGCGGACGTGGCCCCCGACGTGTTTGTGTGCTCCCCTGGTTCCCGAAGACTGCAGCTGTGGGTGTAGCTGGCGGTTTGGTGAAGAAGGTGTCGATGTCAACACCAGAGTTTTGAGCGCTGTCACCTCTGCTTGCAAGACATCAATCTGGGAGCCGCACACAAGAAAGAACAAGTAAAACTGAAAAAAAGTGGTCTTTTGATGAGAGGAAAACCATCTATTAGAATACTTTTGCATATGTGTCTAGGCTACTAGAGAAGAAATGGACAAGGCCATATCACTATCTGCATTGTCACAGGCAGAGAGGAAAATAGAGACCTAAAATGATCTGTGTATTAGAATGAATCTTCTTAAAAAAAATTAAAAAAAAAAAAATCGAACTGTAGTAGCTGTGTATCTGTGTATCTGAATCTTATGGCAGTGGGGGCGGGACCCGATAAGCCTTTGGCTTCTCCTGCTTCCCTTCAGACGATAACACAAAGTAATATGTATGAATATGCAATGAGAAAATTATGTATTATGTGTAATTGTCCGGAAGAATAATAATAAATAAATAATGTAGGGTGCTGTGAAGGAAAGTGAATGGGAAAAAGTGTCATGCTAGTTTTGAGTCACAGAAACCACTCCACACACCTTTCCCTGAGCCTCCTTTAGCTGTTTCTCCGCTGCTGCTTGTTTGACGTTAGCATCGTTCACCATCTTGTGAGCTTCCTATTGTGATGAAGATTGAAACATATCCCAAAGCTTAAAACGTATGATTATACCTCTGATCAGAAGTTTAAATATATTTGTTAAAAATGTAAAGTAGTTCAAAATACATGGTGGATCAAAACACAACATCAACAATATTCTTACTATACAGTTATGATTAATTTGTGAGGTTTAAAGTATTTCAGCTGAAGGTATTGTGTTGTGAATCCTCATCCCAAAATAAATGTTGTTTCACTGAGTAAAAAAGCTGAAATGTTTGTGTTCAACTTGCAGTAAATGTGTACAGCAAAGACTCGTAATGTATCGCATCATCGCATCACTTCTCCTATCATCAGGGTCTCAGGCATGACGCTAATCAGTAAGGAATGATTACTGCTCACCTCAAACAGACTGGCAGTCAGCTCCTCCAGCTCCTGCTCAAGCTGAATCCTGACCCGCGCCAGACGCTCACACTCCTTGTCCTTGAGTTTCAGTTCCTGAGATGTGAAAAAGAAAAATGTCACAACCGCAACGAACAAGGAAGGAAATTTGCATGTCAACTTCTTTTTTTTCTGTGTGTGTCAGCAGAAAATAGGTTACAACACCTTCTTTGCAGCATCCAGCTGATCCCTAAGGATCTCCGAGCCCTTTTCTCTGATTTCTTTCTCTTTGATCTCCAGGGAGGAGCTACGAAGCCTGGAAAGGGAACCATGGCCTCTGCCTGAGGAGGGCCCGGCCTGGCCGCCTCCCTCCACTCTGGACTCTGGCTCTGGATCCAGATCTACTAACCTTCACAAAAGCAGCAATATAATCAGTATATTGTCAGTGAGGGGAAATAAAAATGTCACAGCCACTCCTTAAACCTGGTTGCTATGAAGCTATTAGGATATAGGGTTGATTCAAAGGTGGAGTCAGCAATTATGGAGAATGCTTGATGTCAAAATCACTTTGTCAAAATCAGTGAACATCTCCTAACAATTTTCCTGTCCGTACTGTGTGTGTGCGCTGAAAAATTGCATGTTAATCCACAGTTTAAGCCCTGTAAACTGGTATGTAAACAAAGGGTATGTAAATAAAGGGGCCCAGCGTAGGTAGCAACATGCCTGTTTAAAGAGCCTATGCTGTGTATAATCCTGTATTTTTTCCAGCTCACATACATACAGGTAGTGGACCGTGAGGAGATATTTACACACACACAATGACTGCTCACTCCACGTCATTGTGAGTGTGTAACTTGTCCAAAACATCATGCAGCACTTATATTTAGAATTGTAGATTGTCCCTTACAAATAAAAACATTTAATTTTTTGATTATTTTATTTTTAGAAGATTCACATGGATATGCAAAAAGCAAGCCTTTTTCATTAAACCTCGGTCAGCATGATCATGTCGGACTAGGGTAAAATAGATACTGTGTGTTCATAAAAAAACAATGCTGTGGATCAGCTGTGTCTTGGCCAAGCTTATAAAACTTAAACTAACATTTACCAGCATGAAGGCTCAGGGTATGTAATTTAGCTTTTTGTTTTTGTTTAAGAGACTATAGTTTTGTGTTATACTTTTGTCTGTCCCCTAGGGGGGTCATGACAGAAAATAATTGAGAATGCCAAATCATCAGCTCTGATAATGCCTGGTGTATGATTTTGAAATCATTGCAGAATTAGGGTTCAAAATCTGTTAAAAGACACTAGTTAAACACTAGACTGTGCTGAACATTAACACTGACCTTTCAATAAGAAGTAAATTAAAAAAATACCTACTAAGTTTTTAATAAATTGTCTGCCTAAACTACGCTATAAAGAAAAATAAGAAATACATTTTCTTTCTTTGCTTTAATCCACACTTTCTCACTGAGTTACAGACCCATGAAGGACCCCATGGAAGGAACTTAGACCACAGCTTTAAACTCTATGCTGCTATACCATTAGCTACAACCCCCTGCCCCCCACACGCACACGCACACACACAAAATAGTTAAGAGGTTATGCACATGCAGTTAGCTACATACAGTGGGCTTTTAGCTTAGTTAGCTTAGCTAGTTGTCTTAAGCGAACAGTCACAACTTTTTACTACGAGGTTTCCCCCTTCCAGTATCCGCCCTTACCCTGTCAGTGTCCAGGACAGCAGAAAAACCTCCCTCCCTGTCTGGGTATCTGGCAGCTTCTCCCCTCCAGTTTCCTTCAGATGGTGTTATTGTGGTGTAATGTATAAATGTTGCAGTAGCAGAGCTAACGTTGGCTGGTGTCAGTTAAACTAAATCTCAGCCGTTTTAAATCACAGCGGAGGAATGCGGACGCTGACGTAGACAATCGACAACAACAACAACGTATGTTGTAGGCAAAGAAAACTAAACGTTTCAAGTTTCACTGTAACGACAGTTCGGTAAAGTTGGAAGGGACATGTCCTTCTCTATTTTTCCTCTAATTCCCGTTTTCTTTCTTTACGAGGCGAGAAAACGAGTGTCCCCGTTCGGTTTCTGCAGGGTTTCTGCCTCTTTCTCGCCGGTCACATGACAGCGCATCCACTCCCGCTCCGCTCCCAACCTATGCTCCCCACGCCCATGCCCACGCCCCGACCGAGAAGCCCGAAGTCCGTAGCAGCAGCGCCCCGCCACATTTAAGCCCACCCACGGCCCGTACAGGTAATGATGAAAGGGGCAAAAGGGCCATCTCTTCATAAGCCAACTATTACAGTTGTTGAATTGTATTTAGGCTAGCTACTTTATTTATTTATTTTAGTCTGTTTTACTTTATTTATTTTTATTTCTTAAAAATAGGCTAATGATCGGCTAGATAGCCTACTAAAAAGCTATTCGGCCTATTGGCTCATAGGCTAGCCGGCCTATATTCTATTTTTTACTTTGAATAGGCCTACCCTACCCTTTATTTTTGGTTTTGCAATCTAGGCTACTTTCTCTTTGTATTTTGTAGGCTATTTTATCATAGGACTTGTTTAACTTTTCTTACAATTTAATCTAGTATAGCCTACATGATGCGATTTATCAAATCCTATTTTTTCCTCAGTTCCTGCTTTAATTCAGTGTTGTTTCTATTGACTAATCACATCATATCATCTATCTGAGTGGGTGCTTTGTACTCTTTAAAGTTTAAACCATCCAAAAATGGTAATACCAATACTATGTTGATGGCCAAAATGAGGAGCAGGGCTCCTATTCAGGCCCAGTCTTTCTGGACTTTTTAATGCAACACTCACAGTAACTTTGGTTTAACAATAATTTATCTAATTCTCATGAAATTAATTGTCTAAACGCACTCAAACTAGATGGATTAATTTATATTAGTTCATCCCAGATATAGCCCTAGTGTATAGGTCTCAACCGGAAAAGTATCCTGCGTATCGCTTAAAAAAAACAATTGCATTTTTTTTCATTGAATATTGATACCAGTATCAGCCTCAGAAATCCAGCGTGAGTCAGGTTCAATAATCACAAAAAAATATATATTAGTGCAAACTCTCATACTGTGAGGGAATTTTGGGTCTTTAGTTGTAACATTAATGGTAAAGATTAATAGTTCATATACGCCTATCTTGTGTGTCTGTCTCACAGACTTTAGGTCAGCCTTGGAGCCTGTTAGGAGACACTTAGGTCAGTTGTATAGATAAAGTCTCATCTCCTTCTACTCCAGAATGTTATGGTTCACTGTGTTCAGCTCTGAACCAAAACATTTGTACGCTTGGTGCCCGAGCCGGGGAGGTGTTAGAGATAGAGCGAGGTTAAGACACAGCCCTAAGCATGTGTCTGGCAGAATTGAAGTGCAAGTCACGAGAGTTGCAGTCCGGTTCTCCTTGGCCAAGTCTGTAATAAATATTGCTTCATAATTCATCCAAGTCTCCTGAAATATTCTTCCACCTGAGTTGACCTCCAAACTTAACAGAACTTCCTTCACAATTACTATTGTACTATTGTTAGTTTGGTCCTTTAGGGAGTTGAAAAGTAGTGAAACATTACAAAACCCAGGAAAAAATAACTTTTAAAGCAATAGTAACCATCTTGAGTATACCTTATACAGGTGTGGTCTTACTCATCTCTCTTGGCCCCGCCCTAGGGCTTGACACTTACCGTCCGACAACACAGCCTTCCTCCTCAGTTTCCCTGATGGACTTCTGTCTTGCATTTCGATGTACCAGGACATCAGCTGGTTCGAAAAAGACCGCAGATGAATAAACTGCTATTCCAGACCTCCCTGCTCTTACAACTTCATAACCCGGGCTTGCTACTGTTGAAGACGGCGAAGAGGAAGAAATCTGGACGCTGTGGATTCCCTCAAAAGCATCCATGTCTCATCTCAGAGACTCATCAGAAACTAGTAAATGTGTCTCAACCAAAGTTACAATCGGGGCTGCTGCATGCACTTTGTGGCATGTGATGACTCAGATACCTGTGGGTGCAGGAAAGAAAGAGTTAAGTGCTGCAACTTAAATTGAAGGAGCACATAAAAGTTTCACCAAACAAACCTCATAGTCTCTACTCTGTGGTTAAACAATAACTTAAACACTTCTTCCCACTCTGTATTTACTGTAGAGCTGGAGAAGGTCAGACTCTGTTTCTTTGAGATATCCAGAGCAAACAAAGCTTCACCACTGAAGTGGAGAAACGGTATCATGCAAGTATCACACACATGTGGAGTGCAAGAAACAACCAGTCATTCGGGTTAATATAACAACAAAAACAGTCCCCAGAATATACTCACCAATTGTTCAAAACTGATCCCCAGTGGTTGCAAGTGCATCAAGAATCGAAGAATTGTTATTCTGATAATGTTAAGGATCAGAATTTGGCAGGTTGTCTGCACTTCGCCCCTGCTGCAGGTCTCCTGGTTAGACAGGAAGGGTTAATCACTAACACCTTCTGGCCAGTTAGAGCCAAGCTGTTCACATATCTTCCAGCAGAGGGGGTGACGCACAGTCCCAGCTGATCATGAGTTTTCCATGATCAAACACAGACTGATGCTTCAACAGGGAAACTACTTAAGGTTCACTGAAACCAAGAATGTGTTCATAGATGTTTGTTTGTGATTCATCAAATGGCCAAAATAAATAACTTTGAGTAAATGGTTAAACAATTGATTGAAATTGGCCTCAAAGAGCCTCATTTCCAAAATCTGAACACATCAACTCAGTGCTTGTGCCTTTAACCAAACTATGTGTGGCAGTGTGGGTGCTCTGCTCCGCTGTCCTCAGATTTGTTCAGATTAACCGGACCCATGCCTCACAATGCAGCTTTGTTACAGGAACAGATTAACACATCAAGTGACCGGAGGTGCAGAAGTCCCTCTGGCTCTCTTTTTCTTTCCTGCTTGTTTTTCTCCCCACATTCTCCGCAGGCGCTGCTACTACACATCTCGAGCCACAGCGAGGACGATGGCTGGACGTTTTCATACTGAGTGGTAGGTTTAAACACAACTTCACATCCTTGGGTTTGAGTTGAACCCAAGTGACCTTTTGGGAGCCTCACAGGTGTTATTTGCTGGATTTGCACAGATGTAGCAGTGTTATGTTGGATCAATAAATTGAGGACGTGTTATTCTAAATAAATAAGTGTGTAGTTCATGTAGTATGGGATTGTGAAGCAAAGTAGGGCTACAGAACATGTGAAAAACTAACGCTATTGTCATTGTAGGTATAGGTGATCACATTGGCCTTATGAGATCCACGCTCAGAGTACGCACAGAGAAACACCACCACCACACTGGTTTCCTTCATGTCACTCCACAGTCAGTCGGCCAGTTGGACAGCAAGCAGCAGCAATGACAGTGACGTACTCTCGCAGGGTTGCTGATGCAGGTCTGGGGACCTTCTTTCATTTGCTTCTGAGGTGGAAAGGCAGCATCTATAAACTGCTCTACCGAGAGCTCATCATCTTCACTTTCCTCTACTACTTCTTCAGTATTGTTTACAGGTACTCTCTTGTAGAAAACACTCGGTAAACCATCGGTAATCATTCATGTCCTACACACTACAGCCTGAACCCTTTTTGGATGTATATCGCTGATACAGATTAAATAAAATGTGTCATTGATTACTTAAATTAACTGTGTATCTCCAGGATATGTACTAAGCAAATTACTTACCTTTGAAAAAGAAAGGTGTCAGCGAGTTTTTGTGGGTAAACTTCTTTTTGCAAGATTTTAAATCGTTTTATAATTGAACTCAAAAATATTTGGTATTTAGTGTCACTTATCGGCTAATAGATACCGATGTATGAATCGACATTGGCTGTTATTTGGCCCGCACAGATTCCTCAGCTCTAATGGTGACATTATGACACAGTATATATTGACTCAACAAAAATAGTATTTTACATCTTTGGTTCCCAAACTGGTATCTGGGGGCCACTGTTTGTCATTGCGGGGCTTTCAGGGGACCCACAGTTAAGAATAGTAGAATTTAACAATTATTTTTTCCCCCAAGAGTTTTGTCAATAGTTGGAAAGATTACTATCAGAACAACGTTTTACATCCCAATTGTTTAATTGCTCTTATATACACAGACTTGACCAAGTAAAAAGTACTTAAAGTGGATTCTTACTGGACAAAAACTGTCAAATGGGGGTCACTACACTTTACATGAAAACATTTGTGAACCCCAGGTGCTGCGTCCTTTCTTACGACAGCGTATTACTACCACCATGATAGATAAATAGTTTCTCTCTTTTTTGTTATAAAGAAAATATGTTCTCCTTTGAATAATATAATTTTCAGCTTATTATTACAAAATATTTTTCACATTGAAATGACTTCCCGTTTTTTTACAACAAACCAACTTATTCAAGTTTAACAAGATTGGACTCTTTTCTAATTTTAAAAACTAAAAAAGAACATTCATAATGAGAGAATTATTCTTGTTCAATGAGATGAGTTGGTACGATTGCGATAAAAGTTTATTTCTAAAGAGATCTGTTGATTTTGTGCAATAGTATTGGGATATAGCAAGATAAAATTAGATGTTAAACAAAAAGTAAATAATTACTACTTTGTAATAAAAAGAAAAGTATCATGATGTAACATGAAAAGGATCTTGTAAAAAACAAGGACACTTTTCACTTTGTAATGAGAAACTGAGTTTGTCACATTGGGAACCATCTGCAAAAGTTATGTAAGATCTGAAAGTGTGTTTTGTAGTTGTAATGGACTCAATAGATGTTTTTCCCCCTCCAGATTTGTGTTTAATAATGACCAGAAGAGGCTCTTTGAGAAGCTGTCCATATACTGTGATCGCTATGCAGAGCTTATCCCTGTGTCATTTGTACTGGGTGAGTGGAGTAAATTCTTTAAAGTTCAAGGCTAATCCAAACATGAGCAATAGATGAGCATGAATCTGAAACATCAATCTTAATCACATTAAGTTGACAGCTATTTCTTGTACTCGTCCATTCTTTAAAAGGTTTCTATGTAACCTTGGTGGTGTCCCGTTGGTGGGGGCAGTTCGAGAACGTCCCCTGGCCGGACCGCCTGGCAGCATTAGTGGGTGGTCATGTTCGCGGTGCTGACGAGGCCTCCAAGCTGACCCGGCGAACTTTGATGCGATACGCCAACCTCTCTGGGGTGCTCATCTACCGCTCTGTCAGCACTGCTGTTTATAAGAGGTTTCCCACCATGGAGCATCTGGTGCAGGCAGGTACGATGTGGTCGACGAAATCAACCAAAACTCACTTGCCATTCTCCTCACATGCAGCTTGGCCACATTTGAAGCTATGCCGGCTGTGTTTGCACGATTTAAATGTCCTGTTTTATTTTGCCTCTCAGGTTTGATGACATCAGAGGAGCTAAGGCACCTGGAGGACTTGCCCTCTCCTCACAACAAGTTCTGGGTTCCCTGCATGTGGTTCGTCAGCCTGGCTCTGAGGGCTCGAACTGAGGGTCGCATCAACAACGACGTGGCCCTCTCATCCATTCTCTCTGTAGGTCTTTCTGTCCGAAAGGCCAAAACAGCCTCTCAACATCCTCATTCTAGGGCAATTTTAGCTGTGAAACATTTTGTAAAGTTGGTTTTGCCTGTGTTCCTTCCGCCCCCCCCCCCCCCCCCGCCTCCCCCTTCTGTTCAGGAGTTGAATAGTTTACGGGCAAAGTGTATGAAGCTGTACGGTTATGACTGGATCAGCCTGCCTCTTGTCTATACTCAGGTTTTGTTGATATACCGTGCTCTAACTGAAATATAGTAAATGCCTTGGCAGAAGGAACAAATTGGTTTATTTGTTTGTGATATATGTTCAATGATTAGGATTAAAACAAATCTAAAATAAAAAACACTGTCAATTAATTTAAACCAAGCTAATATTAGGCTACTGAAATATATGAATAATGTGATTTTTTTTTTTTTACAATAATCATGTACCTGAAACAATTAACTATTTAACTTTGATCGACATTTGATGATGCTAAGTCTTTCCAAGACACTTTCTTCTCAGGCATACAGTAGTTGTGAAACTCTTCAAGACTTGACTAATCTCTTTTAATAGGTGGTGACAGTGGCGGTCTACAGCTTCTTCCTTGCTTGTCTGATTGGTCGTCAGTTCTTGGATCCAGCTCAGGGTTACCCTGGTCATGATCTGGACTTCTACCTGCCTGTTTTCACTCTGCTGCAGTTCTTTTTCTACGTCGGTTGGCTGAAGGTGAGGTACAACAGATGCATTTTTTATAGATCAAGTCACAACTGAGTTTGACGGGGGAATAATTGAATTTATTTTTCCAATTCTGAGCCGCTTCGTGTTGTCTGTTCATGATCTTAGGTGGCTGAGCAGCTCATAAATCCTTTTGGTGAAGATGATGATGACTTTGAAACCAACTGGCTCGTTGATCGCAACTTACAGGTTTGAATGCAAACCTAATATTTGCCACTTTTCAACACTGTTAAGAGGCTGTCTGTTGTACTTGCTTTGGTTTCTGCTCCCTCCCAGGTGTCGCTTTTATCCGTGGACGAGATGTACGACAGCCTGCCGCTGGTTGAGAGGGATATGTACTGGAATAAGTCTGAACCTGAGCCCCCCTACACTGCCGCCGCTGCTGAACACCGCAAACCCTCCTTCATGGGCTCAGCACTGGATATCAGGTTCTATAATGGATTCATTTTCTGGCAGATAATTCTAAAAATACTCTACCTAACTGTCACATAACAATTTATTTGATCTAAACTAGTGTTCCCAAGGAGGAGATGGAGTTTCAGTCTAATCTCGAGCAAATAAAAGAACACGAGGAAGCCAACTACTCCACCCCGCTGCTTGGAGGGCTGGGTCGTCTTCTCGGTGTCCAGTCCCCTAGCTTCCCTCGCCCCTCCCGGCCGTCCCTGCTGCGCCGCCGCCCTGGAGCTCCACTGAGTCGCTTCCCACTGTTCCTGCACCAAGAGGGGCCGTCCACTCCGAGTCAAGGCCGCCAGCGTATGAACCAAGAGCGGGATCCAGACTACGCCTTCTCCGGCATGCCCATGTACGAGCGACCGGGCTTCTACAGCTGCCCACAGACACCCATCCACTGCGTTCCCCCGGCGCTGCCCCGTCCTCGACCTGGCCGCCCCAGAACTCAGAACGAGTGGGACCGCAGCTGCAGCTCCCTCACTCCTCCAATGGTGGGCTCACAGATGCTGCCTCCTGACACCCCCAACCACATGCACCCCCAGCCGCCGTCCTCTGCTTTCCCCTGGCTGAGTGAAGATGGAGAGGGACCCAGTGCCCATACCTTCTCCTTCCCCGACCCTCTGCCTGAACTCTGCCCAATATCTAAACTCAGACGCGGCCACGGCCTGCTGTCCCGCCGCCCTCCACTTCCCCGACTCACTCTGGAGCCCCTCCCCTCAGCTGACAGCCAGACAAGTGCACGGGCGGCAGGAACAGGAAACGGAGGGGAAAGAGTGTTCTCGCTCACTCCCCCCTCTCGCACAGCAGCAGCAGCAGCAGCAAATCCCAGTAATCCCACCAGCAGCTCCAGTAGCATTAATGCAACAAGCACCAACAGCGCTGGCACGACGGGAAGCCTCTGCAACGGTACAAGTCACAGCCATTATAGTAACCATGGGAACTTTGGCACCAACACGAGAGCAAGCAACGGGGGCACCAACGGCGGGCAGAGCAACACCATGAACCCAGTTTCCACTTCAGTGTCATCGCAACAAGAAACCAATCAGCAAAACTCACCCAATGATTCAGGAATTTCATTGGCCGAAGGCGACCTGCTGGGCGTTCTGGTGGACCGTGGGGTGAACAAGGCGGCAGGAGGAAGGGATCAGAACTGAGAAAAAACTGTTTATGTATCACGTGTGGAATACGAAATAATTTACACAAACAGATCTGTTACAACCTGAAATGCATTTCAGTGACCTGGCGCCCTGCACACAACTGACAAATATTTGTTGCAAACACAGTTAATCTTTACTTCCTGATAAGCTCTCTTAGAACAATTAACCTACTTGTAATACTACAAGCACCTTATGAGATTTAACCATTAACATGTGAAGGAAAAGTAAGAAATACTTTCCTCCAAAACTCGGAGACAAGAAGCCAACACTTGTTTATTCTTAAACAAACGTGTTTTCTCAGCACTGTGTCCATCAGTCTTTAATAAATATAAAGAATATGCTATGTTCCGTTTGTCAATTTATCAAATCTTTTTAATAAAAACTAAAACTTGAAATGATTTGTTCATCAGTATTTTACTTTCTTATACCAGGAAACTGTAGTAGTGAACTCTAATTATGGGTAATGACACATTATACAGAGAATTAGCAGCAGCTGTCATGGTCAGCCTCAATTTTCAGGGTTTAATGAATCTTGTCTCTTTAAAATATACATATCTACAAGAAAAAACAGAACATTTGCAGAAACCAAATGTAGAAAATACTATGAGAATATTAGAATGAGGCCTTGTTGAATTTAAGACAGGAAAAACAAGAAAGATGCAAATTATCAGGGGATAAATATGAATAAAGCAGTTTTATCTGTATTGTATGCAGTACATGTCAGGGTCAGAGGGCAGGCTGACATGCAGCAGTGACTGGCATGATCATCAGTTTCACAGTGCAGTTTAACTGCCCTTGTCGGTCACGGTGTGTTTGTCAAAGAGGTACTCAGCCATACCACTCTGAGGGGCTCCCATGAGGCGCAAGTTGGATATCCAGTCTGCAAGATGTTTGATGGACTTGACCTGCTCATCCAGAAAATGTGTTTCTATGAAGTCACACATCTGTGGATAAAAAGGAGAGAAGGATTATTCTCATTAGACCATCAAAAATGTTTCAGAAGACAACATACTATTCTTTAGCAGACCAATGTATTACCGATATGTTCCTGTGCTTTACAAGCATAAATATTCACTGCTCATTTAGATGGGATAACAGATGCTTTTTAGGCTTAAAGCTGTAGTGCGTAACGTCTCTCTCCCCTCTTTGAGGAATTCTGAGTTTGTAAAACATCGCTGTCTGCGCCTCAACATAAGCCTACAGTGATCCCCCATGGATTTTATACCTTCTGCTGTACATCCAGGTTTTTTGTTAGCAATAGAACTCAACAACTGAAACATTTTGTGGGCGCTTTTTGGGATTTTTCTCTGCTCCTTTGCCAGTGTTGGGTGGCGACACCAGTTTTTTAAACGCTGCCATACTGAGAAATAGAGAGAGAGTATTGTGGAGCTGATTTGCTTAATAAACTCTGTGTCAACACATTTGGTGCTTGAATTTAACTGGCATTAATTGATATGATATAGTTACGTTCTATAGCTTTAACTTCGATGTGGACATCTTTTTATCTCTCTTTTAACCTCACTCTGTCATCACTCATTTTACATGTCGATACAGTCAATCTCACTGCACAGCCGCCATCATTAACCACATGTATTTTGACAATATTGAAAAAATATCATTTGAAGCTCGCAAATACCTGCTGGTTAACGTATTTCTGAGACAAATGGGATACATTTTACAGTATAAAAATGAGTTAATGAGAAGACCTATTGTGAATCAGGATCAAATGATCACATAGCAGGATGAAGGTGCATAACACAGAAAAGTAGTTTCTTGAGAAACAAATGAAATGCACCATTAAAGGTTCATTTCAAAGTTAAATGTTGATAAGTAAAGGTATTCTAATGGCATAGTTTTGTCACGGACTGTTATGTAGGAGCCTTTGGCCTTAGTCTGCTGCTTACATGAGGATCATTGTGTTCAGTCGCCATTTTCTGCATGTCCAGCAGGGATTGGTTTACACTTTTCTCCAGCTGCAAGGCACATTCCAGAGCCTCCAGGCCACTCCCCCACTCATCTCTATCAGGTTTCTAGAATAGACATAAATAATTCAACACAGATGTTATTCAGATTTTACAAATACAATGACCAAAAGATGAAAGAATAATTGCATCACAAATACTTGCTCTTGAGCTCCAACTGACAGAGAGAGAAAAAATACCCAAAATTGACACTGTTGACATACAGTAGACTATAACACTGTAAATTTACTAGAACCAGTATCAGTACAGACCCTGATGTCCTGCAGGAAGATTCTGCCTCCACGCTTGTTCTGCAAACTCATCAACTTCTCCGCATGATCCCGCTCCTCTTTCGACTGTGCGTCAAAGAACTTTGCAAAATTTGGTAGGGATTTATCATCCCTATCAAAATAATATGCCTATAGAATAAATATAAAGAAGAGAAAAACGATTATTTATCTGAGTTTAAAAGACAGAAAAGATTCACATTGCATTGTCTTACCATAGAGAGATACACATATGAGGCATAGAGCTCCAGGTTAATCTGTCTGTTAATGGCAGCCTCGCAGTCCTGGTGGAAGTTCTGTCGGATTTGTGAACTCATTTCTGCTTAAATTATAAAAATGGTTAAATGAGAAAACACATTTTCATGACAGTGTTCTGCAGGTCAAATGTAAGGCATTGGGCCTATATTATTGGAAAAGATAGGCACAATATGCAAGTATAGGGTTGCCACCTTGGATTTAGGAAAAAAAGGGACACTTGATGTTTGGGGCGGAGGGCTCGGCCATTATTAGGCTACCAGTTCAGACTGACCAGTATAATGACCTATAATAACCATAGACGTCGATTACGGGGGGTATGGGGGGTACATGTACCCCCCACTTTTCGTCAAGACTCATTTTGTCCCCCCCACTTTTTAAGCCGGACATGGAGTGCGTCCAGCCGTATTAAAACACAGCGTCAAGGTCTCTCTCTCTCTCTCTCTCTCTCTCTCTCTCTCTCTCTCTCTCTTTATTGGGCACGTTATAGCCTCATAAGCCCAGGGCAGAATGGATGCTAGCTCTAGAATGAACTAAGGGCATTAAAAGTGAAGTCATCTATAGGCGTTTTCAGACGGGAGGAGACGTTCTGTCTGTGCATTCGACCGGTGGAGATAGGAGGCTCCGCGAGGAAACGCTGTGCGGTAACCATGGAAACAACTTTTGTTTACAACCCTGTGTCGCTGCTGTTAAATATCTACTCATATTGTTAACATTTGTTTAGTTAATAAGTGGATTAGTTATTCAGTTTAGTTTGGTTTAAATGTCTACTTTGTGGATTAGGTCTAGGTTTCACTTTAGTGTTTGGTGGAAGGATCAGGGCGAACAGCGATGCTCCTGTTTCATCTCATTAGATTCATGTCACTACAAGAGAAAGCAGCAAAAGAAACAGGCTGCTTTATGTTCATCATACAATCTTGACTTGAATACAGCAGAATGGTGAATATCACCATCTCATTGAGGAGAGAAAAGTAAAACACTGTTCAGCTGTGCCAGGCTGCAGGCGCGTGTGTGTGTGTGTGTGAGAGAGAGAGGAGCACAGACGTGAGTTTAGCTGTGCGGCCGCTTGTCGCTCCGTCTGTAGAACTGCGGACTCTTCTCTCTCCACTCGCATGTCAGCTGCGTTACAGACGTAACAACAGTTTAGTGCGGCCGCTTGTCGCCACGTCTGTAGAACGGTAGTGCGTCTCTCTCCACTCGCATGTCATTGAAAATGTATTACCAGACACGTCAAAAGCCTCCCTTATGAAAAGGCCATGATGGCGAGAGTACATTTTATTAGTAAAGGCCACTATTAATGAATTAAAAATAATTAAAAAACGGGAGGACGGGTCCCGTGGCCAATTTCCGGTACTCCCGGACTGACTCATTTCGCGGGAATCCCGAAATCCCGGGACCCGTCCAGCAACCCTAGTCGGAACTACCTTCCCAAGCTCCTTTTGTTTACGTCATGTTTGGTTGGGCTACGGGGAGCAGCTAGTGGCTCATATGTCCGCTGCTTTTTGAAAATGCTTTTTTCATCAAATGTGTCAGACATCAGTGTTTTGTATACATTTTATTCATTAGTGAGCGGGTATGCCGTCTTTCAGAACCGTTCATTACCTGCACTAAAGAGAAAAAAGATGTTTCCTCATTTTCCTCATTGTCCCCCCCACTTTTGAAAATGCACTCCAGAATGCCTGTTTGTCCCCCCCACTTGTTTAGCCAAAACGACGTCCATGATAATAACCATGCATAAACACCTACAGTGCTTTTTACAGTAGGATATATAAGGAGACTGAGGTGGGAACCCTGGACCGGAAGAAAAAAATGCAACCTTTTAAAGTAAAATTCATCAATCTGGTGCACTTTGAGAAGAAAATTGCATGCAACCAGGCCCAGGGGGGCCCTAAGCCAGAAATACTGATAGTAACTTCACATGTCGCATTGTCAAAGAGCTCAGTCACTCATGTCAATAACAGGGTCCAAAATGGAATCACCTAAAATAAGGAAATAAATCATCATGGGCTCCTCAACTAGTAGGTGAATAATAGAAAAGCAAGTGCAAAACTAAAGCATTATTAGCTCTGTCTTAAGGGCTTTATGAGGGGCCTTGAAGGCCCCCCTCACACATACAGTAATAAGCTTTCTATGTGTAAATTCTATACTGTTCATAAAAAGTGGATATCCACCCTTTATCTGTTGAATAGGGATAGGGAGGAGTGGGGGACTTTAAGAGTCTGGGCCCATTATCTCATAATCCGTATATGAACCAAATGGTTTCCACAATCTTTTTTTCTATTTTCGCGGGGAGCATGCACAAGCATTAGGCTAGTTATAAAAAAATTTAAATAAAATAAAAAGTGGGGGGCCCCACACTGGGTCTTGAAACGGGCCCCGAGATCGTTGAGACCGCCCCTGCCCGCTTGTCGTGCCGTGCGCTTTCTTTCTGCCCGGCCCAGCTCGCCTCTCCATTGAGAATGCATTAGTTGGCGCAACAAACACCTCGGCCCGTGTGAAACGGCCTTAACTACTGAACGAAGAAAATCAAATGAGGTTTTGGCATTTCCCCCAAAAAACCGGGACAAATTGTGTTCCGGGAGAGATTTATTTTTTCCCGGGACAGCTGGTGAAAAAAGAGAACGATTCTGGGAAAAACGGGACGGGTGGCAACACTATGCAAGTATAACAAGACGAAAAACTTTACAGACAACTGTAAATAGGCTAACAGATGCTAGACAGGGACTTGTAACTCAAGACAGACAGATGCAGTTTCTATCGCATCATGAACTACAATCTGGCCACTCAACAAAGGCAAATGCACATTAGACCCATAGCCCTCAAACATCCCTTGCATCACCTGACACATTATTATTCTTACTAACTAGCAGCAACTTCTGTACACTTCTGTTTAAAGGTTCACTACGCAGTTTCAGTGGAGGTGGATTTGTTTACATTTGCAGAGCCTGCAATTGGTTTACCAAACATATTTCTCTAGATGTAATTCTTATTATTGAACAATTATATCATCACAAATCTGAATAAAATTACTTTGAGGAACCTGGAACCAAACATAAGACTAAAATAGTTTGGTAAACAAAACGTTGGGCCCTGCTGCTGTAAAATAATAAAGGAAGCTTTCTAACTTCAAACAGTGTTCCAGAGATCCAATTTTCATGTAGGATAGTTTCTTTATTCAGACATGAGAATAGCCTATATCTTAAAAAAAATTCAATTTTCTAACACACCCAAAGTTAGCCCACATAGGCTAGTGCACCTTTAATTGAATGCATGTATTTCCAAGACCTGACCTAACTGTAGACCTGCAGACCAATGAATTATCAAAAACCTATGGTCCACCACTCATGAATAGAAACGTTACCAGATGTAAGTTGCTTTAGTCGGATCAACCCATCCCAATAATTTTTGGGTCTACTTGTCCACATTTTAGAGGACAGAGATATCAGACCTTGAACCCGATACAATGGAGCGGATTGGGGCTGCATCATGGGCTACATGCAAAGACATCATCTCTAGTTAATGCACCTCAGTTTTTTTAGTGGAACTATACTGTAGCCTAGACCTACTGTATAACAAAAAGAAAACTGATCTTACTCTGATGTATTTCACTTTAAGGACACCCCTGCATTAATATTGATACAGGCAGTGACCTTCATATCAGTAATAAACAGACTGAAAGAAATAGATCACGTTCTTCATGACAAGTCCTGTAGATATGGCGGCCAAGCATATAAAAGGGGGAGAATAGTCTTGATAAGTGAGAATAATTAGCTTGATTAAATAGGTTAGTTCATAACACCGGGTGGCTTTAAACTTTTATAATACGTCCATATAGCGTTAACTAACAAAGTACGGTAGGCTACCCATGATCCATACCGTTGCTAGGTGCTGTTAGCAACCGATTATCCATGCTCCATCACTAGGTGACAGTACTAGCCATCTGAGTTAATAAATTGTGTGGCTCCAAATCCAATGAATTTCCAAAGACAATCGTTAGCAAACTGGCCGACGTTACAGCTGACACGACAAAACGGCTAAATATAACGCGGTAGGAGGTTGATCTCGCCAGTAAAAGCGGCGGGTGGACGGGTGGTATAGCCTATACGTAAACAACGCTATTTGCGAATCTTTGGAATAAGTTTAACAGTTCTACTACCTGTATGGCATACATATATGTATATTATATCTATGCCTGTATGCAGCTATCACAGAAGATGATGTCAGTGTCACGTGTTGGTTTTGGTCCTCTATTAATATAAAAAGCACCAGAGTGACTGGTGCTTTTATTTTAAAAATAGCTTACGTCATGACCAACTTTTCGTTCTACTTTCATCCCAAATCCTACCAAACGTTTTACGATGTAGGCCTAGTGTATTCCTGACATTTGACAGTCAAAACTGTTTGCCCAGTTGTCATGGATTTAGCAGACAGTAAAAAATAGTCTGAAGGTTATATAATTTTTGATATAGGCTAGACCGCTGGGGTAGTCAGTCACTTTAATAGCACACTAATAGAACACTGTCAGGATTTTAACATATACTAGGCATACCATAGCAGGAAACGCAAAGGTGTAAACAATTTAAATGGCCACATTCCATTAAAAGTGGCTTGCAAAAGTATTCTACTCTTGAACATTTCCACATGTCACGTTACAACCACACACACATAATTGTAGCCTATCTTATTGGGATTGTAGACCACCACAAAGTGGCGCATAACTGAAGTGGAATGAAAATTATACATGGTTTTCCTTTTTTTTTAAATATGTAAATAAAAAAACTAAAGTGTTGCGTGCAAAAGTATTGACGCAAAGGACAGGAAAACTGGTCAGAGATGATGGGAAGATGGATGGAGCCAAATACAGGGCAATCTTGGAAGAAAACCTGTTAAGAGTCTGCAAAAAAACTTGAGACTGGGCGGTCTTTCACCTTCCAGGGGGGACAACGGCAAACATTTTCCCCACAGGCCTCACTTGTTCTAGACAAACATCAACTAATGACAATGATACACAAATATTTTTGGTGTAATCAACCATTTTAATAAACTTGCATCATCCATGATATTTTACACACTATAACAATCATCCTAAAGACCCATAACACAAATTTAACATTTGAGAATGAAAACATCCAGAAAGAAACTAGTTACTTTATTGTAAACAGACTTAAAAAAACACAAATACAACTTTATACAGCAATATATATCTATATCAGTGTACAGATTTTACTTGGATCCGATTGGAGGTGAGTGCCACACTGCAGAGCTGGTGCGTTTGAAATAGCGAGGTTTGCTCTTGTAGAAGATGTTTTCCAGTTTTGGTGGTTCAATTTTTCCGAAGAAAGAGTACAAATCAGGAGGGTTGAAGTATTGCTTCATCATCATTTGCTGCAGATTGTGAGCTGTGAGGGGAAAGATGTTAAACAAGGTTTTCATTTACGATTACAAAACATGAGTCCAAAATCATACAAGGAGTCTTGACAATTAGGTCTGGTACAAACCAATATGAACAATTTTGTGTATAATTTTGTGTATGTGTGTGTGTATATATATATATTTGAATATAGAATATTTGAAAGTTTCACTTTTTGAATGTACTTTTCCATGACTTTCTCTTTAGATGCAACTGTATTCTCCACAATAAACTCAAGGTAGGCTACTGCATCCTCAAAATATATGCTGAAAGCATTTGCCTTTGGCAAGGGGAGGAGGGCTCTCTGCATCAACTGTATGTTTGGTCAGCAAGTGTTATTTAAGAGGGATATTTGCATGGCTTGATCTTTGAGACAAGCATATGCTACTGGCAGGATTAACCAGGTAGCCCCTCACATCGCGGTGTCGGCAGCAGGGACGCCGGTCAAGCAGTTTCCCGTTACTAGCTAACAATCGATCTATATCAAGCCTACCCTGTGCCCACGATGGAATAGGTTTCCTTGGTGCAGACTCATCGTCAGTAGAGTCGTCGCTGTTTTGGTCCATCCCGTAATCATCTGCACTTTTGGACGGAATCAAAGGTTTGTTGCCACCCTTTGGAGTGATGCTGTAGGACTGTGGTGACTGCTGCAGAGGAGGATAAAACACACGTGATGAGGCTTTACTCTGATGAGACATTTTTTCCCATCATGTAATAGAACAACAATGAACTATGTATTATTTTAAATGTACCTCGATATCCACCGTCACGTTGAGGCCACCACCCTTTCCTACAGGGGTTTTCATTACAGAGCGCTGAAAAGATTAAGAAGAAAAGTGGTGACTCGGGATTCATCTCTGGCTAAAGCTTTCATATGGAGTACCCATGTTATCGAGACATTTTTCAATGCATGTTTTCCTCAATCATTGTCGCACCATTCCCCTGATCCACAGTGGGTTAAAAGCAACAATGAAGAAGACTGCTAGTAAACAGTTGTAAACTGTGTTTAGAGGAAGGAAATGCACTTGACCCAAGGATACACGCAATGGCCCTCATTTATCAAACTTGCGTGGAAACTGGTGCAGATTCTGGCGCAAATACCTCTCTACGCCAGGTATTGCGTGGGATTTATCAAACAGTCGTATCTCGCCAATCTCGGCGTACACCAGGCCATTATTGATAAATGCGGTGGCTGAAAACAATCGTATCACGCCCCTATATTTTCTCAGTTTAGAGGCCTCGCCCAGAGGTTTTACGACATGGATATGCGCATTACGGCACAGAAGAGGAACTTCTCTGAAGTAGAAATTGACAAAATAACAGCGAAAGAAAAAAAGAAAAAGAGTTTCATTTCGGAGCATTACAAGCGGCATCAAAGAACGACAGAAGGCAGCAGTTAGGAAGGAAATAACTCCTGCGGTCAACAGCGTTGATGTTGACAACAAATGATCTCCAGCGCTCAAATTCTATAAAACAGCATATACAATTATATGTCGCCATTTCTTTACATAGATGAAGAAAAAGTAGTCTGACTCAAAAATCGCCACTAAAAAAAGCGTGTTGCCGTTCTGAAATGCAACCAACGTGCGGGCATAATATAAGTGGTAGAGGAGAAAAAGACGCACAAACTGTCCGATAATGGTCCCCATAAAAGAAATACACGTCTGCAGAGATTTGAATGATTAAAATATATTGGCCCTTTTAGATAGCACTACTCAAAAGGGGTTTAAAAACTAAAAATAACACATTTTGCATTTTACTGTATGACAGCATGCGCTTGGCATGAGTGGTCAGCCCGGCCGTCAGCTGCACAAGCCGACCCGGCAACGATCAGCCGTGAGAGCGCCCACTGTCCTGCTGAGCTGCTCCACTAGCAGATCGGAAAAACGTTAACAGTGGAAATAAATCGCTCGCTTAAGCGATCAATGACACATTAAAAGAGGAACTAACATCTAAAAAGTGTGTCAAATAAATAAAATGTTAAGTTGAATGTTGTGCCGTGTATTTTTTATCATAAAGAGCAGTGTAGGCCTACTACATATTTAATACTTAGGCTAACATTTTGAATGAATGCAGCCCCCGTGCCTCAGTGTCCCCCCAGCTGCTCCAAGTCGAAGATAACTGCCCTTACGCAGTCCCATGCAGCGCTACCAAGTGGCCGGTGTGCGCACTATTGAATCAGTGCTCCTACTCAGTTGCACACCATAAGCTGCACAATTTTAAGTGATTAATATCTTTATTTCGGTCTGAGCAAACACTGCATTTGTATTACCTTCTAATAATTGTCCAACAAAGTCATCGGCTACCCGGCACAGCCTGCACTGCGAGTCCATGCTGTTTACAAACTTGCGTACACGAGCTGGGAGCTGGCGTGGGATTTGAGCGTATTCTACGCTCACGTCCATATTGATTCATATTTGCGTGGAAATGTACGTACACCCATTTTTCTGGTCTACGCACGGTTGATAAATGAGGGCCATTGTGTTTTGGTGAGAAACAGTGAATGTTAACACATACATTCACAAGAAAAATCCACAGTGCCCTTTTACAACACCAGAAGAGACGAAACCCACATGGTGACCTCTTAACATTCGGGTAAATGATTCACGTTACAGGTTAAAAATTATAGACATTATACAATCAAATATAATGTATTTACATGTAGTTGCAAATTGTCCATGTTTATTCAACTGATGAATGACAAAATGAAAACTCATTTCCGGAGTAGCTGTGTTTAGATTCTTACCTCAATATCAAAACTAATATTCAGGTCAGTCTATGTTACACGGGGGGGAGAAGAAAGAGGTAGAGAGGTACGTTTAGCTCCAAATGGTGGGCTGCTACAGTATTATACAATGCAACTAGTTTATTCACCAAATATGACTAAGAAGTAATAATAAAAAAAAAGGTTTTATAGTGACTATTTATAAAAGTGTCCAAGAGTAAAGTCCATTAACAATAAAGCTAAATAAACATAAAAAAAATATCTACAGAGAAACATAATTGAGAATGATTAACTTTTGTTCAAAGTTGCAGGTGTACATTAAATAATTCTTACCTGTACATCAGCAGCCTGTTTAGCAGCAGCAGTAGCAGCAGCAGCAGTAGCAGCAGCAGCAGCAGCAGCAGCTGCAGCAGCTTCTCTCAGCTTAGCGGCCTGTCTCTCCCTTGCGGCTTTCTGTTCCGCTACTCTCTGCTGCTCCTCCTAGCAAACAAAACAAAAATAAAATCAACCAGACTTCTGAGCGGCTAAAATAATTCAGAATACATTCACTTTATAATATGAGTGGACTACTTACTGTATAGCAGTGGTTCTCAATTATTTTCTGTCATGCCCCCCCTAAGGGACAGAATTTTTTTCGCGCCCCCCCCCCACCCCCTAAATTTAATTATCTGTACAAAACCACTATGAGTTTCTGGCATGAGCATTCTGCATACAATCACCTATCAAATTAAATGTTAGATTATAAAATTAGCTGAGATAACTTCTGCAGCAACTTGAAAAAAATTGAAGTTCAGTTTATTAGCTCAATTTGTAACATTTAAACAAGACTGCTCAGTCTGTGTGAATCTCAGGACAGAGAAACAAGAGCAAATGATTAACTGAGGTTTGCATTTCATTCAAAACATTTTTAAACTGTAAACATAGTTAAGGTGGTGTTTTTTATTATTATTATTATAGGCCAATATGCCTTCTGTGATGCGATAACCTATAATTCATTAATGTTATTATTAGTCTATTTGCTTGATTTCTTTTTAAATAGCATACAGAGACACTTGGAGACATGTTTTTTTTTGGGTCAGTTGAAAATCAAGGCCACCCACGCCACTGATCACACTGATGTTTATTCTATATTACCAATTATCATTAGATTCTTACTCCTACTTCCTATCCCTTAACATTTAAGACTTTTGGGAGATTGATTTCAGAAATTAAAATATCAATGATGGCAATTCTTTTTTATTTTCCTCTTTGGAACACTGTTACATGATGTCCATTGTCCATGCAATATAAATCTCATTTCCCACTAAACCATTCACAGTTCAGACATGCGTTTTTGAGACATTTTGTTTGCAAATGAGCATTTCTTACATTTCTTCTTTTTTCCTCAAGTGCCTTTCTTCTCTCCTCTATCTCTCTCCTCTCCTTTTCTCTAGCCGCTCGCTCCACTTCCCGTTGCAGTGCAAGGGCTTTTTCCCTTTCCACTCGCTCCCTGAAAAATAAACCAGAGTAAATACAATCCTAAAAACAATTTTGCTATCATCGACAATTTAATGCTGGGCTTACACTAGAGGACTTTTAAAAGACTTTGAAAAGACTGAAGACTGAAACCCTCTTCTGTTTCTAAAGACAATCAACTCACACCTGAAGACAACTAGTCATTAGTTTGTCACAGAGTGTGATTTTGAAAAGACAGGGGTCTCATATTGCAAGACTACAACTAGATTCCTTTTGAGATTAATATCATTTCTGCAAACGCGATTGTGATTATTTAATTAAAAACAAGTTAATTCAATATTCCGAGCGGGGGACTTCCTTTAGTTATTTGACCAGCTTTATTTGCTGATCTCATACCCCAATAACTTTAACTCCTAACCCTGTATTTGAAGGTAAAGTGTTCAGGTTGCGTGGCTGTCAGCCTGGTTCTCCACCGAGGCTTCTATGAAAAAAGTATCCGAAATAAGTGCCTCACCAGGCGGACACAGGTCGCGACTAATGCCGCTCCTCCTGTGTCGTGATTGGTGCATGCGAGAGTGTGACAGTGTTTACGTAATTTCGCTTGAGCCAACCCCCTAAGACTAGCGATAATATCAAACATGTTTGATAATCAAGACGGGGAGAAGACCGGCTGAAATTGGGTCGGAAGACCACCATACACCAAACGACTGAGATTACGTGCGCGCGCCACAACTCCAGCACGACTCCCGTGATTTCAGTCCGACATTGGAAGATTGTCTGCGACTGTCAAATCGCGTGAAAAGTCGTGTAGTGTAAGCCCAGCATAAGTTGAATATACCTTTGTGTAGGCCACTACGACAATAACTGACCTTTCAATAGCAGCCATTCGCTCTCTCTCCCTCTCCAGCTCCTGCGCCCTGCGTATTTCGGCCTGCTTACGAGCTCGCTGTTCCTCCTCCTCCACCTTCTTCTTGGCCAAGAACTCCTGCTGACGCTTCTCTTCCTCCTTTAGTTTTAAAAAACACACACACAGCATAAGAAAAGCCTGATAGGAATATTATGTGACCAAGTAAAATTAAGTTGCAAAACAGTTATTTGAAATACCCATGATACAGTATATTAATAAAATCATCATAAGCATAGATGTGCATCCAACTAAGAAACGCTACAGCAGAAGTGACTAGGGATGGGGCCGATCCGATCCAGTATCGGGTCCGATATGGCCGAAATCTGCGTATCGGACTGACAGCTCCGATAAAAAAAGAAATATATACAGGTCCTTCTCATATAATTAGCATATTGTGATAAAGTTCAATATTTTCTGTAATGTACTGATAAACATTAGACTTTCATATATTTTAGATTCATTACACACAACTGAAGTAGTTCAAGCCTTTTATTGTTTTAATATTGATGATTTTGGCAAAAAAATAAAGAAAAACCAAAAATCCCTATCTCAAAAAATTTGTATATTTCATCCGACCAATAAAAGAAAAGTGTTTTTAATACAAAAAAAGTCAACCTTCAAATAATTATGTTCAGTTATGCCAGGGGTGTCCAAACTACGGCCCGCGGGCCAACTGCGGCCCGCTTTTTTTTGGCCCGCGGCCGATTTTAAAAATATAAAATAAAAAAATATTTTTAATTTTTATTTTTTTTGGAAAATCCATGTGTCCTTCAATAGCTTCAAATTCATCTGACAGTGTCTCCAAATAATTTTTTCATACTAAATTCTTCAGAATAAGCCTCTTAATTTTCACCAGATTCATGCATTTCACTTTAAAAAGTTAAAAAAAAATCTCCCGGGGGGGGGGGGGGGCATACCCCCGGACCTCCCTAGGAGGGTCGGGATCTTGGCTGGCTACTATTTTCCCCCAGCTGGACATTGGAGGCAATAGCCGAAAACACTGGGTGTCTGAATGGCATTTAACAATAGTCAATGATTTGGTCAGCCCTAACATAAGAGAGGGGCCCCCCTAATCAAATTCTGCTTAGGGCCCCATGAAGGCTTGGGCCGGCTCTGAGGGGAAATGTGTCTGTTTAATTTGCAAGGAAAGTGTTGCCATGAAGAAGGATTACAATTTACGAAGACACTATGAAACTAAACATCAGAGCAGCTACATGTCCTGATAAATGTGTTATTTTTGCAATGTGGCCCGGCCCTTCGTAGATTTTTCTGTATGTGGCCCTCAGTGAAAAAAGTTTGGACACCCCTGAGTTATGCACTCAATACTTGGTCGGGAATCCTTTTGCAGAAATGACTGCTTCAATGCGGCGTGGCATGGAGGCAATCAGCCTGTGGCACTGCTGAGGTGTTATGGAGGCCCAGGATGCTTCGATAGCGGCCTTAAGCTCATCCACAGTGTTGGGTCTGGTGTCTCTCAACTTCCTCTTCACAATATCCCACAGATTCTCTATGGGGTTCAGGTCAGGAGAGTTGGCAGGCCAATTGAGCACAGTAATACCATGGTCAGTAAACCATTTACCAGTGGTTTTGGCACTGTGAGCAGGTCTTGTTGAAAAATGAAATCTTCATCTCCATAAAGCTTTTCAGCAGATGGAAGCATGAAGTGCTCCAAAATCTCCTGATAGCTAGCTGCATTGACCCTGCCTTTGATAAAACACAGTGGACCAACACCAGCAGCTGACATGGCACCCCAGACCATCACTGACTGTGGGTACTTGACACTGGACTTCAGGCATTTTGGCATTTCCTTCTCCCCAGTCTTCCTCCAGACTCTGGTACCTTGATTTCCGAATGACATGCAAAATTTGCTTTCATCCGAAAAAAGTACTTTGGACCACTGAGCAACAGTCCAGTGCTGCTTCTCTGTAGCCCAGGTCAGGCGCTTCTGCCGCTGTTTCTGGTTCAAAAGTGGCTTGACCTGGGGAATGCGGCACCTGTAGCCCATTTCCTGCACACGCCTGTGCACGGTGGCTCTGGATGTTTCTACTCCAGACTCAGTCCACTGCTTCTGCAGGTCCCCCAAGGTCTGGAATCGGCCCTTCTCCACAATCCTCCTCAGGGTCCGGTCACCTCTTCTGGTTGTGCAGCGTTTTCTGCGACACTTTTTTCCTTCCCACAGACTTCCCACTGAGGTGCCTTGATACAGCACTCTGGGAACAGCCTATTCGCTCAGAAATGTCTTTCTGTGTCTTACCCTCTTGCTTGAGGGTGTCAATGATGGCCTTCTGGACAGCAGTCAGGTCGGCAGTCTTACCCATGATTGCGGTTTTGAGTAATGAACCAGGCTGGGAGTTTTTAAAAGCCTCAGGAATCTTTTGCAGGTGTTTAGAGTTAATTAGTTGATTCAGATGATTAGGTTAAGAGCTCGTTTAGAGTACCTTTTCATGATATGCAAATTTTTTGAGATAGGAATTTGGGGTTTTCATGAGCTGTATGCCAAAATCATCAGTATTAAAACAAAAGACCTGAAATATTTCAGTTGGTGTGCAATGAATCTAAAATATATGAAAGTTCAATTATTATCATTACATTATGGAAAATAATCAACTTTATCACAATATGCTAATTATATGAGAAGGACCTGTATATAGGGGAGAACGGGGTAATTTGTCACACGGGTAGGATGCCACAATCGTTATATCTCGGAACCAGAAGGCGCTGTCTGTTAAATTTTGGTATGTAAATATCCACAACTGGGATCAGAGGTCACCTACATAGTCTTCCTTGGAGTTAGACTGCTGCATTTGAGGTGAGACGACTGTTAGTGTTTTTCATGTCAAATTGAAAATATTTAGCTCCTCAGTATTATTCTTCTAGATTTTTACACAATGGGTTTATAACAAAACACTTGTTACCTTTAAAAAGTGTGAAGGGTAAGCTATAGTTTAGATTGTTTTTAGCAAGCTAATTAGTTGTCAGATGGTTGTTGGCCTTGATGCTAGCAATAAATTCCAGTTGGGGTTGGTCGTCACATTTTTTGGGGGGTTGGTTGTCACATGTTATCCAAAGGGTGCAGCCAGGAAAGGAACCCAATAACAAAATAAAATGTCAAGCTGTATCCTCACTGACACCCCAGAGAAGGAGATAATTAAGCAGGAAAGGCAGCTAGCATGCAAAAGAGAAAAAGGGCAACAAAATCAAAACGACCCAGTGCATCCCAAACTAGACCAGTTGCCAAGGCTACTGCACCCCAGTGCACTCCACCCCAGCTGGGGAATAAGAAACAGAAGAGAAAGAGACAGGAGGAGGAATCTTCATCAGATGAAGAGGATAGTTTGTGTTTGGTTTGTATGGAAACGTTCTCCAGCACCCGTTCAGGGGAGGTAAGGGAGAAGTGTTGTATGTGCAACCAGTGGGCACACAATCTCTGCTTAGTTAGAGTGAGCAGACCCTACATTTGCCATCACTGATAGTGAATGTGTGTATCCTAGTTGTGTAGGCTATTATTGTTAGACCTATTTGTTTTGTTATTTATGGTGTTACGTACAGTAGGTTGGTCTTAATATGGATTTCCTTTTTGTCAATTCCTTGCTCATTTTGTGTTAAGCTGCATAAAGTTATGTAGGCCTATTTTTCAACTCGGCAATGAAATTAAACTTTCAAAAGTAGTTCTGCTTTCTTGCCTTCTTTTTAAGATTTTTCCCATAAAGATAACATTGTGACAAACAACCCCATAGTGTGTGACAACCGACCCCTTGATGGGGTTGGTTGTCACAATGTGTTCGAGTGTCTTTGATGGTAAATTTCTTCTTTATTACAATAAGTTTGAAAAAGTGAGGGGTTCACATTTCAAGCCAACACCTTAAGCTTCAATTTAATGTAGGAATGACTATTGAAAGATGTTTAGGTGATGAGCAATTCTCACTAGAGTAAAAAGTGTGCCTACTTACCCCGGTCTCCCCTATATAGGGATGGGAATTGATAATTTAACGATTCTGATTCTGCTTATCGATCCGATTCCTTATCGATTCTCATTGTGTGAGAAAATAAGTACAAATGTGTTTATTTGTATTAACCTGCTTAAATATCTGATCAGAAGTGTGTCTAGTGTGTGCAAAAATTATCAAGAGTACTTTAGGATTAGGAAATTGTCAATTTTCACATTAATAATAATAATTGATTGGATTTATATAGCGCTTTTCAAGGTACTCAAAGCGCTTTACAGGGTTCCAGGTTCAATTCGTTCACACACAGTCATACCGGTGGTGGTAAACTACGATAGTAGCCACAGTTGCCCTGGGGCAGACTGACAGAAGCGAGGCTGCCATTCCGCGCCATCGGCCCCTCCGACCACCACCTCAAACATACAGCAGTCATACACATTCACACGAGGCAAGGTGGGTGAAGTGTCTTGCCCAGGGACACAACGACCATGACACAAGTGGCCGGGCGGGGATCGAACCGGTCCGGACAAAAACAAAAAAAAAAGTTTGCCTTTTTAAGCCCAAATACCATTATGTTCCCTAAAAACTAAAAACACAGACTGAAAACAGTCAAGGAAGAGCTTGTGCCTTTTGGAATATTAACTGTGCTCATTTGCATTCAACTTGAAACAAAATTCAACTGACATAAAAAAATACAAAGAAGTCTTCTGTAAAGATAAGACCAACTATCAACTTTGGCAAATTAACCATTTGTTTGCAGAAAAAATATCATGTATGCCCTTTCAGGAAGGATACGAGATATTTAATGTACATGCTGTTCTAATGTGAAGCGCTCTGTTTATTATTAATATAACGGCCCGTCATCAGACACATTTGCACATCGGTCGCTCCTCAAGTAATCCAAGTCTTTTTTTTTTGTATGGGCAGAGATCGTTATTTTAAGTGTGTAGTTACAAAGTTTCATGTTTAACTTTAGTGTAGGGTTCGACTCAACCACCGTGCGTAAAGGGTGCATTAGAACAGCTGATGGGAGGAAAAAGAAAAAGGCTCTAGCCTTTTATCTCTCTTCCTTTTTTATAAGCCCGCCCGCTGTTTATTATTAATATAACGGCCCGTCATCAGACACATGTGCCGGATGGTTTTTGCACATCAATCGCTCCATCAAGTTATCCAAGTCAGTGTTTTTTGTATGGGCAGTAGGGATGTCCATGGTTAACTGGTTAACAGTTAACCGTTAAGAAGATCTTTAACCGGTTAATGCCAAAGGTTAAACGGTTAAAAAAAAAATCCTCTTAATTTCTCTGAAATCCGGACTCTTATTTTGATATTGCTGAACCGGATGTAAGAATGCCAACTGTCGGTAAAGAATGAATGACGGTAGGCTACCCATCCCCTAAGCCTGTGTGTGTGTGTGTGTGTGTGTAAATGTCCCTTTTCAGTCACTTATTGCACTTTCTGCTCCTACATTCGCATACTAGACCTCTTCTCACAACAGACAAAGGTGCTGTGTCAAAATGTAGGCATTTAAGTTGGCTACTGGTCCCTGAATTGTTTTATAGGCAGGTCCTTGGAACAAAAAAAGGTTGGGAGCCCTACTATAATGCTTCATGTATTTCACTATAAATAGGCTACATTAAATCTTAACGGTTAACCGGTTAATAACCGTTAATTCTGGTGGTTAACCGGTTAAAGAAAAAATTCTAAATGGCCATCCCTAATGGGCAGAGATCGTTATTTTAAGTGTGTCTTTATGAAGTTTATTGTTAAACTTAAGTGTAGACTATTGTTTCCTTATCACCGCCGAGTTCCGCTGTTTGTTGTTTTGGGTTCCTCTCGACCCGCCGTGCGTAAAGGCAGCAGAACAGCTGACGGAAGGAAAAAGAAACAAACCAGCTGACGAACGTGAGTAAACACTGCGGGGCGTAAGGCAGCGGTCAAGAAAACCTTTTTGCTTTGCTTTATGCTGCTCTCACCTTTTTATCTCTCTCCCTCTTTTATTAGCCCACACATATGCCTACACACACATTAATTCTCACACATTGTATGTACAAGTCCAATGGGCAATTCTGGTGTCGACTAGACAGGCAGCGGACATTTAAACGTTTAACCGTCAGGATCGCCGTCTGCTCGCTTGCGCTCGTGTCATTTGACGAAATGAAAACTTTACAATTGTTGTAAGTGGCCGTATTGTCTTTTCAAGTGAAAAACAACCAACATTTAGAGAGATTCTGTCTCAACGCCATGTTTGCTGCGTTCTGAACCAAAACAAAGCAGCGCGAGTGTCAAGTCATGACACATTTGCAACAAGCGGAACCGATAAGCAGGCATGTTAACGATTCCAGGGAATTGGTTGACTCAGCACCAGTTCTGAAGAGGAACCGGGTCTCGATTCCCATCCCATCTATCTATCTATATATATCCCATCCGACTTTATATATATGATTTTTTTTTTCTTTTTTTCACTGAAAGAGCGAACGAGCCATGCGCCGACTTTTGGTGGAGGGAGAGAGGACACCACTTTCTAATTAGACATACAGTACAGTTTGTTAGCCAGTGGGCTAACCAAAGCTAACCCAAGAAGTGGAGAGGCTTCTGCACTGTGACACATTCTACTATGTAAAATAGAGCCAGAGAGAGGAAGACTGTTCAGACAAACACACCACCACATATTCTAGTGGGGCAGAACTGATCATTGAGAGGGATTATTTTTGTGTGACTCTATAATTTATATTTTCATTACAATATTGAATAGTCTGCCTCTAAGATACACCTATATGCATTTGTGTATATTTCTTGCTCTTTTAAATAAGAATTGCTTAAGCCTTCCTAGCCTTACACATAACATCACCACTAACAAAAACATTCATAATAATTATGATATCGTATCGGACAGTATCGGCCGATATCTAAAACCCATAAATCGGCATCGGAATTAAAAATAGTGGATCGGTGCATCCCTAGAAGTGACATAAATAAATAAAGAGCATGATCTCACCGCTTGCTGAATCCTCTTCCTCTTAGATTCTTCTTCCAGCTTCTTCTTCTGCTCCAGGTCCTCCTGACGTTTTCCAGCCACCTTCTTCTTGGCCTGCTCTTCGGCCACACGCTGCCACCAACAGGAAAATTATCAAAGATTAGACAAAAGGCTCAAATCTGTTTAAAAAACAGTGAACATACACATCAGAGACACCAAAAATGGTCACATACCTTATCACTCTCAGTCTGAGCCATTTTCTGCTCAATTTTCTTTTTCTTTTCTTCCTCCTTCTGCTCCTCTTTTACTTTGGCCTCGTACACTCTTCTCAGCCTCTCATCCCTCTTCCTAAAACACAAATTTGAAAATGTTTTTATATAAAACAGAAAAGAAGAAGAAACCGGCTGGTCAGTGTGCATAAAGAAGGCAGGAGTAAACCTTTTAAGTTCGTCCTGTTTCTTTTTCTTTTCCTCATCCATTTTCTTCATTCGTTCCTCCTCTAGCTCCTGCTTTCTTTTAAGGGCTTCCAGCTTTTGGCGCTCTTTGGTCTGAAGATAAATAAATAAAAAAGAGAAGATGAGAGAAGGATTTAGTGAATTGTGTTGTCAGCTGATTGTAATGCTGTCTTGAAACGGATGCCGAATGTCAAAAGAACCCAAAGTAGCAGGTGGGGTGCATTCATATGGAAAACAGATCACCACATCCTTGGAGCAGACAGATGAAGTAAAAATCCACCCGGACGGAATTTGTGTTATTTCTGACTTCTGACCTGTGAGCAAAAGCATCCATTCAAATTGGACCTTTTCAAAAAGCCACGGCTAAAGGCTAGAAGACAAGTTACTACCAATTTACAGCCTGATACCAAGCATAAGACTTTCAGCCCGGCATGAGCGATATTGTCACATCTAAAAAAATCTAATGTAACAACAGATTATGCAACAACAACAAACTACACAGCAAAACAACTAGTGGGTCTCCAAGAACAACCAGGTTAGCTGAATGCCTTTTGATTACAAGAACAAGGTGCCACTTAAAACATTAGCTCCAGTGTGATGATCGCTCACATAATAATCCACTGACACACAGAGACAAGTTTTATGAAGAAAATATTGCCATGGCTTCTTGTTAAGATGGATTTTTACTTCAACTTCTAATCAAAACAACATTTCAAAAGTTACCAAAGCCATTCAGGTGGTTTTGAAGGATTGTTCGATTAAAACGATTCCAAGCAATACGCTTGAGTGACATGTGGGGTGAGAGACAACATCAGCTGACAAGTGCGGTTTTGAGTGCAGTTGAAATACTGTAGCCTCCTTTCACCAAGATCACAGGGCTCACTCAATTATGTTAATGGTAGCAGAAGTGTCAAAAGGTGCTTAACTAAAAGGAATGTGGTAAATGAGTAGAAATTTAGTAAGGTTGCACATTAAAATACCACTAAATGCCCACAGACAACATATAGTACTTTAACATCACACTTACCACTAAACCAACGCTTAACTGGGGAGGGGAGAAGATCAAATCCAAACAAAAGGATCACTTACACTCCCTTAATATTGCAATTTTAATTTCATGCGTGGTCTTTTGAATTGTGTGTATAAAACTGAAATTATAAAGATATCTGATATGCAATAATTCATGTAATGCCGATATGAGACTATTTATTCATTTTGACTGCAGTGTCACGTCTGTCTTTGGTCAGTGGAGTCTTGTTAAGGCCAGGACACACCAGACCGACTCATTCCGACTACCCAAAAAATGGAGTCGCCGTTTCAGGAAGCTCCAGTCTTCCCGTCGCGGCCAAAAAACACACCGAGACGACTGCTTATTTTCCGTACGCTCTGCGCTTGCGCGGGACGTAATGTCTCCACAACAGCAGGCAGCGCTAATCTGTATTGTGGCCCGAAAAAATACGAAAGCCGGAAATGATGGGACAGCTCTCTAGAGCATAAACATAGATAGAAATACGTATTTATATTTATGGACCATAAGAGCACAATTTTTAGCAGAGAGTGTCGAGCATGGTGTCGAGCAGTCAACAAGGGTTGATGCATGCGAGTACTCTCAAATCGAAACGAACAAACACATTAAAACGATGGCTAGCTGTTGTTAGCTGTTTGTGCTACCCGCCTCACTTCCGGGCTTCACTGATTCGCTAGCCCTCCACCAATCAAATTGCTCCAAATGAAAGACAGTCGGCCGCCGATTGAACAAAACAAGCCCGACGACCTCTACGTCGGCCGACGTCACGGCACACACCAAACAGATTCGTGTCCCGACCCCCTACAACGGCGATTATCTGGCCGGTGTGTCCTGGCCTTTAGTATGTAGAGACGTCTCAAGTAGTGGTCAGTGGAGTCTTGTTAGTATGTAGAGACGTCTCAAGTAGTGGTCAGTGGAGTCTTGTTAGTATGTAGAGACGTCTCAAGTAGTGGTCGACCGGGTTTTTCCAATGGCCAATGCAGATACTGATATTTAGGGACATATAATGCTGATATCACGTTATTATTGTTATTTTTTTGCATTTGATAAAATACAATTGAATTATAACAACAAATTAGTAAAATATTGCCACAAGGGACTTCTGGACTTCTTTTCAGCCACCCGTGATTATTGAAATAGAAAATAAGGATACAATATATAAAAAAAAAAGGGAAATATTTATCCCAAAATGCCAATAATCGGCCCGTTTAAAAATCGGTCGATCTCTAGTCTATCCACATTCTAATGGATCGGAATCATCCAAGATGAAGCCAATCAAAGCCCGAAGCTTTCTTAACTGTACTCTTGTGTCTGGTCCGCCTCAGCCTACTGCTGCAAGGTTAAGTGAACAACTCACCTTGGGATCATACTTCAGAGGAGTGGTGTGTTTAATGAAGGACTTGATAACACCAGACCGGCCTAGAGAACTAGGAGTCATCATGAGCATTTGATTCTTCTGGACGGTGTGTAGAAAAGACTTCATGCTGGGTCTTATTGCCTATAAGTTAAAAACAAAGAAGAAGTTTCAAAGAATTACTATTTGATTATGAAATCCAGTCTTCATATTACGGCATGTTTTCAGTTCCTTAACCTCAGCACCCTGAAATATTTTCTGCATCTTACACTTTGAGGCTTCTTGGGAGGCGAGCACCTCCTTGTGGGACTTTGTTCTACAGTTTCTGCGGCTTTGCGTTTGGTACTCTGGCGTGACCTAGGGACACAGAAATGACACAAAAAATGTATTTCAATAGTTGCAACAAGTGGACATGTCCTTTAATGTCTAACACACGAAGAGCACTCACCTCCGACCTGACCTGGCAGTCTGTTGCTTCTCAGCGAAGACTGAAACAGACAATAACACAGATTTAGTGCATATAACATGCATTTTCTTACTAAACTAATGCAGGTTTACATTCAACAGCAACTGTTAACTAAAATCTAACTAATTCATCAAATGAAAAGTTTGCATACCTGCGTTTTTGATGGGAGTGCTCATTGTTTTCTCAGCGATATTCAATGCTGGCAGAGCCAGTTTGGGAGAGGCTGCAGCCACAGAGCGAGTGACGCGTCCAATAGACAGAAGGGCAGGCTGTTTGAACTGGGTCTAGAATTATGTAAACAAAAACGACATCTTATCAAATAACTGAAAGATATAATCAATGTTACACCTTTAAACCTCAAAGACATTTATAAATACCTCTGGAATTTCTTGTGATTCTTTATCCGCATCATTATCCTCTGTGTCTGCAGTCACAACTTCTGGTGTGCTGTAGAAATTAAATGGGTAAGAAACACTTTAAAATGACATAAGGAATGTTGAATACATTTGGTTTACAAGTAGAGTAAAAGTCTTGATCGAAACACCCGATTGTTCTTTTCCATTAATTTAAGACACCAATATAACACCAATATATTCATCCATGCAAATACATATTTTTTTACATCATTACTCACACTGCTCTTTCCTCTTCCTCTACAGATTCGATGGACGAGTCCTCTACAATAAAAAAACAACAACAGTCAAATCTAACATACACAAATCAGCCAGAATCAAAGCATCAAAGATATTGCTACGTTTTTGCATTTTTGTAACTCTAAACCAAAACTCGGCTCACCCTCGCTGCTACATGTGGAGTTGCTAGCCTGAGTCATCTTCTTCTTGAGCATGGAGCGACGCGAGGTGCGGCGCATGGACTCCCGAGTCATGCTGTGGCGCAGGCCGCCCAGGGAGTGGCGTAGCTTGAGGGAGCAGCGCATGGAGCTTCGCCGCGAGCTTTGAGCCGCGCCGGCTATCGCAATCTTAGCTGCTGTGCGGCCAGGAGAAGGCTCTGGCCTTTTGGCGAGCTCGGCAGACAGGCGGTCAGACGAAGAGATACTGACCACAAGCTCCGGTAAGGGAATCTTTGGAGGAGACTGGGCGGCGCTGCACGTGTCTTCAGGCTGGACCTCTTCATTGTTCTCCTTGTTATTAATGTCCATGGCTTCCTCCTCTGCCGGCTCTGGCGTCTCATCCTGCATCTCAGCAGTGTCACAGCTGCCATGAAGCCCCTGACTGACATCCTCTGCAACCTCAGATTCTGTTTGTTTGTTTTTGCGAGTGGCACGTTTTGGCTTTGTGGAAGATTCTGCATCAGAGGTAGAAGCTTCAGGGATTGTCTCTTCTTCGATGAAGTTCAGTGATTTCACAGATCCAGAACCTCGAAGGTTGCTGCGCCTACCCTTTGAAAATCTGGGACAGGAAGTGAAAGTTTATTTAAAAAGTCACACAAAGGAAAATATTTTAAATTTACCCAGGTTTGAGGAAATGCAATTTGAAAAAAATAAAAATGTCAGCAAACCTTCGCCTAGCTTGATTTTCTTCCTGACGTCCCACAGACACACGCTTCCTGCGAGTTTTCTTTTTCTGTGATGGTGTTTTTGGCATTAATTCTGGTTCAGTATTAAATTCTCTGAAAATTTATATAAATGAGGCTTCATTAGTAAAACCATAAAACCAACCTGTAGAGTAGAAGAACAACACAGAATACATTTGAACAGAAATCTTAAACAATTTTTATGACATTACTTCGGCTTACTTTGAGAACATGCGATTTGCTTCTTGTGTAATTTCCTTGAGCCAAACCATGTGGACATTATCGATTTCATCCCTGCTGAATTCTTTCGCTCTGTCATTGAACATTTGCATGAGGGACTGTCCAGTTGATAGTACAGAGTTCATGTTGACGGCCTGAGGGAAGGATCACACAGTTAAATCTGGAAGGGAACAGACTGGAGGTGTCATTAAGTAAAACCAAATTAACTTAAGTCTTTCCACAGGGGCCATGAAGACCAGACATGTTAGGCATCAATAACTAGCGAAAATCTTGGATTACAGCAGAGACTACAGGGACTGAATTTAAAACACTTTTAGTACTGAGAATGTTATTGGTAAATTCCGTGCATTTGTGAAAGTATTATGGTAATAATAACAACCCTTTTTCTGATTCTGGAGAGAGCTCATTGTTTTCTAGTATGAATTGATTTGACACCAAGAGATACATTTTGCAATTGATGCTGAACATAGAGGACATTTTAATCTTCTATTAAAGCTACACTTTGATATCACACTGTCTATTTAGTGAGGAGAGGTTAACAGTGTTACAAGGTTTGTTATCTTTCTTACTTTTTACAACAATATGTTAACTTTGCAAAGAATACAAGGATACGATATGGTAAGACTATAATCACAAACAACAAAGTATCAGATTTCTTCAGTTATTTCTTTGCCAGTGTTGTAAATGCGTCCTCTAATCCCGTTTAGGATTGTTATGGGCTTTTGTGTACAGTACATCTACTAAAACATTACAGTCGACAGCAACACGACGATAGCTTTGTGTCAAAGCAGCAGTCAGACAATCACAACAAAGACAAATCGCTTTAAAATGTGTCAAATATAAATCAAGGCGTTTGATCACGTGAACAGTTACTTAGCTAAGGTTTCCCAGGTAACATGTTTGCTAAAATCACATTATACACTCAATAGACGAGCATTCAACACCAAATAAACCAAACGGTTACTGCTAGATAATTTGAATTAATTTTAGTAGGTGATAACTTTTAAGCAGTGTTTGTAATGGCTTACGTTGCTATGCTAGCTGCCGTGCTTTGAAAATCATAAGCGTTACCTTTGATATCCGTTTTTTCCTGAAAAAAGGGAATCCGAGGATCGCTGCTCCTCTAATTTAAAACGTTAACCCTGTTGCAAATTTAGGTAAAATATTCGTGCTAATCGAAGGATTATCCACCTTTCCTTGCAGCTCAAGGAACGTCACTAACTGATGTCCTACTCCGCGCTGAAACCGTTTAACTTGTTCAAACCTCCACAGGCCAATCACAAAGCGAAGCTCACTGACGTCCTACAGGGGTTCGATTTTAATCGTGGAAGTACCCGCATGGGCGGACACCGTCACTCAGGACAAAAGCAACCAATGAGGCGGAGACTAGGGCGGAGAGCGGAAAAAGGGAAAAAGGTCCTTGGTGAAAACAAATTGAACAAACCCAACGGTAGCTCAGGGCGGAGTTACAGCGCTGCTCAGTTTAAATCCACCAATTGATATTTGTCAGGATGCGTTCCGCTACGCCCACCGGACTCAAATATATAGAATTTATAGGTACATGACTCAAAAACATGCATGTTTCGGCATGTTTGGTAGATACTTCATTTCCTGCTCTTTTATTAATAATGCCACACAACACGTGACTATATGACCATATTTATAAACCAATATACCTCCCTCCCTGTTATTATTTTGACACACACATGCCCCCTCTCCTGCTACCAGTTCATAAACAAGGCAAGGCTGGTCCCATGCTGGACCTGACAATGGAGTGGACTGTAAATATAGGGCCTGACCCATGGGATTCACTCACCCCCACGGACTTAGCCACTTCCGCCCCAAAATAATAATACACTTTTTTTATATACCAATGTCAACAATGATACAAAAAGGAAATGAAACAGGACCAGGCAGATAAAATGAAAATAGGACATGAACACAGAGCAATTAAAAACTATAAAATTGGCGAAATCAGTAACCTAAATAAAAGCACACATCCAAAAGCAAAAAATAAATACATGTTTGAACAGCAAATCAGTCAAAGTCAATGTGGGTCGACTTCATCAAGGCAACATGAGCACTTTTTAACTATTTTTTACTACTAACAAGCTTTCTGTAAATGTCCATGCTAACAAGTCTACAAGAGGTGGAGACAAAGGGGAACATTTAAGCGTTGCACAGGATGTAGCTTTATTTGAAATACATTTACTATACAATCTCTTTATGGCATAAATGAGCTCTGTCATTCTGTAAAATAAATAAAGAATGTATGCCTCCATACGAAATATAACACTGTCCTTTAAAGTGCTTCTGGCCTTAGGCAAAATAATTAAGATCAGTTATTAATAAAAATTTAGGGAAACATCCTTTTTGCATTTTTCTTTTAATCAAATCAATACAAACATTCCACTATTAATATATTCATGTTACAGCTGTAGTAAAAAAAAAATGGAATTCATTGTGTAGAAAAAACTTGTTTAATATAGTTTTCATTCCAAGGATGATAAGAATTAGGATCACGGTTGTTGTTTCATAAGGGCCAACAGAAAGATGTTGGAACCAGTTTGCAGACACAGCCGGGTTCTCGAGGAAAAGTTACTGGCTGCCCTGAAAATGTACATAAGTAAAAAAGTTACTGCTTCAATGTCATTAGGAAACATGATATATGAAATGTGTAAACAAATAATAAAATAAATAAACAAATTAGGATAAGACAACATTGAATAAAATCCAACAGTTTGAAAACTGAGAGAGGGAAATTAACTGAGGTGGAATTTGCACAAGAGTATATTTATTGATTTATGGCATCCTTAATCAAAATACTGAAAACTGAATATACCTGGATTTTAATTCATTTTTGTGTTTGTGTCACTCATTTTATATATTGCATTTTAAGTATATTGTATACAATGTTCACTACTATTTTTTGTGCTGTAGATTGGAAAGTTAAGGATCTTATGACTGTTCAAGCTTTTGTTCTAAAATAACAAAAACAAGCTACTGTCACTGCATGTCTCAGCTTGAGTGTTACCTGGCGTGAGGGGGATTTTGGTTCCTGATTCCTTCAGGATAACCTGGAGGTCGTAGGACTTAGCCTTGCCAGCGCTGCTTTGTTGATCCCTCAGTATGATACACACTTCATCTTTCCTCAGCAGCCAGTCCATCTGCCTACCCAGATAGTTCACACCTCGAATGCAGAGCTCAGAAATGTCGTTGGGGAGAAGTGCGGAAAAGGCCAGGCAGTCCTTCAAAACTCTAGAAAAAAAGAAAAAAAGACTGAATACACGCTGTGTACATAATGACATAATTTTTTCATTGGGCGCGGCAGGAGGATTTAAAACTAACCTAAAGCCAGTGAAACCAAAGAGCACAGCCTGCAAGAATCCTCCCATACCAGTGAGAAAGTTGACAGCACCAGAGCCGTCTGATGATTCACTCCAAACCTGAGGAGAAGTCATCCCACACACTCACTGGATATTCAGTTAATAGTCATGTGTTAGTATTCTACAGGTGGTGTGAGAGGGGGATACCTGGAATGGTCCCTGGATGTTGTTGAAACACTTCTCTAGTAAATGGCTCGCTTTCTCCGCCTCCCCCAACTCCAGCCAGCCGATTGCAAACATGCCCTTTACATTTAAGGTGAAAGCATTGGTGCAAACATATACGCGTTAATATAGAAATACAGCAACCACAGTGTATTACAATCAATGCAAGACACTGTTTGTGTACTTTAACTAACACAAAACTAGTAAATTAAACTGATAGCTATTGATACTTTGCAGAATATACTTTTATGAAACCTCCGATGAGCTTTTTAAATACAGTTGAAATCCACTGCTTGCTGTGGAAAATGCTGAAGATGAGAGCCATGGGAATCAACCAAAAACATTAAGATGCCATTTTTTTAAAGATTGCATTCAGCATTTAATCTCTAAATACCACTGTGTCTTACCCACGTCATGGCTGGACCTTGAGGGTCTGTCACCGGCTCATACGCTTCAAGGTCATTTCTCCTGACCTCTAAGGACATTGGCAATCCCAGAGGATAGCCCAGCATCACTGCGTCTGCCTGCTTCACTGGTTGACCTGTGAAAGGCCCAGAAGACGAGGCGTTATGTTAAGGACATACTATGCTGTTGTGCCGGTCACAATGTCATAAAGTTACAACAGTGAACCTTTAATGTAGCCATCAAACTCAGGATGGTACTTGGATCCTTCGTCAAAGGGTATTTTGAGGTGTTCAGCCACTTCCTGCCACTCCTTTGGTGCAGGACTTTGGAGGAGGGCGGCCAATTCCACAGCGAACTGGAGACTGACAATATGAGAAACTTTTTGTATTATAATACTAGTATTAAGTTGTTATGCGCATTAAGGAACAATTCAAAAATGCTAGTACCTGAATTTGGCCACTGTGTTTGTGTACACTGAGTTGTCGACATTGTAATAATACTCATCAGGTGGCATGACACCTAAATGGCACAAAAGGGAAATTATTCATAAAATATCTCAATAAAAATATTCACGTTAATATAAAATAAAGAGATTGTGCAGTGTAAAGGGAATGAAATAATACAAGATCTTAACATTTAACAAGTATTACTTTTATTTTGTTTTTGTTTTCTTTTGAATTATTTTGTGAGAAAATTAGTTTTTTTCGCGGATAGGAGTTACCGGTTGACGTTTTTGCTTTTATTAAATAATTACCCTGATAACCATGAACAGCTCAATAAATCTAGTAGCTATAGTAGCCAGCCACAATCTTTCTAATCAGGTTCTTTACCTAAGAGATGATACTTCTGGTCTTCAAGGCTCCATGTTACTCTAGACACCCAGTAATCAGCCACGCCATTTATCACCTTGCTGCCATGGCCTTCTCTGAACATGGACAGATCCTGCAAACAGAGAGCTCAGGTTTACACCATGACACAGGGTGAGCCGATATGATAGGGAGTGGGGATAAAAGAGTCACACCTCAGTGAGGTAGAGATAGTGTTGGAAGGCCAGAGTGACGTCTCCGTTTATGTGAATCTCTTGTTGTCCGTAGATGTCTTCTGGACACACCTCCCTCCCTGACACAGCACTCTCCCATGGGAACTTTATTCCCTGTAAAGATAGCATCTTTTCATCAGAAGACCTGGATACAGTTTCAATGTTATTGTTGAAGTTTTTGTTGTTAGTAAAAACCAATACAGTCCCACAGGGTTTTTAACCAACACTTTTAGGTCAAGCGTCTAATCATCACTGGGGAAAACAGTTATCCTTGCGCTGGCCGAAGGTAACACAATGCACATGTGATGATCTCTAAAGCTCACTGAATAACATATTTTATCGGTTTTGTTTTAATGTGTATGCAAACAGAATCACAAAAAACACAAGTTCAAGCCCACTCACACTAGGGCCGTTTGCCTGTTACGTGCTGCAGGAAGATTCAGCACGATTCCCCCCCCCTCCCCACTCCCCCCGCTGGCCCGTGGTCACACTGCTCGTGGCCTGGGCACGATTGCACGATGGACAGTCTCATATTTGTGCAGCACGCTGTTTATTATTAATATAACGGCCCGTCATCAGACCATACGTACCGGATGGTTTTATACACATCGATCGCTCCATCAAGTAATCCAAGTCAGAACTTTTTGTATGGGCAGAGATCGTTTTTTTAAGTGTCTTTATAAAGCTTCTTGTTAAACCTTAGTGTAGGCTACTGTTTCCTTATCAACGGGCCGCGGAGTCCCGTTGTGTGTTGTTATGTGTTCGTCTCCACCGCCATGCGTAAAGACAGTATTATGACAGCTGACGGGAGGAAAAAGAAAAAAATCATCTGACGAACGTGAGTAAACACGAAAACCTTTTTGCTTTGCTTTCTGCGCTCACCTATTTAGCTCTCTCCCTCTTTTATTAGCCCACACCTAGGCCTACACACACGTTAATTCTCACACATTTTATGTAGCTACAGTCCAAGTGGTGGGCAATTCTGGTGCCGACTAGAAAGGCAGCGGACGTTAACGGAAAATGCATCCTTAATAAATTCACGTCAGGAACGCTGCCTGTGCGCTTGCTTGTGCGCTTCCTTGTGCGCGTGTCATCTCATTAGCATCTGTACTTTGGCCACGGCACACCTCTCCCAAGTGTGCCGTGGCCAAGGGGCTGTTCCATGCTGGAATACGGATGGCGTGGTCACACTAGCCAAACGTTCTAGACTTTAGTATGCAAATGAGCTCGGGCACGGGGCCGCGGCCCTAGTGTGAGTGGCCCTTAGTGGCTGCAACCTTTTCTTGGCCGGGCACACTCTGCTGTTGATGCCGTCTGCAATCCAATACCCATACTTCCCCGCTATTTAGTATGGTAGAAAAATATTTAGGATGTCAAATGCAGCATGCTTAAAAATACCCAGATGCACTTCTACATTGGTTGTGATGGTATGATAAAGTTAATAAGCAAAATTATGCCCAAATTGTATGCCTCATACTCATGCATGCTAACTGGCTACATACTTTTTATGAGCGGCTTGTAGAATAGTAAAAATAAAGAGTATGAGACATGGAAGGCAGTGGCAGCCTCGTAGTGACAATACATAACTCAAGCTAAAACCACAAAAAATATTTTTGTTAAATTTCTGTCTTTCTACGGATTTAAAAAAATGGGATATTGTTGATAAGTGTTCTTAAGAGGTGGCTACGCTAACATAAGCTAACCTCCCAATGGCTCTAGCTAAAAAGTAGAGTGGAGTATATCCATCTTTTAATTTTGTTGTTTCGGTACAAATTCATTAATTGTTTCTGATAAGTCACCACTATCACTGAGTTTATCATGTTTTATTTCACATTTAGCTTCCGGTAAATACCTGAGCTATGATGGTGACACCCTGCTAACCATCATACCTTGAAGCCCTGCTTTTCGGCGTTATCTCTTGCGCCATCTATAGTCCCCACCCTGTACTCCAGCACAGCTCGGGCTAGCTTGGGGTAGAAAAGGGCAATGCCAGGATACATCCAAATGTCCTATCACAAAATAAAGAAGGGTCACAGTGCGAAATAAACGTACAACCCAAACAGACAGTGTGTAAATAACATAACATGTTCTCACTAGTCTTACCTGGTCCCAGAAAACATGGCCCCAGTAGTCCTGACCATCCCCACCATTAGACAGCCCGCCTGGACTGACTCCACCGAAGGAGCTGGAGGTGTCATGTATGGAGGGGAAGGCACTGAGGAGGTAGAACATGCAACCAATCAATGCTTTGCAGAGGCTCTCCGACCCTACCACCTCCACCTTGCTCTGCAGCCACAGCTCTTTCCAGGCCTGCTGGTGAGACAGACGCAGGTCACCGGTCGCTATCAGACTCAGGCCCTCGTCGTAATGGGCCTCTGAGCTTTCTAAGCTGTTGGCCACCACCAGGATGAAGCCCCAGCGAGACTGGCTCTGCTCCGGAGGCAGCGTCAGAGTGCCCGGTATCGGGGTCCAGATCATTTCCACCGTGGGACAGGAACCTCCCGGGACCTCAGCACTGCTCGCCTTTCCGTGGATGTGACTGGGGGGAGAGAGAGAGAGAGGAGTGTAGGATAGTAGTGAGATGTGCAAGATGTCAAAACAATGTGCGTTCTCCAGGTTCTTGGGTTCACCATATACCTTCCTCCTTTGTAATCGGGACCAGACTCAAAAACAATGTCTTTGCTCTGAGGTGTGAAGGAACTGACCAGCTTCACCGTGATGGGCTCCTCTGACGTCACCTGACGCACCATCAGAACCTCCATCACCATCAGGTTGGAGTAGTGTCGGTGTGTATACAAGGACTGTGAGACGGTGACGCTGGCTGAGCTCAGAGTGTGGGTAAATATGCCTGCACGAGGAAGAGGAGACAAAGTGGCAGTGATTGATTGGTCGTAGAATTAAAGTGAGAACAGCAACAAGACAAGCCAAACCACTGCAGAGAGTCGAGACTAGACTATAAACCTGTGTTGGTGTCCAGGGTGTAGGTGTGCTGGGCCGGCTCCTCCATCTCAACTTTGACAGCCAGAGGACAGGGGACATCTGCTCGATGACACTGCCCACCCTCCCCGTTATACACACCGCCCATGTGCATGATGTGGTTGTACACCCTCCATCCCAGAAGCCCATTGGCCAGCGGAGGGAGGAAGCGGATGTCAGTGGGTAAGGTGTCCGTGGAGAAGATGTAAGGGTCTGATTCGTAGGACATGGCGAGAGAGATAAGATGCGATCTTTGCTCGGCAAGCTTGAAACTGAACCGAAAAGTCTCCCCTGGTTTCCTAAATGCAGTCAGGGTTGGTGGAGAAGGATCCCAGCTCTCTGAACAAGGAAAGATGATTTCACTTAGGATTCAAAAAGGTGGAGACACTGATTCTGGAGAACGCTTGTTGTCAAAACCAATGAATATCTCCTCACAATCCGCTACCTGTCCGAACTATGTGTGCACTGAAATAAATAAATCCAGTGTTAATCAGCCTAGGTTCTATAAACTGGTATGTAAACAAAGGGTATGAAAACAAAAGGGGCCAACATGCCTGTTTACAGAGTCTAGGCTGTGTATTAACACTGGATTATTTCTCAGCGAACCAACAGAACAGACAGGTTACAGATCGCGAGGAGATATTCACTGATTTTGACGACAAGCATTCTACAGAATCGCTGACTCCGCCTTTAACGTGAGTTTAAAAGTTCTCCCTCAATGAGATCATTAAATAGTATAAGTCCACCATGCAATGCAACTTCAACTATCTTTTTTTGTACTTAGACACTTGTGCAGGGTTCATGCAAAGACCTTATCATGCAAATCTATTTACAAACTTTCTTCTGACAAAAAGAAAAGTTAACGAGTAAATTACAGCACAAATGCTTTCTCCTAATTGATTAGTTAAATAATTAAGCATATCTGAATTACATTGCGTAGTAGAAATCATAACTTTGAAGAAATTCACTATACAATCTCAGTGAGCAGGCTTGAGCCGCCCCTGTAGGTTTCCCCTGTTGTTGCAGACAGTCAACAGGCTGCATAAACATCCAACACACAATTCCTGTCAACACAGCAGCGGGAATGTTTCATCCTCACGTGAACGGGAGGAAGCGTCAGTTTCTGCAACAAAGACAAACGATGGAGAAAGAAAATTGTGGTGGAAGATCCCAATCCGCTTGATCTTTACAGTTTAACCTATCAACAAAAATCTGCTCACGTGACTTCTAGTTTCCTCTAGAGTTCATATTGAATTGAAAGCGAAGAACTCAAACGTTTCATAGAAAGTGGACCCAAGTTAATCGTGTCGTATTACTACAGTAGGAGGAGCAGGAGGGCCATGCAGCGTTGCATGCTGCAAAGAAAACCTGGACATGGTTCTTCATTGCGCTGCAAAAAAAACATGGCATGGAGTTCATGTGAAGGATGAGGCATGTTGAACCCATTAGATCACACACAGGCCGCACACATGCATGAATCAAGATTTTAACACTACGAATTTACACTTCAGTTACACCTTTTCTAGCTCCAGGCTGCGATGGCTGCCACCTCATGTAGGCCTAGTTCACGTTCACAGTTAAATCACAACGGCAACTTGGCTGAGACTGTGAAAATACTCAGGCCACAACCGAGGGTGTTTACATTCTCATCCTATCTCTTCCAAGACAGTCTCACATCACCCTCTCAAATCTAAATCACGTCGTCTCGTTTTGCTGTTAGCTCTGGTTTTACTCCTTCCACAACCAATCTTACCCATAGCAGACTACATGAGACAGCCTTTCGAAGGAACTTGATTGATTTAATAATGGGTGACAGAATCAAATGTTTCAAATCTCCTCTTTCAACTTGCTTCATGGGAGAGATAATCTTTTGGAGCCATAGGTGGATGTCATTATCACAGCATACGGGGCTTACCTAATAGAGTGTATGATAAAGCCAAGCCTTGGGATGGATTCTGGCCTGGCCTGGGTTTCTCTTCCTGTCTCTGAAAACAATTTTATCTATAAAGTAGGCTATGAAAAAATAAATATCTTAAATAAGAATATAAATAAGTTTAAGCTGTCATTTTTCTTTTCTCCCCTCATTTCCTGTCAATGTATTGCAGTAAAGTTGGGGGACTCACCCAAGACAGATAATATACTATCAAAGCTGCAAAGGTATTGTGATTCACAACGGTAGAGAAATGACATTTTCTTTACGACAATTCCATACAATATCACCTGAGAATCCCTTTAAAGAATATGCAACTTGTAAGTGTAACATGGTTGGTTGAGTTCTTGTTTAAATCCAGCTAAAATGGTGCAACAGTGCCATCTACTGTCGTAAACGTGTACCTGCACGGAGTAGTTGGGTCATTAGGGCAATGCATTCTGGGGATTTTCCAAAGCCATTGAGAGAATTCCATGAGGTAATACGTGTGTTGAGTCTGTGCGCATATTTAATAATTAACTATATGAACTGTAGTTAGAAGTTGAGCTGTTTATGTAAAGTAGGAAAATATATATGTTAAAGATACGTTTCGCCATGTTTTTGCTTGTTTTCAAGTCGCCTTTTGTATGTTTTATTGGTCGGGAAAATTCCTGTTTTAAGCTAGCTCACGTTATGTGCCGTCTTTACAGTGAACACACTATTGTCCGTGCCCACGTTGATGACTCTCTCCGCTGTTTGTTCTATGAAATATGCAGGTATGTACAGTAGCTATGTGTTACTTTTGCAAGGTGTTTTAATATTGTGCAGCTCAAATATTGTCTGCTGGTTTGTTATATTAGTGTTTTATTGTCACTTTGTAATACATGTTAAGAGGTTACTAAAACTATGGTAATAGCAGGTTAATGCACTTATGTGAGCTCTGTGAAAAGAAGAATATATTTTTGTTATTATATAGGACATTTCTTTATTGTTTAAAAGAAGAGTGAGACTTCTGTTATGCTTTATTTATTTTATTTATGTGAACCAAATACCACTATACGATCACACTGTAATAGTTAAAAAGCCATTGAGAGAATTCCATGAGTGAACACACTATTGTCCGTGCCCACGTTGATGACTCTCTCCGCTGTTTGTTCTATGAAATATGCAGATGCAGAGCCATTAAAAACTGCTGTTGCCAAAACCTGGGTTCCGAGACGTTATTGTGCGAGAGACCGACCACAGAGGTCACATTGGTGCCGTGACTCGTCCATGACCACGCCGGACCGGACAGACGTCTTCTCGCCACTACATCGTTTTGGAACTGTGTCCTTTTTATTAAGTGTGTTTAAGTGCCAGCCTAGTTGCTATATTTGATTGAGTTCTTAGCTATAACTGGTGACTTTTGATGACAAAAATGAGCTTCAGTAACTTTTGTAACTCTGATATCACTCCACTGGGTATTGGCAGGGGTAGAGGGTTACATAGCACCCCAGTCCCATTTTCTCTTGGTGATCATCATGTGGGGAATAAGACATATTTTGGTGATGATGTAGCGACACCTCACAGTGAACTTAAAGTTGAGTTATGTCCACCACAGTGCACTAACACATCACCCCCAGCCCCTCCCCATGATGATGTTAGACTCTTTGACCAAATGAGCACTATTGTGCAGCAGATAGGACAGCAGTTGGCTGATAGCGTAATGTCCCACCTTAACACATCGAGCCCCAAAGCTGCTGCACACACAAGCCATGATGAGTCTTGCAATAACAAAGAGTCCTTCCAGAGCCACACACTAGATCAATCCAAAGTCCAGCTGGTCGCACAGAGAGGAGTTAAAGACCCACCTGCGTTTCGAGGGGAGAGCTCGGATAAACTGGATGTTGATGACTGGGAGGACTCGATGAAGAACTTCATCAATAAAAGTGGCGTGCAGCTGGAACATCAGGCTGAGGAAATTCTCGTCCACCTGAGAGGCAAGGCAAAGGATGTGGTGAGATATGGGATAAGAAATGGTGAGATTGATGTTAAGCGTAATCCACATGCAATCTACAGGCTACTGCACAAACATTTTGGCTCAAGCCATTGCTCCCCTGTTCCGCTGGCTGACTTTTACTCCACTTTACCAAAGGGGGAGGAGGATCCATATGAATATTGGATAAGACTTAACAGAGCTGCTGACGATGCTGTAACTTCTCTCAAAGAGCAAGGCAAAGTATTCGACAACCCCAGTGTTGAAGTCACACGTATGTTCATCAGACACTGCCCCAACAGAGATTTAGCCCTTACCTTTAGGTCCAAGACGGTCGACAAATGGTCCACACGAGAGGTTCAAGAAGTGTTAGATGAATACCACCTTGAGAAAGGAGTAAGATCTTCTGCAGTGAGAAGTGGAAAAGTAAACATGAACAAAGTCGAGGTTTGTCCTAACACTGCGCCTGTTTCAGACATCCCAGAACAAAAGCAAGCTGTGAGCCAAGACGCCGGTGCTCTGGAGAGGATGATTGGAATGCTGGAGAAAGTGTTGCTGCAGAGCCCTGGTTACACTCAAGCTAACAAGAGACCACAGAACAGGCTGCCAAGGATTGAGGGCTTGAATGAAATGCCATGCAAGCTATGTAAAGACGGCTCTCACTCTGCTCTCACACACTGTCGCGAGCACAGGCTGTGCTTTCTTTGTTACTCACCTGACCATTCACGTCGCAACTGCCCTGAGGGAAGACGCCCTCCTCCCCATGGTCAACAGGGAAACTAAATGATCTGCACATAGGGGAGGACAGTGTAGATCAAGTAAGTGAGCCTCCCATCTTGAATATGACAGGAATCAAAGATTATGACACCTTATGTGAGACCTACAGCAATATTTTGCCGTCACATAAAACAATGATTGTACAAGACTTGCAGAGACTCTCAAAAACTGACAGCCTATTCTACACAGATGTCACCACTGCTAATAATCTAGTCCTGAGAGCATTAGTGGACAGTGGTTCTATGGCATGCACTGTAAGTGTGGCAGCTGACAACAAACTTTCCCAGTCCATCCCCGACATGAAAAAGAAATCAGCTGAAGAGTTTGTCATTGTTGGTTGTGGGGGTAACCTTGTCACGCCTACCGCCATGTATGACCTCATAACATCAGTGTATGGCTATAAAGTGATAATACCAGTTCTGGTTGTGCCAGGCCAGACTGATGAAATGATTCTTGGCAGTAACTTAATTAAGTGGCTTATCTCACAGATGAAGGAGACAGTTGGTGAATTCACATCTCCTGTTGAAAACACTCAAGGTGATAATCTACCCCATTTAATGTCTCTGTTGTCTGACATGGATAAATGTGAAGCCGGAGCGACGCCGAACAGGATCGGCACGGCTAAACTTAAAAGATGTGTCACTTTACAGCCGATGTCTGAGCATTTAGTGTGGGCTAAGTTACCTGCTTCTGATGTATCTGCAGTGGGAAAAACAGTTGTCATTGAACCCACACAGTCCAAGGCCAGACCTGCACAAATTCTTGTGGGGAGAGTTGTGACTTCGTTGTCAGGAGAAGGCTGGGTTCCAGTGAAAATATTAAATCCAACTGAAAAGCCACTCACGCTTAAGAGAAATGCAAAGGTTGCCGATGTGTCCCCATGTCTCTCTGTGCAGGACTTACCGGAACCAGAGCACGTCCAATCCAGTGCGCAGCACACACACAGTTCACCTCCTAAAGCAAGGTCGGAGGAAGAAATATCACGCATCTTGAGCGACCTTGGCCTGCAAGATTTGGACCTTTTATCCTGTGAAGTCTCTCCGGAGTGGAAAGATAAACTGCTGTACATCATTGAACAGTATGAGAACATATTCTCGAGGCACAAAATGGACTGCGGTGAGGCAAAAGATTTTGTACATAGAATCCGTTTAATGGATGATAAGCCTTTCAGACTTCCATACAGACGAGTCCCACCCTGCCATTATGATAAGCTCCGCACTGCCATCAATGATATGGAGGAATTGGGGATAATTCGCAAGTCTCAGAGTGAATATGCATCTCCCCTCGTCCTGGTTGTCAAGTCAAATGGTGATCTCCGCATCTGTAATGACTTCAGGTGGTTGAACGCAAGAACTGTCAAAGACGCACATCCATTGCCTCATCAGACAGACACTCTCGCTGCACTCGGTGGAAATGTGTTCTTTTCAACAATGGACCTCACCTCCGGGTTCTACAATGTCAGGCTGCATGAGGATGACAAAAAATACACAGCGTTCTCTTCCCCCTTTGGTCTACATGAATATAACAGGATGCCTCAGGGTCTCACAAACAGCCCTGCTACTTTCATGCGAATGATGATGTCCATCTTTGGTGATGAGAATTTCACAAGCCTGTTATGTTACCTGGATGACCTAATGGTTTATGCTCCATCTGAACAGGTCGCACTCCAGCGGTTGCAGATGGTTTTCTCCCGCCTTTCGGCCAACAATTTGAAGCTTTCGCCTAAAAAGTGCCACTTTCTTCGCCGGTCTGTCAAGTTCCTGGGGCACATCATATGTGGAGATGGTGTTAAGACTGACCCGAGTAAAGTGCAGGCTATTAATGATGTGCAGGAAGCTGACCTGATGGAGCATAATGGAGAGACACCGTCTGCAAAGAAAATCAGATCCTTCTTAGGTATGGTCCTCTATTACCATCACTTTATTGAAGGTTGCTCTGCCAAAGCTAAGCCATTGTTCAGCCTCGTGGCTGAACCCGCTGCATCACCCAAAAGAGGAAGGGGAAATAAACCAAAGTTCAAAAAGGGCCCAGTTAGACTGTCGCCATCTGATTGGACTGACGAGTGTAGAGAAGCTTTCAGGGTTTTAAAGCGTGACCTTATGCACAGTGTTACACTAGCACATCCTGATTTTGACTCCCCATTTATCCTTGCTGTTGATGCCTCCTTTGATGGTTTAGGAGCTGTCCTCTCACAGGTGCCTCCTGATGGAAAGATTGCCAGACCTGTGGCATTTGCCAGCAAAACTCTCTCAAGCTCGCAGCTTAACTATCCAGCACACCGTCTTGAGTTTCTTGCTCTTAAATGGGCAGTCTGCGATAAATTTAGCCATTGGCTAAAAGGAGCTAAAAAGTTCTCAGTTTGGACGGATAATAATCCATTGACGTACATCTTAACTAAGCCTAAGTTAGATGCATGTGAACAGAGATGGGTTTCAAAGCTTGCTGCTTACAGTTTTGACTTGAACTATGTCCCTGGCCCAAAGAATGTTGTCGCTGACGCACTAAGTAGAGAGCCATTTGTCCAGTCATGCATGAGCCACCGCCTTGTAAATGAGCCATATGCTTTGTTGCAGAATCAAGTCAGTGGGTTGTTGGATAGGACAGTACAAGATGCGTTCAGATGTACTACTAACTGTCAGATGGTTGTAGATCAGTCTGAGGAGGAAGCTGTTGTCACATCACCATCCTCTCATGGATCACTGTCTTCACAGGACGTCTCAGCTGTGTTGAATGCACATGACACTGGAGGTTTAAGCCAAGTCAGAGGCATTGGACCAGATATTCCCCAGCTCGTTCCTGTCGACCAAACTGCCTCTCTGCCAAGTAGTGAACTGGTAAATCTGCAGGAGCAGGATGATGTTCTGGGCAGAGCTCTCTTTTATGTCCAGCGTCACAGGAGGCCCAGTAGACGTGAACGTGCTGGTGAGCCTCGTGGTGTGCTGAAGCTGTTACGACATTGGCCCAAGCTCTCCATAAAGAACGGTGTGTTGTACAAAGTGAAACGAGACAAACAAATGAACATGACAACTCATCAGTTCGTTGTCCCAAACGCCCTCAAGGCACAAGTCCTCAATGGTCTCCATGACTCCGCTGGTCATCAGGGGCAGGCTCGCACGCTCGCACTTGCCAGACAGAGATTCTTTTGGATAGGGATGGAGCAAGACGTTATCAATCATGTCAGAAACTGCTTTCGCTGTGTGGTTGGGAAAACTCCAGAGCCTAAAGACCGTGCCCCACTTGAAAGTATTTGCACCTCCGAGCCAATGGAGCTTGTATGTATTGATTTTTGGACTGCTGAGCACACTGACAAAAAAAGTGTTGACGTTTTGGTTGTCACGGATCATTTCTCTAAACTGGCACATGCTTTCCCATGCAAAAACCAATCAGCAAAGCAGGTTGCTCGTCGCCTTTGGAATGACTTCTTCTGCATCTATGGTTTCCCTAAACGCATTCATTCGGATCAAGGAGCCAATTTCGAGAGTCAACTCATTAAAGAGCTCCTAGAAGTGGCCGGTGTCCACAAGTCACATACCACCCCGTACCATCCCATGGGAAATGGAGTTGTGGAACGCTACAACAGGACTCTTGGGAACATGATCAGGGCCCTGCCTCCCCACTCAAAGGCTAAGTGGCCACAAATGCTGCAAATGCTGACATTCTGCTACAATTGCACTCAGCACGAAACAACTGGTTTTGCACCCTTCTTTCTTATGTTTGGCAGGATTCCCCGGTTACCAGTTGATGTTTTGTTCCAGCACGCCCTCCCCAGCAATGCTGTTGTTGGTCACAATGAGTTTGTCCTCCATTTGAGACGTGACCTCTCTGAAGCTGCACGCATCGCTCGGCAGAACAGTCGCACAGAGCAGGCTCGTCAGGCGAAAAACTACAACCGCAAGGCAAGAGGATCTCCTCTCACAGTTGGTGACAGAGTTTTACTTGCGAATCGTGGTGAGAGAGGGAAGAGGAAAGTAGCAGATAAGTGGGAATCCACAGTCTACGAAGTGACATCTGTAAAGCCTGGAATCAATGTCTACTGCATCAGGGACCCTGTGACATCAAGAGAGAAAGTTGTTCACAGAAACCTTCTACTCCCTGTGAGTTTTCTTCCTGCCGGAGATGATGATGAGTTGAGCTGCCCTTCTGTTGATGGAAGTGAACAATGTGAACCAGTCGTTGATGTTCAAGACAGTGTGACAAAGACACGTAACTGGCTACAGCAGATGGATGATGCAAGTGATGTGGAATCCATAGACAGCCAGCCTGATTCTCTTGTTACAGCTATGAGCGACTCACACTTGGAGGCCGAGCTTACTGTAACCCCACATACTGTGTACGAAGCTCCAGAGTCCTCTGATTCTGCTGTACAAGCTGAACAGTTGCCTTCTCTTGTACTACCGGCTGAAATTGTGGCTTCCCAGAATGCAGCCATCCCGCCCTCAGCTGTGGCAGATGAACAGTTCCCCTCCCCTGAACATGACACACAATCAGTCATACTCACACATGAACATACAGTTTGCACACAGCCACCACCCATTTGCACTAGGGCAGGTAGACGTGTTAAACTTCCAGACAGACTTATTTGTGAGATGAATGAACAGGTTGTGGATGATTCAGTATCAACAGCTGATTCTTTCTTTTCTTTTGTCAGAAACATGTTTTCGGGATAGTTTCTTGCAGTTGTTTTTTTACTCACGCTAGTGCTTGTCTATGGTGACTTATGGTTATCCCTGTGAAAGAGTTGAGTTTATTGTACGAGAGGTGTATACGGCATCTTTTTAGTCTATGTTTGTGAGGGGTCTGGCCAATCTCTTGCTGACATAATTCCATGTGGAAAGTTGTTGAACTGACTTTATGACTGTGAATATGCTCTTATGGGTAGCTACATGTATATATATTTTTTTTTCTTTCTCGTTATTGTGCCCCAATTTAGCAGGATTTAAGGGGGGTGTATGTAACATGGTTGGTTGAGTTCTTGTTTAAATCCAGCTAAAATGGTGCAACAGTGCCATCTACTGTCGTAAACGTGTACCTGCACGGAGTAGTTGGGTCATTAGGGCAATGCATTCTGGGGATTTTCCAAAGCCATTGAGAGAATTCCATGAGGTAATACGTGTGTTGAGTCTGTGCGCATATTTAATAATTAACTATATGAACTGTAGTTAGAAGTTGAGCTGTTTATGTAAAGTAGGAAAATATATATGTTAAAGATACGTTTCGCCATGTTTTTGCTTGTTTTCAAGTCGCCTTTTGTATGTTTTATTGGTCGGGAAAATTCCTGTTTTAAGCTAGCTCACGTTATGTGCCGTCTTTACAGTGAACACACTATTGTCCGTGCCCACGTTGATGACTCTCTCCGCTGTTTGTTCTATGAAATATGCAGGTATGTACAGTAGCTATGTGTTACTTTTGCAAGGTGTTTTAATATTGTGCAGCTCAAATATTGTCTGCTGGTTTGTTATATTAGTGTTTTATTGTCACTTTGTAATACATGTTAAGAGGTTACTAAAACTATGGTAATAGCAGGTTAATGCACTTATGTGAGCTCTGTGAAAAGAAGAATATATTTTTGTTATTATATAGGACATTTCTTTATTGTTTAAAAGAAGAGTGAGACTTCTGTTATGCTTTATTTATTTTATTTATGTGAACCAAATACCACTATACGATCACACTGTAATAGTTAAAAAGCCATTGAGAGAATTCCATGAGTGAACACACTATTGTCCGTGCCCACGTTGATGACTCTCTCCGCTGTTTGTTCTATGAAATATGCAGATGCAGAGCCATTAAAAACTGCTGTTGCCAAAACCTGGGTTCCGAGACGTTATTGTGCGAGAGACCGACCACAGAGGTCACATAAGCACATCAACTGAAATACTAATAGAATTTTCATCCTTCATAAATCAGATTAAAAAATGTGGTTAAATGAAGGCTGTTACTAGTTTAGTTTTTTTGTGTTAAAGAGCAATTTACCAAACTAATATCCAGTATGCCGCAGAATCCACCTGGAGGGTCTGGGATTGATAATCCTCTATTTGGCAGCCTTGAATGCAGGAGTATTATCTGCAGTTTCGATTTAATTTTATTTAAAGTTCCTGGAAAATGAGCGGCCTCACCATCAGCTCAGCTGTAGCATTGCATTAGTTGGCCCACTTGGTGGCGCTGGGGAGCTTTTAATGTAACATCTGGCATCATGCCGGGGGTCAGAGCCACAAACCCTGGGAAAAGCAACGCTTTGTCCATATAAGGCTGCAATCCATCCGCTTCCCTCTTCCTCCCCAGCTCTCTTCCTCTGTCTTTCTCAGACCTGAGGGATATTTACAGAGAGCCTCGGCCAGCCTGCCCTTCCTTATTAGGAGCTCAGCTTGTTGTCAGTCCTTCTACCCTGCAGGACAGTGGTCCGTCTCTCTTCTCTCAGATGAGACAAACAGATGGACAACTGCTGTTAACTACACTTTAGTGCAAAAGGACAGAAGATCAAAAGACAACAGGAGTCTAAACAGCTTCACCCAGGCGTCTACTGACACTTCTATCACGTCAGTCAGGCCCCTCGTGATAAAGTGTCCACCTGGGAGCCGCAGTAGATTGATGTAACAGTCTAAACACACTGGAAACACATCTGTGTTGCACCATTTTCACTGTTACTCTCTCTGTTCAGCTGTTCTGTTCTTTTTTTCCTTTTCGTGATGCAGGACATCTGGCAACCAGGAAACAGAACAATTGTACGAAGGGATAGTACAAGTAAAGTGTGGGCAAAGGAGAAAAAAACAAATGAACAGGTGACGACAAATCTCAAAAGTGAGCACTTTGATGACTCCACTTGACGTAAGAGGTGAAAAGATCAAAGTACGGTTCAGTGTCAGGATTATTATTATTATTTCACATAATAACCAGGCGGTTGCTACAAACAAACTTTTTTTTATTTGGGTGCAGACAGCCATTCAATATATTAGAAAACAAACATGTGAAGAAAGGCTACATGGAATTTTACTTCAAAAAAAGGGTATTATTCAAGACTAATATTTGTACACATATAATATACATAAACCATGCTCCCTTGCAAGAGAGGAATTGACAATGAAAAACTATGAAAATAATATCTTTATCAATGGTAATAATTAAAACCATCCATAGCATAATTGGCTTCGACAAAACAGCAAATTCTATAACTGTGCAATGACCTTTGATGTTCAGCTATGGTTAACTTCACCCTCCACTTGATAGGTGAGAAGGGGGACTGCTCTGAAGAAGGAAAAGGGTTTGTCTGTCTGGAGGACGGGCAAAGCCTCGCAGATCTTACATCGCTTTGCAAAGAGTAAAGTGCTGTGGTCGACTGACCTGGTTCTGCGGTCATTATTTTTTTTTAAGAGCATGGAGTGTGTCACAAAAATTAAAATGTTGGTGGGGAAGTGCATAGGTGGAGAGGTAGGTGGGTTCAAACACTTGCATGTGGAAACAAAACAACCCAACAGAGCATCATGGACTTCCCCCTGTCGTCAGGACGTTGTTGAAAGTAAAGACGGAGCCTGAAATGGGTTTCGAAGCTTTTTTTTCTTCTTTTGTTTTTTAAAAGAACTACGCTGAAACCGTCACTGCTCGACAAAGCATACAATTTGAACTGTGAGTGGAGTAAATTCGTGAATGTGTGACGTGAGTGTGTTCACAAAATAAAAATAAATACTCATAGTGGGAGCTTTAAGGCCCAAGCTGCCTTGTGAGCTCGTGGAATGTGCAACGAGGAAAGTGTGTGATGCACGCATAGGAATGTGTGTGCATGATCGTGTTCCTGATGCACAGACAGAGAACGTAGATGTCGTGTTTTTTGTGTGTGTGGCACCAGCCGTGGGCATCTTGGGCTGATGTCAAATCCCATGTTGTTGCTGCTGTGGGAGCCTATGACCATGGCCGCGGTCCTTCATGTCATGGTGGAGGGGGGGTCGTCCTGTGAAGAACGGACATTAAGGCACACAAAAAAAGCCACTCCGGCTGTTCACAGAGAGGCATCACAATCCAAGTCAAGCTGTGGTGCTCATGTACGTAGGACATTCTGCTGCTTCTCTCCCCCTCTCGCTCTTTGGCACTGGGAGGAATGTGTGGAAGGAAGGAGGGAGGGAGGGAAGAAGGAAGGGTGGAAGGAAGGAAGGGGGGGGTTCCCTGCTCTTCGTGTCTCTCTCTCTTTCTCTCCGACTATTTGGAGAGTTTGCTGATGACACGGATCAGTGCTCCATTTTCATCTTTAAGACGCTGGTTGTCTGCTTTAAGGTCAACCAGAACCTGGTGGTAAGACAGATGAATTCACATTAGAACATATATAATCATTTATTTGATTTCATTGCTTGTTTTCACCTTACCTTGCTAAGAGATATAATTAGATGTTAAGATTGTATGTTGTTTGCATGGTTTGTAGTAACCAATAACATTGACAATAGCTCTGTTTTATTTATGTGGCTGGGACAGCAACACCTGAATGTAATGCAGCAGTTTTTTATGTTAGTGATTACTTCTACTCTTTTTAACTGCTGTGAAATGTCTGAAAGGCCAATGAAACATTAAATCAGTGGGTGCTATAAATGTGTCTAACAAATTCAAAAGGAAGCAGAAAACCTAATCCATGTTGTTTTAAATGCAGTAGAGTGGAAGACAGCGGGGTCAAATTGAAGATATTTTAGCACAAATTCTGATAACTAGTCATGAAATTATGAAGATGAGAGCTGAAGACAGTTCGCATGTGGACAAACAAATAAGATGGATCCTGATTTCAGTCATTAGCTGTTTTCTTTGTGCTACAGAGCCTGAGGAATGGGGACATCTGGCTTTAGCAGGAGCAAGAAGTGTATTATTAGAAACTGAACCACTCTTCAGATCCTTACGTATGGTGGTGCTACCAAAACTGCAATTATGCAAATGCCACAAGTCATGTTTGAATCCTCCGTGGGACACACTAAAATGTCGAAAGCCTAAAGGGAGGAGCTAAAAACCAAGTGTGTAGAGACCTACAAATACCAGCAGTAAATTCAATCACATTTAAAGGTCATTTAATATGTTTAAAAAAAATAAAGGAATAGTTTGACATTTTGGGAAATATACTTATTTGCTATGTTGCTGAGAGTTGAATGAGGAGATTTCTGCAGCTCTTGCTGCCCATACAGTAAATATGAAGCTGCAGCCAGCAGACAGTGAGCTTACTTACTAGGGCCGTTAGCTTACTTACTAGGGCCTTTAGGTTACATAAGGAACATAGGTCATCAATGAACCCTCCAGAGACAGTAAGCTTAGCTTAAAAAAGAATGAAATGGAAACATGGGGAAAGAGGTAGCCTGCCTATGTATGAAGGTAACAAAATCTGCCTAACAGCACCTCTAAAATTCTATAATTAACATGTTTTCTTTGCTGCTTTACAGGGGGTTGTGTACTGAACAATCTTCATACATTAAAAAACATGTATACAGATAAGGTGTAACTAAATACACATAGAAATTATTAAAACATAAATGAATAGACTCGGAAAATAAATAAACAGAAACTCAGTGACCGCGTGCCTATCTGACCCTATGTCCTGCAGTCCGTTACAAAGCCTTATTGTCTGTCTGATGATAAAAACTTTCTTCAGCCTGATGCTACGATGCTATCGCTTATCTGCTAAAAATGATGGCTTGGATAAGTGTCGTCTCAGGTCACCTGTCTTATCCAGGTACAGCAACCAGCAGATATTCTTGTCCAGAGAACAGGGCAAGGCTAATGTTTCCCCTTGTTTCTAATCTTTATGCTAGGATAATGCTTATTGACTTTTGGCAACAGATTCATAATTACCATAAGGTCATGAGAATGGCATCAGTCTTCTTATATAACTTTTGGCAAGTTAGCAAATTAGCATATTTCCTATTGAACTATTTCTTTAAAGAAAAAGATCTACTTTCTTGACCTATAAAATTATTCTGTAGGACTGGAAACGTAAGACAGTTGGCCCATTCAAGTTAGTTAATATGAAGAAAACGACCAAAAGAATCCATTACGTAACATGAAAAAACAACCACAACTCCTGCGACCAGGTAGAGAGAGGGTTTACTGTAGTGCAACTCTGCAGTGTGCATCCCCAACACTGTTGGTCTGCACAAGCTAAAAGCCAAGCTAATCAAGCATGAGCATGCAAAGTGACTGTGGCCATGATAAAGATTGGCTCTGAGCAACTCCTCACCTTCAGCTCCTCCTCCAGCTCTGCCATCCGCCGCTCCAACATCCTCCGGTCCTGATGCCATGGAAACGTGAGGGAGAGGGGACAGAGAGGAAGTGATGTAGAGGAGAACAAGGTGAGTGAAAGCCAGGTGAGGAAGTGTTTGGAGCGGGGATAAAAGAGAGGAGAGAGCGTCAACACAGAGCGAGCGTGGCAGTAGTGAGGCATTCAAAGCTACAACAACAAATTAACATCATCCACTGGGATGCGTTACCTTTCTCTCCAGCTCCAGCATGGCTGAGCAGTCACTGAAGCGTTCTTGTCTCTGTTGGATACAAAAAAATAAATGAATAACATCGTCACAACAGTAGGTGTGTACATGATCATTCAAAGGCCTGTGTGAAGTGACAAACAATGTCAGTGACTGTGCATTATCGATGGTTGCTTTAGCCAATATAAGCTACTGGTCTTACCAGACCAAGTACGGCTGTAGAGGCAAACACTTGACTCGATTGGATTCAGCTTACTGTTTTTTTTATTTCTTATCAATAAAGTTTTTTATTTTAAATCAAAATGTGTTTGTTGTTCTTGCAAAAGGTATGTGGTAAGGTATGTGTTCCTTTTAAGGTGACATACTATGCTTATTTTCAGGTTCAAAATTGTAATTTGGTTTTCTTTTGGGTTTTCATGGTATAGTGTCCAAAAAAGAACCTTTATATTTCTCAGTGCTATTGCTGAATCTCCTCTATTCAGCCTCTATCTGAAAAACTCACCCTGCGTTCCGAATTGCATACTTTCTACTATTTAATATGGTAGAAAAAAGATTTAGGATGTCCCGATTCTTGTGGACAGATTTAGGATGGTTAGAAAGACCCGGATGTCTACTACATCCGGCCAAGATTTTTAGGGTTGAAAACAGCATCCTATTTGGGCTATTCTGACCCATAATCCAGTGCGAACCTGAAGTGACGTTACATCAACGGAGCCTCAAACAGGGATGCGACGGATATAAAAGCAAGAGGCAAGATCAAGGCGCAATGTTATGATGAAATAAATAAGTAAAAATATGTCCCAATTGTATGCCTACTGCATCGTAACTAGATTCTTTTTATCGTCAGATGTAGTATGTAGAATAGAACAAAGAAAGAGTGTGCGATTCGGAACGCAGGGTCAGTTTTCCCTTTAAGCCCCGCCTTCCAAAAAGCCAAGTCTACTCTGATTGGCCCTGAATCGAACTGTGGGGTATCTGTGGGCGTGCTTATCACAGGTGGAGGTAGTGCTAAGTTAGGTTGGTATTAGGCTCGTTCGACCTAACTTTCAGCTCGTCTGGAAAGTAGACGAGAGTAGCCGAGTGCAGTCGGGGGAGTGACGAAAATGCCTGACTGAAGCCGGACAGCTCCGAGTCGGAAGTAGCGTCCTTGTTGCGGATGCAGTTCGTTTTCTAGTTTTATTTTGAAGGCCTATTAGAAACATATTCGCAGGAGAGTCACACATGCTACAACCGATTAGAAGCAGAACACAACACAAAGACGAGTACACACTTTAAAAGCGAGGGGCATTTTCAAAACAAGAAACGAGATATAAGCTAATATCCCCATTCCCCACACATCTTTATCTTTCTTGTTACCTTACTAGAACACCTACTTTTAAGTGATAAAGAATAATTTACAAGAATAATTTACAAATCCAAATAAAGGAGGTTTAGTATTTCTCCCTTCACATAACGAATATGATCGGCCTAAATAAAGAAGGTCTAAGAAAAGATCCCTTATTATTATTGTAGAGATGGATATGATGAACTGTATTATGATGTGTAACAAACAAACTACTTGTTGTAGTTTTGGTCTGGCTTTGCGACACTACATGTAAAATACAATTCCCAGACCATTTAGATCACTTAAAATAAGCCTATGATTTAATCTTAATGGTATAAAAATCACTTCACCAAGATCTTATGTGACTCAAGTTTGTGTTCACTTTTAAATATATCTATACAGGAGAGTTACACATCCAAATTATTTCTATGTCAAGGGTTCAGAGGTTTAACTCTGATTAAGTACATTTCTGCTTAAATGCATATTGTGGCGGCCTAATGATTAAACATAAATTAAAATCAAAAAGAATGGATCGTAATTTAATTTTGAGCGGTGATGTCAGACTTTTGCCTAACCAATTGGGGAAACGCATCAAAGGCACGAGGTTTAAACTCCCAATTAGCGCTCAGCTCCGCCTGTCAGCAAGACGTTTCCCATCAGACATTTCGCTCCCGCAGCCCGTGGGGAGCAACTGCAGCGACTTGCTCCAGTGTCTGTGTCCGTCTTGATACCGCGGGACTTCAAAGTCTCAAGCAGCCGAGCCGCAGCCAGCCACGGGTGCAAGTGGGACAAAAAGTCTAACCATAATGCAGTGCGCTCAGCAAGACGAGCGTCATAATTGCGCAGGTCTTAGCAAGACGGCGACAGGTCGAACGAGCCTAATGACAGGGCATCTCTTATACCCTTATGATGTCATAAGGAGAGAGAAATCTGACTGGGGTTTTCAAAAAGATGGATGTGGAGAAAAAGAGAGGGACTCTAGACACTGAGGAAGACCCATATTAATGTTGAAAAAAAAGCATTTTGCATAATAGATTAACTTTAATCTCTCTCTCTCTCTCTCTCGTCAGCTGCTTTAAATACATCCTCTTTAGACGATCCGTCTGTCACTGTTCACTACATATTATACAAGGAAATCTTTCTGTTGTATATGTACTGTATATATGGTTGGGTAATTTAAGGCATTAAAAGGGAATAATAAATAGGCTGAACACACAATAAAGTGAATGGTGATTAATTTCTATGAATGATTTCTCCTGCTGAGCAACTCCATGTCCATGTGTCTTGTTTTACTTTTGTGATAAAAACCTCAAAATGTTTATTTGACGTGATTCAATGTGGCGTAACAGGAGCATAAGCAGAGGCAAGCCAATAAATCAGTGAACTGACTCAGTCATGTCAGTAGCACAGCCATATCTTGCTTACATTAGCTAACATTAGCAACAATAAAGCTACTGGTCATACCAGACCATGTACGGTTGCAGAGGTAAAAACCCCTCAGTGCCTTGATGGGAGCAACTGTATAGCTAATGAATGCAACATTTCATTTGTAAGACGATGACTGAATTAGTCCTTCTGACAAAGATCCAAATCTTGAAGGTTTGCTTTGTTTTTTCAACAGACTATAAAAAACAGAGAGACACAGATGTTTGTTATGTTTCCATGTTCAAAGCCAGTATCAGGGATAAATAGAATAAGGTTTGTGTGGACAGCTTGACAGACAGATAGCCTACATGCAGTGACCGCTGAAGCAGGAAGTCAAAATGTGTAAAAACCGGCCACAATCATAGAACCTCAGTACTGGTTTTACCACTTTGAGATGCTTCTTTTTCGTCTTTGCATGGGGAAGATGACGGTAACAGTGTGCGTGTCTTCACCTGTGTGGCTTTCTCAAGGTCCAACCTGGTCTGACTGACAATCCTCTGGGTGTCCTGCAGCTGAGACTGGAGCTGACTGTTTTCTCTGGAGACCTCTTCGAACAACTGGAACACACATTCACGCATTCAGCAATAAGTAACTGGGACACTTGCATAAAAAAAAACACACACACACATTCGTGACCTCAATTTCAGTTCTGTGTGCTGCTGACCTTCTTAAAATCCTTGGTGCCGGTGCCTCCTCCCTGGGTATAGTCGTTATAGGTTACGTTTGACCTGAGGGGGCGAGCAGAGCAGAGGTCAGAGCTATCCTAGAGACTGCGCTGACTTTATGGAGCAAAAAAAAGGGGGGGGGGAAATCAAACAGCTTAAAGGAGCAGTTTGTACCTGGAGCTCAAGCGTTGGTCTGTCTGTAAACAAGACAAGAAAACGCGTATTGGTTAAAGTTTACAGTTCACTGAGATAACCCAATAAAAAATAATGAAAAGTCACACACACACACACCTGTGGATCCAGCCCACTGCCTGAGAACTCTTCCTCTCCACTTGGATCATTGTCATCACTCTGCAGATGACACAGACATTTCATCTTTATATTTTGTCTTTTGGCGTGTTGTTTTTGTCCTATCCCTCCTGCATTCATTTGTTTCCCCAGTTAAAAAAAAGCTGTATGTGGCGTTTACCTCCCCGGTCCTCTGTGCCTTCCTTCTGGCCCGAGCTTGTCTCCTCTCCCTGCGCTCCCTGGCCCATCGCTCTGTCTCGCTCTCCCCTGGTATGGCCTCCACATCTGGAACAGAGCCAGACAAGCAAGTCGTTAGTCTTTTAAGTACGGATCAAAATGTTTTCAGCAGTTCGACACAGCGTCAACTATAAACAGTCATTTTCTTTGTCTTTAGCGTTGTGATGATGATGAGTACCTCTGCTGTCAGAAGTGGGAGGCCGCGGTGTGCCGGTGGGCTGTGTGAGGCCCAGCAGGTCAGACTTCTGCAGACTGGCAATGCGAGACCTCCAGCTCACTTCCTGCAAACAAAAGTAATCCCCCCCGATATGTGATGTCACATGACATTATATAAGAGCAGACTAGACAAGGCCTATAACCGATATACGCTTCTCACCCCTTCCTCTGCCTTCTTGGGCTTTGCTTCCTTTTCTTTCTCTTTCTCCTCCTTCTCTTTCTCCTCTCTCCCTTTGTTGTCCTTCATCGTCTTCTCTGCCTCTTGCAGATCGGTTAGGGTCACGCCCTTTAGATGAAAAAGAGATTGCGAGGTCATGCACCAAACACCGACACACACCGACCCACACCCACACACACACTGACCCACACCCACACACACACACACAGCACTTTTTGAAGATGAAAGATTTTGAGTGAAGATGTGAGCAGGTGATGTTAGTACCTGAGTGGAGCGGCGGGACTGTCGTGCGTGTCGGGAGCGAGCCTTCCTCTGGGCCTCGGCCTCCTCATCCCTCACTGGAGTCAGATATGATCTGAACAAGTCACACGCTGTTAGATTCAACGCAGCGCCATCAGGCCCCCACCACTTACACACAATCAGCCCTTTGCCATCCACACACACACACACACACACACACACACACACACACACACACACAGTTAGACAGACAAAAGCCTCGACTCACTTGCGTCTCTGCTTGGTCTCCTGTTCGCCAGTGGTCATGCTCCGAGAGTTGGAGGTGGTGACGGCCCACTGATCCTTCTTTTCAGCCTGTTCTTGAGGAAGTCTTAGGGAGAGAGATCAGGAGGTGGTTATCACATCTTTCAGATAAGTGACGAAAAATTCATTGGAATATATATTTATATCAAGTATAAAAAAAAAAGGGAAATACCTCTGGGCCAAGACACTATTAAGGCGGCTGAGACCAGCAGAGCTTGTTCCTGTGCTAGCTGAGGTCACGGTTGGGTCATCCAGTCTCTTTCCATAAGATGAGCTGGACAAGACAAGAAATCCCATTGGAAACACAAAGGCATCTTTCACAGGCGAATGCACAAACACCCAAATAAGTATTCTCTGCTGTGGGAACGTCTGTGACACAGCAGAAACAAATCACACGCAGACAAGGGAGCAAACAAATACAAGACGGGTGGGTGAGCAGCATGACTGACCTGTGAAGCAAAGAGGGGGTGGAACTAGTGAGATCATTCCCTGATTGACTGTGAAGGCGCCGGGTGTAAGAGGAGCTACGGCTTAGCCAACTGAGAGAGACACACACAGGGCGACATGAGCACATATGCAGTGACTCCCAATAAAATAAAAAAACACAATTCTGGTTTCACAAGCACAGGAGCACAGGAGCACAGGAGCACATGAGAGCACGGGGGCCCACCTGTTGGAGTTGTCAGGGCTGTTGTCTGGAATACTGAAGAGCCTCCGCGTTGGAATGGGCGGCACACGAGCGAGTCTCGGCTCCTGAGAGGAAGGAACATCGGTTTCATAAGTTATTTTGTGTGTGACTCAGCGATTGGAATAAATAAGCCTTTATCTGGCCTGTCATGGCAGCTTGACAGAACGATAACTGGTCTACCTTGGTGTCCGCGTCGGAGCTCAGACGGGGGCTGGAAGCAGAGCGCGTCATGCCCAGGGCGCTCTCCGGGGGTCTGCTATGGTCCTGGGTGGAGTCAGACAGTCCAGCTGAGCCCAGAGTCACTGAGCTGCCAGCCTTCCTCAGAGACGTCCTCCAGGAGACTGGGGCATCGCTGGCTGGGGGCTTGCCTGGATCCTGCTACAGTGCCGGTAAAGTGTCATCATCTTTGTTGTCCAGTATTATTTACCATACAGCTAAAACTGACATGTGAAGTTCTCTTATCATTTCTCTGTCTCTTTACCTTCTTCACTTGGCTTGCAGCAGTACTCGAGGACATGGAGGTAGGAGGCAGGCTGGTGGCGTTGCGTTTGTTGTTCAAGTTGTTTATGATCTCTCGGTTTTTCGCTTTCTCTGGAACCATGCAAATGTAGGCAATTCAACAAACTTATAATAATATATAAATAATTCAAAAAATATGCTTATATGCCTCGTTTCACTGAGCAGCACAGTTCGGTTTGGTACGTAACAGACCCTAGATAAACCCTAGATTTGGCTTGCATGTCCACTGCTGAGTGTACCCTTTCTTGGTAGACTTAATGGCGGGTGGCAATATCTCTGGCCAAAGTAGCTAATACGCTTTATTTTTGTACACTTCCAAACCTTTGGACAGTGAAAACAAAACTAATTGCATGCCGTTCTGTACCGAAACCAAACTGTCCCACTAAGTGGAAAAACGAGGCTATAAAACCCCATCTGATAACAGGCTCCTCTCTCTCTCTCTTGCAGCACTCAGTTCTCTTACCGGACTCTGCGTCGCTCTCAGATTCGCTCTCCTCCTCTGAGCTGGAGCTGCTGGAGGCCTTGCCCTGGCTCTGAGGCTTGCCCTCTTCCTCCTCATCTTCTGCCGGGCTGCTGGGCAGGGCGGGCGTGGGGTGCTTCTCCCGCTCATGGAGGCAGATCTTCTCTTTACTGCTCATACGAGAGATAGAAGTCCTGCAAGGGGTGGGGCCAAGGTGGGGGGTGGAACAACAGGTGGCATGCAGGGGGAGCTGATCAGTGAGGGCAATCACTCCACGAGCAGCCAATTAGAGCGAGCATGCGAAGGACAACGCTTCAGTGGGTGCGACAGTGGGTCACTCTCTTGTGATGTTGTGTGTAGCCTAGCCTAGCCTAGCCTAGCCTAGCCTAGCCTCTGCCGTCTCAACACTAGTAGTCACCATTTAGCTACATGCCCAGTTCAAAACACAGAAACTTATTACATACTTTCTGTAATCTTTCCTCAGTATGTCAAAATGCAAACAGCCTGCAGAAAAAAATGTGTGGCCAAACCACATACTTGGTTTTGTACAAAGTATATGTTTAGTCCATAGTGTACGATTTTGGCTTTTGGAATGCAAGGAATTTACTTATATTGTGCTTTAAGTTCTGAACTAGCACCAGTATGAAGACTTTACTTAGAGATGTACTGTATTCTAAAATATGTATACTCTAAGAGCATGGTTGGGCAATAGACGTATACTATGAGATGGAATAACCTTGTCACTGAATGAACCATGTTGTTAATACTGACGCAAATATCCCAATATCATCTCTGGGTGGATTACAACATTGTGGGCAATGACACAATGATGTGTAGTGAGCAATGTTTTTCAAAGTTTCTTGACATTTTTTGATTAATTTACCAGATCAAGCAGAAACAGATGTGACTGACTTGTTATCTTACTGTATAATATAATATATATATATATATATATAATAATACATGTCAATAAAGTCATTGTGAACAACATGTACTTTGATTCCCTTTTAAAGAAATATCAATTTATTTATTTATATATATATTTTTTTTATTACTGTGTTGTTTTTTCCTTTTATCCTCTATGATGGCAGAAATGCTTTATTAAGCCAGAGCTAATAATTCTATTTTTCTCTCTCTGTTACAGCCTAGGACAAATGCGTCCATTGAAACCACGCTTAATTTCAGTATGCCAGTTAGTTCAGAGTAGAGCAGATTCTCTTGTTTCTCCAATGTGTACACACTACACACTAAAATCAGCTGACTCAGGGACACAGGGACTTCTACATCTATCCAGTTATAATGGCAGTGGATAAAAGTAACAGGGTTCAAAGAGATGCTGGGACTGTTAACATCATACCTTCATGCAAACTACAAGTACAGGGGTAATGGGAATTTAACTGAGGAACAGCGTAGCGTGTGCCCACACACACACACAAACAAACACATGCATGCACACACACACACACACACACACACACACACACACACACCAACACACTGGCACTGACCTGCGCGGGCGAACTGGTACCATGGAGATTGGCGGACTGGTCTCAATAACAGGAGTCTGTTTCTCTTTCTCGCTGCGTAACTGAAGAGGAATATAAACACACATAAACACAGGGGAACATTCACTGCTGTATCGCTATCAATCACATCAGGTTTATCTAACGGAGTGAGATAGTCGCGCGCGGGCGGACTCACTGCGTTCTGTTTCTTCTGCAGCTCCTCCAGAGCGTCCACCAGCTTCTCATCGGCAACATCTAGAGGTGTTTGGCCCTACAAGGACATTCACAGTGCAACCGTCAGTCACGAGTTACAGAGATGAGGGTTCAAATCACTACAGGTCTGTGCCAAGGAAGACAAAAAACAGGGCTGTTTGTCCTGCACTCACCACAATGTTGACGGCAGCCATGTCACACATGTTGTCGGCGAGCAGGCTGCACACCTCCTCCTGCCCCCAGTGAGCGGCTGCGTGCAGGGGCGTCCACCCATCCACATCACAGCTGTCCACATCCACCGCACACTTCAACAGCACCCTGAAGAGAAGGCCAGGCAGATGAGAGGAACATCCAGGGAGGAGAAGAAAGACAGTGTTAGGAGGAGTGAAAGAGGTTTTGATGATAGCAAAATAAGACAAGAGCAAAAAGAAATGTTGTTGCTTTGATGCTTCCAGACTCACTTGAGGACCTCGATGTAACCTTTGGCAGCAGCCACGTGCAGGGCGGTGGCCTTGGTGTTTGGGTGAGGGGTGAGAGTGCCACCTCCTGCCAGCACCGCTATGGCGTCCTGGAGCATGATTCTCTCCTCCTCCTTTCTGGCCTTGTCCACGTCTATGCCTGTGACGTAAACGTGGCAATTGAAATCGCAGACACACAAATGGGACATTTAGACAACTAAGATACCACTTGTCAATTAAATTTATAGCACATACTATAAGCTGCGAGCTAAATATTCAATTTCAAATTCATTTGTCCTATATTTTTCATCTGCGATTTCAGTTGAATGATCTTGACCATTCATGTACTACACTGATAAAGTTACAAGCCTGGAGCCCCGGCACATTTCAATAGTATGAAAGTAGTATTTAATTTCTATGCCTTTTTCTGACGACAAATGAGCTTTAAATATGACTGCCTGTAAAACAAGTTTTACGGCTATACAGTACGTTAATCACATTTTTTTGTTGAGTGGCAAGTTGCCCCGAGCTATGATTTCTGGATAAATTCTACTTATAGATAAAGTTAACTGGCATTTAAGGGTTAAAGATGCTCTTTCAAACCATATGGACATAATGTTAGTGTGTTTAAATAATTAAACAATGACTTAACATCCAGAAACCTTTGGTTTAACAGTGAAAGAGCTTAAAGAACTGGAAACATTGCAATATTTTATTTCTGTATGCAACAAAGGCATGTTGTCACTGAAAGTAGTCAAAATTTTGGAAATGCCCGAACACAGTCAAATAACTTTACTCTTCTATAAATAACTATTATATAATAATAAATAATAGTTATTTACATTACTAAAATTGATTATTAAAAGTAATATGAACTTTTTCTTTTATCTCCTCTTGATTTGAGTGATGAATATTATTATTGTTTTTTTACATTTTTCTCTTGAAAAATCTACTCAATAAGTCTATAAAAATGTTAGATAAAAATGAAAAATGCCCATGACAATGTCCTTGAGCCCAAAGGGTGTCATGTTCAGGGCGCTTGTTTTAGTCGACAAATGGTCCGTCCTCGAGTCTTCAGAAGCAGGAAGAAGCAATTGTTAGGTGAAGATGAACTCCTCACCTTGTTTTTTTATTTCAGCTTTGAGGAGTCTCTCCATGGCGTCTTCTGTGGCCACGTCCAGAGGCAGCTCTCCTTCGCTGTTCACCGCCCCGACGTGAGCGCCGTGCTCTAACAGGTATCTTCAAACACAACAATACAGTATTCATACAATACAGTTTTCATACAGATTCATTACTTTCACAGTGATACAGTAACATAAGTTTGGTGTGTACTAACTGACATCATTTGACTATTATCCTGTAAAGCATTCTCTACCTCTAAACTGACTCAAATTCACTGTAGGCCTCCATTCTGCACTCTGCTTGGATCACATAGGCAGTGCAGTGGCGTGCTAATGTGCTGATGGATGGTCAACACTCACTTAGTGATCTGGATGAAGCCGCAGGAGGCTGAAGCGTGCAGAGGAGTCCAGCCCTCGTTGTCCCCTCTGTTGACGTCACTCCCGCTCTCCACCAGAAACTGCACCATCTCAGCATTTTCATCGATGCAGGCCTGCCAGAGGACACGCACACACACACGTGTTTATTGTTTATCGTCATTACAAGAATCCCAACAACGCACATTTAGGAATAAAAGCCACACAGCACGTCAGTAAGAGCGAGTCCAGTTTCAGTACAGTAAAGGTGGGCTCTTCTTTGACCCACTTCATTCTGGTCTGTTGTGAAAAACTGCAGGCGCCTCCAAAATCTATTAAGTTAAACTACAGCTGGGGCTAAAACAATGACTACTGTGTCTACTTGTTGTAATGACTTTCTGTTAAGTGTGCTGCTAAAAGCCCTCAAGTACTTTCTATAATAGTCATTTTGTGGCAGGAGTGAAACAGCGAATCTGTTTATAATTGCGTTTCTTTCCCTGAGGCCAGGTCTAGCTGAGATTCAATGTGATCCCACAAAAGTCCCAAGATTAATCCCATGAGAACCTCATGGCATTATGTTATGATATGTGGCTTTAATTTCAGCTAATATTTATGAGAAAAAAACTCTGCGCATGACCTAGTTTTATACACTGCAAAAACAAAAAAAGAGCTCAGGCTATTGAGTCTAAAATCATCAATCTTAAAAACAGAACTTATCCAGCACATTGTAAGGAAGAACATATTTAAAAAATCATATACTTAAATAAATATAGATATAAAAAAAAAAATTACGGGTCTAATGCTTTAAAAAATAAAAAATTTGCAGTGTGCATTAAGAACTTGCTCCAAAACAGATAAGAATTGACCAAATCGTATAGAATGTCGCCCTCCCTAAAAAGACGTAACACAAATATTATTCTCTATTAATGTTACAGCGATGGTGTCAGGACTGGGCAACAAACGTACAATAAAATCATCCGTCCATTTTTCTTTTAAACAGCAGGAATTTGTGTGAAAAATTCCCAAGAGCCCAAAAGCAAACTTGTCATATTGCTAGTTTTGTCTGAGAAACAGTTAAGAAAATCCAAAGATATTCAATGGAAAATGACATGAAAGCTGAAAATCCCTGAATTTGTGGAGCTGGTAACAGAAAACATAAGGCACTTCACTATGATAATGACTAAACATTAAGAAAATAGGTTGATGGTTGATACTTTGTTGGCTGGTTAAGTAATTAATGACTCAAGCACATTTGAATTTATCTCGAGGGCGTCATGAATGTATGTGCAACATTTAAAGACAATCCTTTGACGATCAACTGTTCAGACATTTCACCAAAAAAAAAAAAAAAAAAACTCATTGCCGTGCAAACCTGGACCAAAGTTTTACACCAAATGACCAAACGACAATCAATGCCACCCTTAGGGGCAAGCTAATATGGCAATTAACACTTAGATGCAGCCTTTTAAACCCATCAGAAATCAGCCTGAATTGAGTGATTGATTTTGGTCTTCATCCCGATCAGCTGATGAGAGGACAGAACAAGACCGCATTCTTTATGGTGACAGTGTTTGCCAGCCAACTGTGTTTTACTATCATCAGAGTAACTCCAGCGGGCAGCGAGTGTCGACTACAGCCGCACAGAGCCTGGTCCAAGGCCTTTCTTAAGCCACCTGCTGTAAGAGGCTTTGCTTTTGGGCCAAATCAACTAATCACAAAGCTGCTTGGAGTCTCCGCCCTCCTTCATAACACAAGATAATTAGTCTGGGAGAAGCGGGCTGGTCATTTTAAGACCCTGAGATGAGGCTGGGGGATCAGCGCAGCGCCATGAAATGTGCAATTCAAAAGCAGTGTTCACTCAGCAGCACTGTGGCGGGGGTTGTGGGGGGATGGGGGGTGGGGGGGTCTCAACAAGTGGGTGCTCCCAGATGAATGAATGAACAGAGGGCACTCCTTGCACCCTGCGCCGCGTTACAAGGGTGCAACACGCAGCTCTCCCAAGCGGACTCCTTCACCCGGGTCATCAAGTGACTCATTGTGGAAATCGCCTTTTTGACAACAGCAGCTTGTGCTGTTTGAGGAATGTTTTCCATTTCTTCATCCGAAATCCCTAAAGTCCCCACCATGGGGAATTGGCAAAGAGAAAGGAGAGAGAGAGAGAGAGAGAGAGAGAGAGAGAGAGAGAGACAGAGAGAGAGAGACAGAGAGACAGAGAGAGAGAGGGAGACAGAGACAGAGACAGAGAAGAGGAGGAGGAGCAGGGGGATGAAGGAGAGAGAGAGAAAGCACAGTGGAGAAGATAGAAAGGCCTTTGGATGGAGATGACGGAAAGTTTGGAGAGTGTGGGGCCTATATTTAATTCTGGTTGCCAGGCGACCGATGAGCAACAGGGGAGAAAGGGATGGAGGGCAGGAGAAAAGGGACCACACCGGGTGCCAAAAGAGGGCACATTCACCCAATGTCCATGGCGGGAACACACTCCCCTGACTCATCTGAACCGGTCATGGGAAAAAGCAACTCCATCAAACATACACAATCGAAATTACATGAGAGGGAAAACACCAATCATCTCCAAGCATGACATCATCACCGGTAGCGCACAGGCCAGACCTACAACTCAGCTCCAGCAGCGGGTAACGGAATATTTTTAAAAACGGCACAACATCTCTCATGTTGTCAACTGAGGCGCTGAGATATCGAAGTATAACCGGTGGGGCCGTGTGTTAAAGAGAGAGAGAGAGAGAGAGAGAGAGAGAGAGAGAGAGAGAGAGAGAGAGAGAGAGAGAGAGAGAGAGAGAGAGAGAGAGAGAGAGAGAGCAATGTGTTTATGGCACACGGCTTCATAAAAGCAGAGGAAACACTGCATCACCGGGAGCTTGTGTGACAGTGATGTTGTCCAGGCTGCTCCACTGTGTTATGACTGAAGTCAAGGGGAGGGAGGGATGGAGGGAGGGACCTGAAAGGGCTCTGCTGCATTAACTGACTGGAACATGCTTCAGAAAGCCATGCAGCCAATTTGGGACATGCAAAAAGCAACGACCCTCAAACAGCAAATTAAAAAAAAATGAAGGTCAAATGCCACCCTCTCAAGTCTGCAAGATATTCTCTGTTGATGGTGGTAGTTTTAGTACCTTCACCAACAGGCTTCCTTTCTGTCTGCTGCCTTTCCTTTAGTAAGCTACTAACACAAGTTAAGATCTGTTGATCGGATGATGAAAACCTCCCTGAATTAAATGACTTACTATTTTACTGAGAGTCCTAACCGGGACTGTCTGACAAGCCTGCCACTCAGTGTCTATTAATGTCTGAAAGTGATCCTAAGCGCTCTGAGATGGGTTTCACGACAGGTCTGCTGCTGATCACTGCTGTCCCCATCCCGATATATTGTGTACTAAAAAGAGAGAAGCCTAAAACTAAATACACAATGCGGATGGCCCAGCTTTCGAACAGGCTAAAATACTGACTGTGCCTGTCTTAAACGGGCCACAAACGCTGCTGCTGGGACTTTACACAAGAAATAGAGCCTAAAGATGACAAAGTGATGGGTTCAGTTTCAGCTACTGTAAGAAGTAACGTAAATGTATAAATAAATATAAACTTTTCTCTTTTAGACCTGTAACTCCACGGTTTAGACAAGTTAAAGCTTCTTCGCTGCGAGGATAATTAACGGATAACGTGAACCGTTTCCGCCCGTGCAGCGACAGTTAGCAGCCATTAACACACAGTTCCTAACAGTTTAGACAACAACGGTAATGTCCCGACCTGATGCAGCGCCGTCAGTCCGTCTATGTTGGCGTGGTTGATGTCAGCTCCTTGGCGGAGCAGCGCCGCTACCTCCTCCCGGTCTCCGGCGGAGCAGGCGGCCATAAACACGGCTCCTTGGGCGAACCGGACTTTGGCCCGCCGCGTACTGGAACCACTCGTGGAGGTCTCCCGGCCGACCGACCCCGTCGAGTCCGTCTCCGAGCCCAGCCATCGCTGCAGCTGATCCTGCCGTCGCTGTTTGGCAGCTTCGGACCGGGACTGGTCAGTGGCCGCCATCTTCCCTGGTCTGTCCCGGACAGCTTCAGCTCATGGTACGAAGAGAAGCGGAGTGGATGGTTTGGATTGAGCCTCCCCCGGGCTGTGCCCCCTGGTGGCCGGACACTGGAAGCGGAGCCGTGAACTTCAGTGCGAACTTGTTCTGAGTGGCAGTCTGATGCTGCATTCAGGGGCTATTAGGAAATAATTACTTCAGAGGGAGGGACGATGTATTTTCTTCAAAACAGTGCACTCACATTTTGTTTCTACATTAGTATTAAAAAAATACACAAATAGATATTACAAGCGTGAGTCTTTATCGTAAATTTGGCTATTGCTATTATTAATACAGTATCCAGCTGAAAACCGTAGACGTAGAAGTAGGCCTACACAAATTAGAGTGCAGACGACTAGGCCAGGCCTAGCCCTCTTTTTAGATTAAAACTATCTTTATTACCTCTATGGAATATTTAATTTGAGTACATTCTACATGACATGAGTCCTGTACCTTTCAGGATACATTTGATTTGCTCATAATTAAATATGTTGGTGCATGTGTCTTGGTCTGTTAGTTTGTGTGTGTGTGTGTGTGTGTGTGTGTGTGTGTGTGTGTGTGTGTGTGTGTGTGTGTGTGTGTGTGTGTGTGTGCGCGCGCGTGTGTGTGTGTGTGTGTAGCCTACATAACTCCCCTGAGAGGTGAGAGCTGAGCTGTACACAGCTACACAATCCATTGGGGCGAATGGTTCGAATAATTGATTATTTTGAAGGAAGAATTTTAGGCTATATGTATACCACTGACAATAACAATTGAATAGTTTACATTAATCAAAACGTGTGACAAAATAAAAGAGGGAATTATAAACATAATTGGTGAACAGGCTATTTACATACAAGCAAACAAAACATTAAAAAGCACATGTATTGTTTGTTTACGATAAGCACATGCTTAGGTGAAATAAACATAAAGCCTAAATCAAATATCAGGCCTATTTGAGGAAAGCATAATGATGACACTAGTGCCCATTTTTCCAACATGTCATGAAGGCATTGTTATGTCTCTACGCGACATGATTTACCTACGTAAGAAAAAACCCTCTAAAACTGATTTAAGTCCAACAACAACAAAAAAGTTTTGCAAAAGTGTTCGATACCTCCTCGAGTGTATAAATGACACATCTTTAACAACAGAGCACAGCTAATAAGACTGAGTTTTGTTATGTTTTGTGAGCAGGATGACTTCACTTCTGAGGGGATTTCCTGATGTGCGCCTCTAGTGTTGACACTGCGGTACGTCGACCGCTGATATGGTCTTTATATGTCCATGGTCTCCAGTCGTAAATGGCAGCACTTGCTACCATCTAATTTATTTTCAGTTATTGAGTCATATTGATGTTTTATTGCTTTAGAGAAGAACACATATTATGACGCAAATTTTGAGTGTTTGAAAAATAAAAATCAGATAGGCTTAGTTCTACATGAGTCACATTAGGCTATTAGTAGTTTATAACTTAGAATGTAACCTAGATAATGTAATCTACTTTATTTCAGTTCATAATTTTTAAATGAGCATACAGTCATAATATGAAGATCATCTTGAAGACTCCCACGATGAGAAAAAAACACTGATAAGCAGTCAATGTTAAACAAAACAAGTTTAATTAATGATCACATGAATTCTAATCTCTGATACATCTGCTTGACAGTATATTAAAGTCTCTTGGAAAGTATTCCATTTGAAAATAAGGTACAACTTGAGGCTGGATCACAATTATTTGAATTTATAGTAGCCCACAGTACAGTACAAGAGAAGTATTTAAACAAGTAGCCTAGGTTATAACTTAAGAAAGTGCATTTCAGATTAAACTGATTCTTTGATTGATAAAAAATAACACTGTATGCAATAAAATGTACAATTGTAATATAAACATTACAAATATTGTTCAAAAGTTGCAGGCAAAAAATAATTCCATACAAGATTTAAATTTAATTAATCTAAACTTTTTTTCATATAAATAATTTACAGAAGACATACATAACAATTTATACACGTAAACACTAAACACTATGCATTTTTCCACAATACTGCATTGACACTTGCGTCAAATAAATGGAGTAACCACATGCAATAAACCATCTAGCATCGTACTGTTTCCCTCCTTCAGTCCTTTCCTGCCCTGACGGGTCTCACTGCATTCTTAAAAAAAAAAAAAAACTTGTCCACCTCTTTTCACCGTTCTACCTTAAGTGCACATTTTTGTCTGTAACGTTCTGTTATTCAAGTTTCTGCATGACTGTTTGAGCACATGTGTGCCTTCGTTGTAATGCAACTCTGTAGACCTACAGTTACACTGTATCCATCTGCTTGTGTGATTATACTGTAGCTAAAGACTAAAGACTAATTTCAATGGCATGCATAAGTCAATATTGACTGCACCGTATAGTATAAACATGGCTAATTATAACCATTTCCAACCACTACACAAAGGGGCTGATAAGTTTCCATATTTCTTCCTGCCATCTTAATAATGATGTAAACATAATAAAATCTGATTTAAATTATTTTAAAATGTTCCTGGATCTAGATGAAGTATGTCTTGACCTCAGCAGGTGCCCTTAGGAGATGCTGAGGACTTCTGCTGCTGAGTCAACAACAGGTAGAACATTGAGACAACCTGTGTGCATTGTGAGGCCTTCTGTGGAGAGGATCTTATCTTGTTGCATCTGTTTTGCTTTGAAGGAGCCCTGCAGGTCCATGTTTATGCACAGCACGCCAGATATCAGCTGTTTCTTGTACTGGTGGAGACGCGTGAAGACATCCAGGACTGAAGAACTGCCCTCGTTGACCCAGGTGGGAAACAGGTTGGTGGAGCTGAACTGGGACGGGAGGGACTGGTAGTGGTGCAGCTCCATGTGACAGGAAACCCTACAGTTAAGAATAAGCAGCATGTAACAGTGTGAAATATTGTCCACTTACTGTTATTTTAGTGGCTAAAAAATGTGTTTTGAATGTCAATGTATCAAATGACGACTCAAAAGCAATGTGACACGAGAAAAAGGGTCTCTCCAGGTGATGAACCTACAGAGAATGATCAGAGAATCCGAAGCTCCCTTTAACTTAGGTTTTGTAGAGAGTGTGAATCAGCCACTGTTTACAGACATGACTCCTCAACATTAAAGGTGATGAGTTGTCAACTTGTTTCTGCTGTCCCCTAGTTGTCATAAATAATCCCCTATTGTTGGTTTAACCAGGCTGAAACCCAGCCATGGTCAATTTATGTAGAAAGCAACTAGCTCAACCATGGAATATATGGCTTATAGATCTGACATTAAATGTATTAAATGGAATGATTGGATGTTTAAAAATTGCCCTTAAAAGACAGGCATGATTATAGTCTTTATACATGTATGGTAGTTTGTCACCCACCTGGCAGATACATGCTTGGAGGCCTGGCGAAGAACATGCTGTACCACTTTTAACGTCTGCTCTCGAACCCATGCCACATCTTCCTGCACATCTGGCAGCCACTCAAGAAGCCTACAAATTGGATGTGCCGCATTTAGTCAACAGGGTCACGGGAAAAGTCAGTTCTACTTATCAACAAAACTGTCATAGGATATTTAGACTGTACTTTTGCTGTTAACAACAACATATACACATGCAGAAGTATTAGTGTACTCTAGTTCCTCTGTGAGAGCATGGAAGGGAATGGGATCAGATTTACCTCACAGTCAAGGACATGGCAGTCTCCAGAGGGAGGGTGTACGGGAGCATCATGGCTGAGACAATCCTGGCAGGAAGTGTGTTGCTTAGCGACTGCATCAGGCTCCTCCTCTCCATGCAAGCCTCAACTAGAGCTGCAGAGGGAGGCAGAGAGAACCACAACGGTTACGGACAACTATTCACAGCATAAACCTGCTTTATGCAACATTATTCACGTTAAAGAGGGTAAATGAGTAAGTTAAATCTAATTTCAGTCAAGGAAACATAACAGTCTTTCTTCCAAGCCTTATGTCTCTCACTGATGTATAGAAGTTCTGTTTAAATCCATGTTTGGAAAAGGTAAAATTCTTTCCAATGGAAAGTTATTCTAAAAACTGAACACAGTAAGAATATAAACGCTGTTCCAACACCAACTCATTTGGATAGTGCCTGATGAACTTTCACTTTCCAAACTTAACACCGGATTACCTTTTCATAAAGCTTAAAGCCAGGAAGTGACAATAGGATTCATATGAAGCCATATGACTTTTCCTTCTTTAAACTTTTTCTGCGACGTGTTACCTTTGTGCAGGGCGGGTGGGAGGTTTTCAAAGAAATTCTCCTCCAGCGCGGCACTGGGATGACGAATCACTGCTCCCTCTTCATCGCTTGGCTTCTCCTCCTCTTCATCACTTTCACTGTCTCCCTCGTCTTCATCACTTTCACTGCTCTCCTCCTCATCCTCCTCATCATCTTCATCATCATTTTCTGCAGCGATAGCGAGCAAGGGTCTGTCTCTGAGAGGTCCGTTGATATGAAGCAAACCTGAAAAAATAAAAAATAATCACTGTTGAGAACATTTCTCAAGTAGTTAAACTATTCAACTGGTTCACACTTGTAGATGTTGATGTTGTAATGCCATCTTGATTACGTATTGACAAATTTCCAGAGCAAATACACAAACAAAAGAGAAAATTATAGGCTAACAAAAATGTTATCATAGGAAAACAACTGTGCATTGATTGACTGGTGACATGTGGTCACAGGAAACACAATTGCTGATAGTATATCAGGATGATGTTCTCTGAACATAATAATCAATGAGCCTTGCTATGACTTTCTTTCAAACAGAGCAAAGGGAAAAGGTTAGAAAAAATTCAAACAACACTTTCTTACCGTTCTTCTTCAAAAAGTGCAGCGCGTCTTTGTATCCCTGCTTACACATGGCCTTCATAACCTGCATTCAAAAACAAACACACATGAGTCAAAGAAGAGTAAACTCCGGTTCATCTGCGACAATCAATGTATTTATACACGTGTGTCTGTCTTGTGACGGTTTTGAACAGGTGACCTACCATTGGGTCTGGAGGGAAAAGTGCTCTGGAGACTCTGTAGAGGTTGGGGAGAGTGAACTTGATGCTGGTGTTGGTGAAGCGCAGCTCGTGTATGTTGGTGGAGGCGTCGCGCGGGCAGATGTCGCTCTCTCCGGCAAACGGCGACACAGTGATGGTGTTTTTCAGCTCAGACTGAGGAAGGTTGTCTGAGATTCCCCCGTCCACATATCGCTGCATGATAAAAAGATAAAAGTCAGCATCAGAAAGAGTACAACTTCTTCAGTATATTGAGTGTGTTGAAGAAGGGCATTTAGCATCACACAGGATATGACACTAGTGACATCATATTCTATTGATTAATGTTTGTTTTTATTGGAGCTGGTGAATATTTAACTTGGACTTGGTGTGTCTGTGTATGTGTGTGGTTGTGTATGTGTGTGGTTGTGTGTGTGTGTGTGTGTGTGTGTTAGTGTGTGTGTGTGTGTGTGTGTGTGTGTGTGTGTGTGTGTGTGTGTGTGTGTGTGTGTGTGTGTGTGTGGACATGTCAGAGTGATTTTCTATTTGGGGCCCTGAGAATCACGGGGGATCGACGGCCTTAAAGCAATTTGGTCACGGGCCTTGCTGCATACACACAGGCTTAAGTAAGACAGTCTTATGTAAAATCCGATCACAAAGGCCACAGAGGGAGAGTGGGAGGGAGGGAGGGAGAGCTGGTGTTGTCCAATAATATTTCCCAGATAACCTTTGCTCTATAAACATGTCTGATCAAAAATAAAATCACTTCTTTTGTCTCTGAAAAACAGTAACCCCTAAGTTAATTTTATGATTGTTGTTTCCACACGCGTGCCATTGAGAACAAACACATTCTTGGGCAAGGATGGGATTTAATGGGGGGGTTACAGATGAAAAAAAAGGCCAAAAGTGGCAACGATTAGACACAATGAGAGGAAATTCAGTAAATGGTTTCAGTAAAGCAACGAGGGAGACTGGCTCTATATTTAAAATCCATGTTAGTCAAGAAGGTCAATTCCTTCCATGAGACTAAATATAGAATATCAGCATCATAGAGACAGCGAACAGTTGCTCAATGAATAATAATACTCACCACTCCTTGCAGTGTGGGAGGAATAAGGCCACAATACACTGGGATGAAGGCACTGCAGACACACGCCTGGTTAACAAAAGAGATAACAGAGGAAACGTCATCTTTCAGAAATTCTCAGGTGATAAAGTGATATTATATTGGTATTACATGTAAAACTATAAATTGCTGGTTATTGCAATGTCACTAAATGACTTAGATACTGTGTGTAGTCACTGCTTATCGTTAGGGCCGCACCAACAATTACTTTCATTATCAATCATCTGTAGATTTCTTTTTTATTTATTGTTTTGTCAATAAAGTGCAATAGGGATGACGTTTTCAAATGTTTTCTTCTGTCACAATTTGGCAACAACATTAAAAAAATTAAAGCAGCAAACACCCACATTTGAGAAGCTGAGAGCAGAGAATGTTGGGCATCTTCTCTTGATAATTGACTTCAACTAGCTTCAGATCTAAAACCAACCATATATTGTGTTGTTGTTGTCAGACTGTTCTTCTGTGTAAAAGGCTTTGTGTAAAGCACCCATAGGTTACATTACCGTTATAAGTAAGCTTTAAATGGACTGACATCTGATTTCAATAATATCAACCAACAAACATATCACACACCTGTATCAGCTCCTCATTGGTGTTGTAGTGAGACACCAGGACATTTTCTCCATCAGTCACTCGGGTAAGAGAGATTCCCAGCACCCCGCTGGCCCGATGGTGGGCTTCTGCTGGCAGAACACGCCGCAGCATGATACGCACAATCTTCACCAGGTTGAAGGAAGGATGTATGGGTCCCATAAAGCGCTTCCTCGCCTCTTTGGCGACATCTATGATGGCCGCACCTGCCTCTCCTGTGAAGACAATAAGACACCAGTTAATGGAAAATATTGGATAAGATAAAAGATATAATCATATGGAAGAATGTTTTGGGGATGAATAAGGTACTCTTTGATTCGATTAGATATTGTAATCAACAACAGTAGATTTGAAAAAGGCTTAGGCTATTTGGTTTGGCATATTCATTTTTAATAGGTTACATTCAGGATGCAATAGGCCTATTGGTCCTTTAAACGTGAGTTTTCTAAATACCAGTGTTGGATGGATGATGACTTAGTTTTTAGCTAGGCCTACTTCACGTGAGTATTTCCATTCTAGATCACTTACTATTCCTTTACTCTGCTCCATTGAATAAAGAAATCTATTTATTTCACTTCACAACTTTCGTCTGCCAGCTGCAGATATAAGTTACTTTGAAGATTAACATGCGAAAAGGTGCTCAGGTTATGAAAACAGTAATAGTATATAGCTATTATTAGCTGCACCTCTTCAATACATTAAAATGCTGCTAAATATGTTAATGCCACATAAGTAACAATCCATTGCTATTAGGCCTATCTATAGTTTATAACCATGTACCACTCTAAAGGGGGAAATAGTAGGCTACTTGCAAAGCTAAATGGAGGAGTTTCAATTGTTTTGAGAATGTTTACAATGTAATCTGGATAGGACTACTTCTTCCACCATTGGTAATTACACTTACACAAATAAGCTCTTCACATTTTTTGTCCTATTTAGGCTATTTAAGCAGTTATCCTGGTAGTCTCCACGGCAATCTTTTCCACCTCTTGGTAAAGCTTGAAACATAAAAACAGATAGGCCTACTTACCAAGACATACTCCAGTGACCAGTGCTGTGGCAGTGAGAGCTCCAGCTGATGCTCCATAGACGTGCCTTGCGTTGTGGACCAGAAAAGGAGCCTGCTCCGCCAGACAGCTGGCCACACCGATGTGGTAGATGCCTAGGAAACCGCAACCTGCGAACGAGATGTTCCAGGGCGAATCGAGATGAAACATCCCGGAGACGGTGACCCTGCACGGCTGTATTGAAGTGAGGCTGAGGTCGACGAGACAAAGTTTACACGCGGATATTAGGCTACTAAAGAACCAAATGTCCGCTTTAAACGTTCATGTTTTTATATGCTATATAAACGGTCCCCTTTAGTATAATAGTTGTCTAGGAATTATGTTTAAGCTTTAGGCTATATCTAACACTAGGTCACTTTTTACTTGCAGGTAACTTCGTTAAATTGATTATATTAGAAAATATTAATTCCCCCTTATGCTGTAGCTAAACCGCTTAAAAAGTTTCTAAGTGCTCTAAATTTAAAAACCTGCCTTGAAGCTAGTTAAATAGACAAGTTGTGAACCACGGGGACTTGTTATTTCACAAACCTGTCTCCTGTGTATTGTTGAGGAGGAGGGCGCAGAGGGAAACCGGCTCGTCCAATCACAAGCGACAGCGCTGAACAAAGTGGCCAATCAGGATTACATTGTTGAGACCGTAACCAATCACAATTCACAAAGACGAAAGTCATTGTGCGGTCACTCAAACTGTTTGTCCCCGTCTTGTTTTGTCCTTTCTAAATTTATCTAGATCTTTGTACTTCCATTTCTTATGTCATCCCTTAATAAAAATAAACTAGGGAATATTGGGACTTTCTTTTGCAATAGGCTAGATGTTATAACCTATAGGCTATATTAAATGTGGAGTCAGTCAAATCAGTTTTTGTTAAAATCAGTAGGCCTATCTTATTTATCTCCTGCCGATCCACTAGCCTACTGTCCGTAGTGTGTGTATGGCCTCAGCTAAATAAACAAAAAAACAAGTGTTAATAGGCTGCCTAGGCTCTGTCAACGGGCATGTTTCTCGTTTTGGTGGGCTCCATTGTACATAGCCTAACCTTTGTTACCAGTTTATGTATTAACAACAAATGTGTTTTCCAACACAGTAGACCTAGCTACAGACAGGTAGGATGAGGAGATATTCACTGATTTTGACAAACCCACCTTTAAAGCAAACAAGGGCACTAAAAGTTGCCTGCTGTTGTTTATCTGTGGTTCTGGTGGCAGCATTATTATTTTATTTTTTCAAGAAGGTCCTGATCATCTCTTCGGGTTTTATAAACTTTGTTCAGTGACCTGTTCTAATAATAAGGATGTACAAACTGGCTTGTTTGCAACATCCTCGTTACAAAATAGGCCGGTAGTAGGCTAAGTATTCGCAAGTAATTATGAAATCACAAATGTGTTGCATCTGGAGCAAATTCAACAATAACAATGAAATGTTTTTGTGGATAACTTCCTTGTAGGCTATTCGCAGAATAAGGCCACACATAGTTGATTATTTGTGGGCACTGATCCAGGTTCAGTTTAGGACTTGATTCCTAAGAGAATATATCCTATTGTGTAACCACCACCAGCTCGAGTTTGTTGTCTTAAAAAATATTGTCCCTGATCTATCAAGTGTGTACGACAGTCCGATACATGGAATTGTACTTTCAGGTCATTCTAAATAACAAGGTCCCAAAGAGGTTGTGTATAGCTCTCATAGCTGACTGGTTCAAACAACAGTCTGCATTCAGCATATCTCAAGAAATTCAGACAGCAAGGTCTTCTTATCTGTATTACCAAACCGACTGAACCTCGTTACACTTCAGAAAGGGTAATGGAGGTCACAGGGACCCACTTTGGGTTGTACAACAGAGGCATTAACTTTGATCAAAAAGTTTACGCTCATCAGATTTCATACTTGTTCTGCCACACTGTTAAAGCTGCAGTGCCAACTAAGCCCCAGGTTGAATGTTTATAGTGCCCACATGCATGCTCCTGTCATTCCACAACAAATTGAGACACATAAATCCTGTTGACAGCTTTGAAGCCGCACAGGAGTAAATTACTGTTTGGGTTTTTGGACAAATAATACAACTTTTACAGCAACCAAACAGGTTAATAAATGCAGTAAAGGGAGCTAATAACAATAATTAAGGTGAGGCAAATAAAATTGTTTACTTGTGTTTATGTAGCCTGCTAGGCCTCACTTGGGTTCACCAGAGGAATAAGTCCTTCTGGCTGAGCTACACGAAAAGTGACTCAAGACGGTGATATGTGTCTGACCGGATGATGACAGCTGTGCCGAGGATAATTTTGTTATTTTAACCAAATAGCTCATTGAAACACTCTCTCCATTTGGCACACAGAGCATATCTGAATGGAACAAATTCCTTTCTGCAAAAGTAAACAGTTTTCCACAACACAGATGAACTTTTGCCACAATTTCATTACCAATGTGCAAAGTATTTTTATTGATTGGCCACTGAGATAAAAACAAGATGTGTAACCCTTTGGAGGAAGATGATAGTTCGTACAAAAGTACAAAGGATTAGGAAAAAATATATATTTGAATAGCTCACTTTAAACTCAATTGAGTACAATTTGCAAAGTAGTGATAGCCTACTTTATATAAATATAAATAAACTTTAATAAAAAAATGTCAATTATGCATTATAAGATGATACAACATCCAATACTACTTGATTTATTATTTTCTTTTATCTTTCCTCTTTTTATCTTTAACTTTTGTTAATTATATTTTGCTGTTGTTTTTCTGTAAGAGACTATTAAAAAGAGAATGTAGACTATGTAGGCAATTTTACTTCGAAAAAAACCCCAATAAACTGAGTTGCAAAACTATAATAGAAATTATTTATTCCTTAAATTATTATTCAACTATGTAATTCTTAAAATAATTCACAAAATTACATAAAATGATAGGCGTTTGAATTCAAAATTTTATTAATTACACTGATGTGTCTGTATTAGAAAAATCAATAATAATTCGAAAAATGCAGATTGATGTGGGATTAATAATCTGTTCATAAATTCAACATTCAATGACGATAATCAGAAAGAACTCTTAAGAAGTACAATACATTTAACAACAGCGCCACCTGCAGGCCGAGTGGATACTGACTGCACACGTTGACTGTCCCGCCCAGAATTGAAACTTTCGCGGCGCTGGTAACAAGGCGCTCGGTGTCAGACACAGCACCAACCGTAGAGACGGGGGCTCCTTGCCTGTATAATGATAGAGTGATGTAAGATGTTTAGACTCCGCCCGTCGCCCATAGGCGAACGCTGTAAAGTAAAACAAACAGCTGTGATGAAACGTCTTTTCTTTCATAACATTGACGGACATGAGGAAGTAAATTCGCAGATTGGAGACAGGTTAACCCTGAATAAACTAATTTTACAGATTCAATTGAGTAAAATAAGAGCACATTACTACATAAGTGGCATTTGGGACGGAACATAAATATACTTTATGTAGCCTTAGATGCAATAAGATAAGTAATGTTTACTTCACGTCCACATAATATAACACATTATGTGGCTAGCTAACGGCTAACATCAAAGTTAACCTCTGATTCAGCTAACATGTTAGATAAAACATCCTTCTCCGCGTTTCATGGCCTTGGTCCAGTTGGCTTTAATGGCAGTGAACCATAGCACTGGACGTATCCAGTTGTGTCACGAGCATAGACTGTTGAAAGGGTCATGAGTAACGTTACAGACACGTGATGCAAAGTGCTATAGACTAGTAGCAACAGTGTTTTGAGTTCCAATGGAAAAGGCTCCTGATGAAGGAGGTGGAGACATGGAGGCGGCTGGTTTGATCATGAAGCCAGGCAGGTCCGAGGCTGAAGAAATGACACCTGCTTGTAATGCACTAAAAGACCCTAGTCTGACGGACGTGGCTCTGAGGCTCTACAGACTTGGACAGGAGGATCAGGAGAAATCTGCTCTACCGACGCTATCAAACGCTGAGATGTCTGAGGGTCAAGCAGAAGTTGAGATGGACGCTGCTCCCTATTTGTCTCCCTCCAGCGTCATGGACACGATATGTGGTCCCTCTCTATCAAGCCTCTCCTACTCTTCATCCTCCGGCCATCCTGATGCAGATTTTACTTCCACAACATCTTCCTCTGTCTTGTCCCTCACTCCACCGTTGCCCCCCTCTGTGGAGCTCCCAGCTGTGATGACTGACACGCGGCTAACTCTGGATGTGTACCAGGGAGGAGCGGCTGCACTGCCCCTGCTCTGGCGGTCTGTCCCGGGGCAGGTGAGGGGCCTCCTCTACCTGAGACTGGGCTCTGAGGATAAAGCGGGCCTGGATGTTGCGCTGGATGTCCTACCTCATCTGACGGAGCTGCGTTCACTGGCCATTCGGGGTACTTTTATGATGAATTTAATTTGGTATATCAGCTGCTTGTTGTTAACATTGATTTAGCATCAGATTTCATATACAAAATAGCTTTGTCGTCAACAGAGATTCCTCTTGCGTTACACATATGGCTGAGTCTCAGAACTGAACTACACTTCTGGTAATGTCTCAAGGACTTTAACTATAGGATCCTGCACTTCCCTACGTGTAGTTATCACACAAAAAACAGTTCTTTCCTGGGAGCCGAGGTTGTTATCCTTTTGTCTGGGGTTTCCCCTTTATTTAATATTGTGTTGTTTGCAATAGCAAGGGATTTCGTCCGTGAGAGTGTGGCATTCCTTTCAAATGGGGTGGGTGAGGTGTGTTAACTAAAACTGAAACCTACTATTTTAATATGTCCATAGCCCTCCTAAGTTAACACAGTTTTGCTGTAGATCAGAAGTTTTAACCTTGAATATGGACAGCGCCAGCTTTGTTTTTGAAAACTTTGCAAAGGCAAACCCAGAACATACAGATAACAACCTTTGCATCCTGGAAAGTTCTGTATTTTTTGTGATAACCACACATAGGGAAGAGAAGGAACCTTTATAGTTAAAGTCTGTTACAGATTTTCAGAGTTGAAGCTTTGTGTAACGCAAGCGCAGTCTCTGATGAGGATAACACATAACCAGATTGAGTAAACACTGTTGATGATGATACATTATAATATGGCTGTGTGTCATTCTCTCCCCCCCCCCTGCTTTGCTCTGATCCTTCTGCTTCTTACTAACTTCTCTCTTCTTTCTGATTCAAGGTCACTGTTTTTATGACTCTGATGGTGAGCCACTGCCCGGCCTCCTCACCACTCTGCCTGCATCTCTTTCCTCCCTCTGTGGCCTGGTGCATGTGGATCTCTCCTTCAACCAGCTGTCCTGTGTGCCCTCCTGCCTCCTCAGCTTGCCTGCTCTCTCTTCACTGCTCCTGGGTCACAACTGCATCGCCGCTCTGCCTCCAGAGATGTGCCGGCTGTCCTCCCTTACCTGCCTCTCTCTCCTGGGCAACGAGCTGGTCTCTCTCCCCCCAGGTCTCGGGCAGCTGAAAGCTTTGCAGACGCTGGATATTTCTCATAACCTCCTCGAGCGACTACCAGATGAAATTGGCTCTCTCGGGGAGCTCGTTAAACTGGAGTTGTCCCACAACAAGCTGAAGCAGCTTCCAGAGAGCATGGGTAAGGGTGCAAGGGTGAGTTGTGGGTGTGTCAGAGGAAACACCTTAACTGCAATAGAGTGGAATTCTCATGTAAGCTTATTTCACAATGTGCCGCAGTGAAATAAATAAAGAGTAATCTTTTCTTCTTTGTTGCCCAGGCTATCTCCTCTCCCTCAGGGAGCTCGTCATATACAGCAATGACCTCTTCCTCATCCCACATTGTCTGAACAAACTGCCTCTGCTGAAAATAGATGTGCGTGACAATCCTTTGGGACAACCCCCAACCCCTCCCTCTCTCCCCCCTACACCTGGTGAGACCAGAGAAAATAAGCCTTAACAATGATTCGTTTTGAATATTTTTCATCATTAGATACACTCCTTGCATTAGCTGTCAGCATATTTACTCTGTTGCTTGATCTGTTTTCTTACCAGTTCAAGCAGAAACAAAAATTCCAGAGTTGCACCTGGGATATAATCAGCACAGGTACAGTGGAAAACATTTTTTAGACGCAGTTCTGTTGTCAATCAATGTGTCTTTCTGACTGTATTAAGATGAAAAGACGTCATGCTCCCTTTTGCTCCTTAGTTTCCGTGTTTCGTCTGCTGGGTGTCATGTGTTTCTCCCAGGAGGGGCCGAGCTGCTCTTCCCCCCGGGGTGCGTAGAGAGAACAACCAGACTGCAGTGGCTTGAGAAACGGCCACAAAGGAAGTGGGTGTGGCTGGAAGAGCATGAACTTCTATTGAGTCGTCCACTGGAACTTCGTCCACATGGAATTACGTTTATAAAGGTATAAAACAAGATAAATGATTACCACATCTGATATAAGGACACCGATTATACACATGAATATCAGTTATCTCTAGCTAATCATGTTTGGTACTGCTCTGTGAAAAACGGTTTAATATCGTCAGCAGCTGAGTCATAGTGGTAGAGACAAATCTATAACCGAAGTCTACATTACATACGGAAGATTTGTAGAGACATGAGCATTTACCAGGCATGGGAAATCAATTTTTATTTTTGTATATGTAGGATTCAGTGGTTTTGTATTTTGCCCCCATAAAGACTGAATCTCAGGATTATTGTAAAAGATTTTATTGCGGATAGTAGTAAATAACACTCACAATATTTTGGTCGTGGTCAATTTCTATTATTGTGAATCTTGTAAATCTTGAATATTCCAAACATTACATGAGTTTAAAAAGCTGTCTAACAAACATCAAAAGCAGGAAATAACTGATTTCAGGATTATTTTGAATTGCCACAAGGTGGCGCTGCATCTTTCCAGTCATTCCTAATTCTTAAATCTGTTGCCATGGCTGAAGGCTCATTGTTTCTCCCTAAAAAAAAAGTAAGCTGTTAAAGATGGTTTATCATTTAAAAATAAATAATGTATTTGTGATGCAATGAAAATATGTGTCTCTTTATAAATTCTAAGAAGCTATTCCAGGTTGTTTTAGAGGTATTTTAAGAATATTTTGATGATTATTGTGATAATACCATCATTTGGGCCAAGATAATTATGATAGGAAATGTTCATATTATCTTGGTCTCTGCTGCTTCACTAAAAATTCAACCATTCGTTTTTCAACTCTGTCTCTCAGAAGTCCCTCAGTTTTAAGAAAGCTCAATACTCTATTGCGTTACTACTTCTTTAAATTAGTTATGTAAAGACTTAATTTGGACTTTTTGAATAGACATAGGTTATTTTGCTCCAACTTATGTTCTTTTACTTCCTTGCAATTCATTAAACGTGATTCAACTTGGAAATCCTTCCAGCCTGTGGAGGTGTGTGTGCCGTATCATCAGGCTAAAAGAAGGGAGGTGCTGGTGCGGCGGTTTGACGGACAGTCGTGGAACATTCTGCCCACTTCTCTGAGGAGAGGAAGCAAGGGCCACAGCAGTCATCCTGGTGGACGTCCAGCCCGGGTAAAGTACAGTATAAAACCTCCCACTGGAGGATTATATTATTACAGTTTCATTCAGTTTATTTTCTTTGTACCGTTGCATATGAGACACACTGTCATATTAGCATTTAAATAAATGACCTCTGTGTGTACCTGTAGCTGGCCTGCTGCACTGTGAGCCAGTTCTCCTGGTTTATGGCAGTGTCTCGTCCAGTGAAGGACAGCTGCTCTGTGACACCTGCCGGAGCTCTGCTGGTGTCAAGCTCTGATCCTGGGATCAAGCTCCACTTCCCTCCAGACTCCACTGTGCAGCCCCGCACTATCACTTTACAGGTAGAACCACAGCATATGGAAGTGTTTTCTTTGCGGTATCTGTGGTTTGCGAGGCTTTTAGTTTGGTGTCTTTCTTTCTGTAGGTGCTGCAAATTTGTGTGTCGGAGGTACAGGCACTGTGTGGTGATCCCCAGGCCAGTGTTAGCCCCCTCCTCTGCCTCACCCAGAATCCCAGTTTAGATTTCCTGCAGCCTATCAAAGTTCAGGTCCCTCTGCCATCTGGAGTCACAGGTGCCATATGCCATATAAACTGTACCTATATCTTCATTTTCATACATGTTTATTGCAAGATGTATCATCATCACGTATTAACATTGTCTGGTGCCTCTGCAGGCCACTCAGTTGATATGTCTTGTTTGCATCTGCTACATGGAGACCCCACTGCCCAAACCTGGACGGACATTACCTCACAAGTGTCACTTAACGTCACCCACGTGTACGCTATTTTCTACATCACACATTTCTCCTGGTAAGTATCTATGATATATTCAACTAATGAATGTTTGAGTTGATATATTTTCCTCACATATTAGCTTTGTCTTCACCATCACAGGTACTGGCTGTGGTACACCACTACAAGCTGTGTTAGCGGCGCCGTCCGGAAAGTCTATCAAAGACTAAAGCAGTTTAAGGTCCAGTTCCTAGTCCTCCAGCGGAAGAGTGATCCTTCACAAGTTATGCTACAGTGTTTACCCACTAACAAGGTTTGTTGCACTACTTACAACAAAGACAGCCTGTATAAGTCTAATTGATTTTGTCTCAGGTGTGAAAGCCATAGTAACTTTTTAGACATTTTTAAATGCCAAACTGTGACTGTGCTGCTTCCTGCCCAGGTGGACGGCCGAGTGCAGGATCTGTCACAACAATATGACGGGCCTCTACCTTCAGACCTGTGTGATCTGCTGGAAGGAGAGCAGTTCTTCGCTGGATTTGAGAGGGGCTTAGAAATCAGCACAGGTCTGGTCTCACATAAACAATGTATTTTCTCCTGCTGCCTCCGTATAAAGTCCAATAATGTGCTGTGATTGCCCTGTAAAAGCTTTTCATTTCAGAAGCCTTGATATGATATCTTTCCCGTTTTTTTCACCCCCAGAGCGACCAGACTGTGGAGAGGGCAGACTGTCTTTTGTGTTTTACTCCAGTCTGAAGAATCTGAAGGAAGTGTACGTCTGTCCAGCTCAGGATCAGAAGGCGCCAGTGAGGGGACAGGTAACACAGACATCATGTTCAGCACAAAACAAAGTGCACTGATTGGAAATACACATTTTCGCTATGTACATTTGTACACATATAATTTTTTAAATCCTACATGTCCACATTATATGACAAACAAGTGCAAACAATGCATGACCTCACTTACATTATGTTATAATTTACAGTGGAGTACATTCTACACTAAAAGCTGTTAAATGGGACGTAAACATACTGCATGATCAGTGAAATTTTAGTAAAAAACTATACGAACTCCATGGCCAATTTTAAGTAATGTTGTATCGGTTTGCATTGTATAGTAAGGTTTAACATGATTGTTCATCTATATACTATGTAAAAGAGTTACATATTAGAAACACATTTGAACATCAAACTTGCCCTCTGCTGTAAGAACCCTGATTTGTAATCTCTCAGTATAAAGTGTAACCAGTTCACCGTGGCTGCCCCGGCTCAGTAGCAGTTAGAAACTCCAGTTGTTATTTTGTCCCCAATGAGTCTGTGTGTAGACAATGTTTGGCACCACAATGAAAGTATGCTTTGTCCTTCTGTCCCAGGTGTCTTTTTACAGGGGAGAGATCCCTAACAATCTGCCAGAGGAAGTGGCGAGAAAGAGGAAGGGACATGACAGCCAGTGGCTTGCAACTTTACCACTAAGACTTCCTGTCAGTTGGAGGACGGATTTTTTTATTTTTCTCAACTAAAGTCAAAAAAGTTCTGTTAGCTTTCACGCTGCACTGCACATATATAATGTCCTCTCTGTTTCTATTTATAGGCTCTAAACTCGGAAAATAATTTCATCACGGAAGAGATCCAGTATCCTCCTCTGAACTTAGGCGACCCTGAGAGCGGCTACCTGACAGAAGCCAACCTGCTGTCCATCTCTCTGCAGATAGGACAGGACTGGAGAGTCATCGGCATCAATCTGGGTTTAAGTTACCAGGAGCTGGACCGTATCCAGTTCAAGTGCAGGTTAGAAAAGAGACACTCAGATATGCTGATTATTCTTAGATTCTAGATGTAGTGTTGTTTGTTTACTTGAGAAACTTCAATATCTTTACTACGAAATTTGTTTTAATGGAAAAATAAAAATAAACCTCTCCAACACAACCTCAACATAAGTGTTCAATCTAGATTTTAGTTGTACACACTAGAGTAAAATGTGTGAACCTGCAGCCAACCAAGAGGGATTTAATAAAAAAAAAACAAGTACATTTTCTGTTTAAAGCATCTCTACACAAATGGGTGTGATGTCACTGGTGCATTGGACACGTGTTTTAGCCTCAGAGGGAACAAGATGGAGTGAGATGTAATGTGAGTGAAGGAGGAAAATCTGTAGAGCATTTTCGATTGTTTTCATCTGCGATGTCAGCCATCACTAAGCCATCTGGGACACTGCAGGAGATTACACACAGACTGATGCTCATCCGTCCCTCCCTCTAACCCTCACGCTCAGGAAAAAAAAAAACTCATGTGATGATGCACCCAAGAGGTGGAAGAGAATACCTATCCCAGTGTTTTCTGCTTGTGGCTTTGTATATAGGAATTCATATATGTCATAATATAAAGTGAAATGTTTTGATACCACAGAGGAATTGGTTGTGTATAGTCTTTTTTTTTAATCAATGTATAATATCTAGAAAATATCCTACAGTGGAATAGAAACATACAGTGCTGCTACCCTGTTATTCAAATTAAACTATGGTGGTTATTGGGTGTTAATTGATTAAATCAGCATCTCTACCAAGCTGTTCCGTTTTGTGCTTTGTAAAGTGAAGTATTGTACTCGCTGTTTCTTGTCTTTTCCTCCTTTTCTCTGATTGCTTAGGGATATTGTTATGTTGTTTGGTTGGAAACTGATTTTTTTTTTAACATTTTTAAATCCTGCATCTCTACAAAATTATTATGTGGAATTTAGGAGATCATTATCAGTAGTTTATAGAATAAAACCAAAATGTTAATTTTACTCAAACGCATTCCTATAAAGATTATTATTATTCCATCATTCAATCCTTTGGTGTACTAGCCGACATGAACTTTTCTGGTGTATGTTCTGCTCTCCTCACCAGGGACAACCTGGGCGCCTTGGTGCTGGACATGCTGTTCCAGTGGGCCAGGGGACAGACCAAGGCAGGACCAGGGGCAGCGTCTCGACTGGTGGCGGCCATGATAGAGAGCGGCAGGAGGGACCTAGCGGACGAGATCGAGGACATTGTCAGTATAGGAAGGAGAAAGTACTCGGAGTCGCTGAGAAGAGTGGGCCTGGAAGAGGAGAGCTCTTCCCTCGGTGAAACGTAGCAATAGATGAACTCACGCTGGGGGCAGATGGCTGACTTGAGTAACCTGTTTGTTTACCATGTGGCCCCCTCCATCGTGTTTATCTCAGCTGTCTAAACAACTGTCCTCGAGTACGAAAGAAAGAAATCTGTCTTTCTCACAATCATGATGGCCTGGTGCCCACTGGCCTACTGAGGACAGCGAGAAATTGAGAGAAACTGCATGGAGACGATGGTCTGTGTGGGTTGGTTTATCCTCTTTTAAAAACTGTCTTGGTGTGCAAGACAAGACTGGATCTCCATTTCTGCCAGGGAAAAGAACTGTAAAGTCAAAATTCTGAGAAAATGTTAGCACTTAAAAATTTCGTAATGGAGTGAATCAAATTCAGACTAAAGCTCTTATTATTTTGACTTACCCTGGGTATTTAAAAAATGTTTTTCCATTTCTAAGCAGACAGGTAATTCCATACAATTGACAATTACCTGTTCAGGACAGAGTTAAGAGCAAACACGGCAAGCCGTTGGACTGTAGACTTCTGGATCACTTAATGAAAGTGCAAGAGGGAGCACATTTTATGGTTGATTAAATGTTTTCCTTCTGTACCTTCGGTCACCTAGAAACCAACTCCTGAGTGACATATCAGGACATTAGAAATTGTTTTATAAGTATGAATTTCTATCATTTTGATTTCTTGTAAAACTGTGATATGAAGAATAAAATAAATTGTCACCTATTCTATTTTTAACTTTCTGCTGAGAAAATCTGTATTGCTGCACGCTGGCCCTTCATCCCCAATATTTCAACTGAAGCCATTTATTATTTATTTATTCTATTTTGGTTTTCAAGGTCATTGGGTTTGAGATGAGTCGTCGTCACGATGACGCTGGTCCTCATTCCCCACCCCTACACCTATATACTGCAAATACCAGAAAAGATGAGTGTGTACTTCTACTACATACCGCTAGAGGAGCATGGTTTAAATCCCTTTTATTCGAGACGGGTCCTATGGTCCTCCTACTACTCCATCGCCAGCGAGGCTGCTCCCCCGCCCTCCCTGCCTCCACTCCCACCTCCTCTACCTCCCTCCGCTGGACTCACAGGCTCGTAACACCGGTAGGTTAGCTATTGTCGGTCTGTCAGCCAAAGATACACAGTGCAAACGCTTTGATTTGACACCTCAGCCACACCGGGAGAGAGCGATAACGGGACCTGCTCTGTGTGGTATGTAGATAACGGGATTCGGGTTAATTGCTGTTGTCAAATGTGGTGATTTGTAATTCAGAAAATACGTGCATTTACGTTAAAATATATCCTATGAATAACCAGAAGGCGATGTATTAGGCCTATGTTACGGCTAAATGTCCCTCTTCCTTAAAAAAAGAAATGACAACGACACGAATAGCGTTCTTGCTAGTCCCTCGCACCGGGATGTGATTGGGGTTTTGCCGCTTCGTTGTGAGAGCCAGTGAATCATTTTCCCGTTATGTAGCCAGCAGCGTAGCATTTTTTTCCTCCAACATATGGTGTGTGTTAAAGCTGTAACGTTAACGGAAGGTTCGTAGTAGTAGACCGTTAGAATGTCCATTTACTACGGTGTAATGAAGTAGTAATGAATAACAGTTCCTCTAGGGTCGTTAACGTGCCGGTTAATATGCGTCTCATATTTTTAACCATTCAACCTGACGAGCTGTACGGCGCAGGTGTAACCGTTATTATTCATATCTTTATCTCATGATAAAGCGGCTTGTATGGAGATGTTCATGTGTTTATTAAGCTCGCTTGGTTTTGGATGTAACCCACCGTAGAGTAGAATCATGACTAGTAGTTACCAAATTGCATTTCTCCCGGAGCTGTTGGGGGCTACGGCCGTCGTCTCCCGGCTTCCTGCTCAGAAGTAGTGAGGGGTGTAATCATCATGACAGAGGAGGGTAAAACCCACTTAAACAGTACCCACCTCCTTTTTTCATTGGTAGAGAAAAGTGATCTACTCACCTCTTGACAGGATAGCTAAACATTAACACATGGTGACTCCTTAGCAAAGGATGAAAGGAAGCCAAGATGGAGCATTTATTTAATTTCATTATAAAGTATCCTAATTCCTTAATGCTGGAGGCTATTTCTATTTCTAGCCACCATGCTGCTCGAACTCAATACATTTTTTTCTACAGCGCACAAGTTATCAGTGTATTGGTTAGGGTTGGCCTATGTTGAGACCAAACAGTGGAATAAACCTTTTCCTGCAGCCTTGAAATAATTGATGAGTTGAGCCATTCTTGGGTGTAGTGTGACATCCCATGTTTCCAATGGAACGGTTGTACCTTTTTAGCTGTGGCAGTGAAAACATCGCATTAGTTTCATTAGGAAACGACAATAGCAAAGTGTTCAATATTAATTAGATCAGCATGCAGGACTATGCGTGTGTGCAGCATTCCCTCAAATAGTGCTACAATCCCAGAGGCAAAGACTGCTAAAGGTCACTGGTTGTATGCACACTGAATGGAAATGATGTGTAGTAGCCATAGTGGTGGGAAGGTGCTGTTTGAAAGTAACAGTTGTTCAGGCCATTCAAAGGTCTTGCTGTAATCGGCAAGCTGTAACTGGATGCTTCAATGCAGCATTTGGCTTTCTATCAAAGGAAGGTGGATACACAGTGGTATTATTTTCTTATCAATGCTGCTGGAAAGCTGAGAGGCTGGCAAAACAGAGGGGAGACAGTAAAAAAGCCCCAGGTGACTTTAGAAACTGGGCCACAACAGAAACCAATAGTGTCAAGAGGAAGGACTAAAACCTACACCAGCTCTCTGCACAGATGGGGCATTTTTTAACTGCCCACTAGTTGAACTCAGAGTTTTCTTTCCTTCTGATCTACAGCAGGTGATTGCAACAATGTATTGGTTGGCAGGTTTAATGGCTGCAACATGAACTCTCGTGTGGACTAGCTGTCACAGAAAATGCATCGCTGTGCCCACATTATAACTCTCACTGCACTGGTTGTTAATGGAGATTGCCAGGGAGCCTTCATACTGTAGGTATTAGGTTTATAATCCCGATGCTGTAGGGAAGAGAAAAAATAGTCATCACATTTATCCGTCACACCACAAATTCCAAATTCATCCCTGGTTTCCGCAGTGCTGTAGACAAAAATAGGCCACATCTTATAAACCTCTTTTCTTTTCTTTTTTTTAAGCAAGATAACAGCAACATAGCAGCTGTCCGGTTTTTCGGGAAGAACAGTAGAAATACAGCTGTCACTGAAGTACCTATTTAAAGGTCAACCCTTTTTAGAAGTAATTGATGCAACACATGTTTCCAAGGACAATATAACACTGGTGGCTATTCGTCATAAATCAAATCAGTTTTATAGCCCAATATCACAAATAGCCATTATCCTCAGTGGGCTTCACAGTCCGTTTACACAGTATGACACCCTCTACCTTAAGAACCTTATATACCCTACCTCATACTAACTTTGAAGACTTATATGACACCCACAAATAAGAACTTGTAATTCATTCTAGAAAATAGTGCCTCCAGAAGGAATTACAAAATGGACACATATAGTTGTAGCATTGTGATCTTGACATCTGAAGTATGATTGCAGGAAAACACTTCTTGGATCTGTTAAAATCCTCGGTGTCATTCCTCTATTATGGCTTAGGGCTCAGTGTGCGTTAATTAAACCAGTTAATGTGAGACAGATGGACTGGTAACAACAGCCTGCTCTATTCTAATGAGGAAGGGCGCGTGTGTGATTTTCTCATCTTCGCTGTCTTTCGGACTAGCCACAGTCACGTGAGTGGAGTGCTTACTGCCACAGTGCTTTGTCACTGTAGCTTCATGCTCACGCTTGTCATTCACCAAACTCACTGTTGTGAAGTCAGCAAGACCTTTTAACTCTGTTTGGCACTCAAGTAGAGAGAGAGAGAGAGAGAGAGAGAGAGAGAGAGAGAGAGAGAGAGAGAGAGAGAGAGAGAGAGAGAGAGAGAGAGAGAGAGAGAGAGAGAGAGAGAGAGAGAGAGAGGTAGTCGAGGTGCTGTGATGGCTAAGGTACTCTTTTCTCTGGTTGATTTGAATGACAGAAAAACAATTTGCATTGAGTTTTGCATTGAAAAATGAACTGGTGGAGCTTGTCTCAATCTATTTTGATTGAGTCATGACTTGCTGCCTATTAGTCAAAGCTACGTGTGCTTTGCACCCACTTAAGTCTTATTAACTGCCAGTACTTCCAGTTTTTTGATGCAGGTCTGTATTTTTTTGTTTGTTTGTTAGAAGTGCTTCTTATATTCTTGAATTTAGTGCGTTCATGCAATGAATTCATGCACAGATTTTATTTAACTATGATGAAAAAAGGATTAATTATTCTGTTATATCATTGCACAAATGGTTTCATTTATAAATAGTATGTAAATCTGTACACTGACACACCCTTCTGTCCCATTTTTAATTCTAGATTTCTGAACTTGTAATTTTATATTTTAAGGTTTAGGTTACATCAAGCAAGTTAAGATTGCTCGCTGTTTTTCTGACAAGGTGCAACATAACCTTCAAGTTTCCCCGTCAGCATTTATTATCCTCTTATTCAGGCTGAAATGATGAACAAGGGTCAAACATTGAGCTGTTATCTGTCGGGGATTCTCTTTAGTAGCTCTTTGCTCAAGTGTGTCCAATGTTCGTTTGAGGGGGCAGGGCTAAGTTGTGAGTTAAAGGTTCTGCACTGCAGCCACGTTGCACAATTACCTTGTCTATTGTTTGCTCAACTCAAAATACAACCCCTGAGTGAATACGTTTGTGTTTAAGCGAGACGTTTGAAGTCACTTAAGTTTGGCTTGTTCGATAAAGAAGTTTTCATTGACTTGACTTTGTTGGTCTTTTTATCCAATCTGGTTAGAAGTAACCCTCCACTCTACAGTAATAGTTTTCTGAATCGTAAAATGACTTTGCAGGGGATATAGTGAGAAGGTCCCTGTGGAAAAGGAATACTGCTTCCCGTGCAGTTTCCTGGTTATTGGTTAGTTTTTGCTCCTGCTCTGAAAATAAAAGGCATTCCTTGGAGATTTGGCTGGTGAGTGATGCCACTGTGCCGTTGCACACATAAGGCCAGTTGTTTCCATACAGACTCCGATTGTCATGACAAGACAGTACATCCAGGCTATGGCTGCGGGTCGAATAAATGGTGCAGACAGTTGTATGCTTTAGTGAACTTTGGAGGAGCAACGATGCAAGCGAGGTATAGCAGGAGGGAGATGTCATCTTCATGGATGACTCATATAAAAAGACTGCAGCGCGCTATACTTTTACTCCTCAGTCCTGTTGCCAGCAAGAACAGTTTTCACTAGATAATGGTATAAAGGGAAACCAGTGTGCTGACTGTGTGGACTTGAGCCAGTTCAAAAGGAAGCCAGTGACAGGAAATAGGGGAACAAAAAGTAGCATGCAGTAAAGTGAGAAAGTGGGCTCTGTCCGTATGCCATAGAAAAGGTTGAGGTGGATGAGCAGTTAAGAGTAAGAGGTGAAGTTGGCTATGTGGAGCTCCAGGGAGCAGAGAGGTGAACACTCAGCCAACAGAGAGCAGACTCAGAGGTGGATCCACTGATCCCTCTCCTCCCTTCCAGCCTGCCTCCACCTCTGGGCCTCTAGTCCCCATCCAAACTAAACACACCAGAACACAGCTGCATTCAATGCCGTGATGCAGTTATATGGAACCTTAAACATCCACATATGCTGCACAATCTCACTGAGAGACAGACTCTGAATCGTGAGTGGTTGCAGATGCACTTAAAAAAAAAAGCCCATACGTCAGCAAAGATCTGAGACGGAAAAAGCTGTGTTTGAGAGTGTGGGCTCGTGACTGAGTTGAACGGACGGGGGAGGGCCAATGAGGAGGAGAGGAGAGGAGGAGTAGGCGGCTTGTGATTGGTGGATGAAGGGGGTGGAGAGAATGAAAGGGGGAAATGAGAAGCATCTATTTCACACACTGAGGGCATTCTGTCCCATAAATAGGAAGCATCTCTAGGCAAAATTAGACATATTTCGTCTGTTTATCAAAAATGTTTGTTTTAGCATACAGCAAATAAGGCTTCCCCTTAATGTTGAGTCTAGGTTTGTACAATGAACAAGCCTGTGCATAATACATGAGAGTTCAAGGACACGCATGACGCACAGATGTTCACGTGATAAATAGATTTGTTTGACATTAAGTAATCTCTCTACAGTGATCGCTAAAGCTTTATTCTTTTAAGGAGCTGTCAGCAATGTTGCCTCTTTACGCTTTTAGTGATTAATAAGTGACATAGAGTATTTGACCATCTGTAACAATCTGTAGGCTATTATACAATAGTCAATCAAGAAACACTTTTTAGACATTTTTGATAATCTCAGTTCTTAGTTGTGAGGATTTGCTCTTATTTTGCTCTTATTTTTATTGTGTAAATAAACAATAGATATGTGGGTTTTCTGGATAAGTCGAAACCTAAATCCGATGACCTTTTTAAAAAGGTTTCTACTAACTGTGTTGAGGTTAATCTTTCATTCATTTGTGGTGTAACCTCATTTGCTAAGTTTGAACTGGTTTCAATAGCCCAACTAGCATAGAGCAGTACTGTGTTAACATATTGTCAGTCATGCCAGGCTCAAACTTAATACTCCTGCTATGGTTGAGGACCTCTGGGAGTAGAGTCAGAGAGTTCTTCTTCCTGCTTTACAGCCTCCGACTCCTCACTGGCTTACGTTATCGATTTACCAAAAACCTCTTCTTTTCTTCCACACACAGTAAGACACCAAGCCATCGTTTCAGGATGTATCCACTGACACTGGAGACAGTGAAAAAGGATAGAAGATGCATTGTTAAATTTAATGTGAACAGCTTCTGTCTGTTCCAAGGCTTTTTTTACTTGGTTATTTATGGGTTACACACAGTCATGGAATGAACTCACGACGAGTGAAGTCTATAGACTATATTGATCTTTTTAAATAAATACACAAACAAAACACGCAGAAATATTCCTATGATGCTGCTATGTAACGATCGCAGCTGTTTATTTGGAAGACTTGCACTTCCAATTTGTGAAGACTTGCAGTTCTTATGAACAGAAGTGTCCGCTCGAAAGAACACAACGTAATGAGACAAGCAATTTAATCACATCAGCTTGGCTTTGGTAAATTATGATGGACATTTCAATTTATTGTCTGACATTTAATAGATCAAACGACTAATTATCGATAATAAAAACGAGCATAAGTTGAAGCTCAAACTAACTGATATTGATATTTTTGGGAAATACCCATTTTAGTGAATGTAAGGTGTGTTAACAGCTTGTCAAACATAGTCTATGTTGTAATGTTTGTGAAGACAACATTGCTTCGTTCTAAATGTACAAATCATGTCTTTAAAAAAGCCAATGAGAGTTTCTTTTAATGTGATCAGGTATTTTCCCATTTCTTTCCAGGTATCCGTAAACTTGAACTAAAAGCAGCTGCAAGCAGAAGAGCGGACAAAGCATAATCAGACTACACAATCACTCTACTACACACACTACTTTAACAACCAACAAAAGACAAGGACGACCACCAAGTGACCAGCTAACAGACAGATTGGCACTTTGACCGGCCAGGGCTTGACATAAATGGCTGACAAGCAGATCAGGTAAGGTTGAACGGTTTGCGACAAAATACAGCAGCACTGCGGCTTTGTTTTCATGTATTGCCCTCTCATATTTTAAATGTTTGCCTCTCCTTCTATGGCCTTCCCCATCATCCAGTTTACCTGCCAAATTGATCAATGGGGGGATCGCTGGCCTGATTGGAGTGACCTGTGTGTTTCCCATTGACTTGGCCAAGACACGCCTGCAAAACCAGCAGAATGGATCTCGCCTTTACACCAGCATGTATGAAATCTCACTTTGAATGATCTCACAATAGGACAAATCTCTAACTCATAGTTGCCATGGCTACAGTCAGAATGTATCATCCAGGTTTCAGCACTTTGACTAACACTCCACAACTGTTATTTGTGTTTCAGGTCAGATTGCCTTATTAAGACCATTCGGTCAGAGGGATATTTTGGAATGTACCGGGGTAAGTTTTTTTAAAACTTTGATGGGGGATTCTTGGGATTAAAATGTGCGACCTCACTGAAGTGTCAGACCAGTGTGAATAAAAAATAAGGCCATCAAAGCGTAGACATCAAATACATTGATCTGTCTCACTTGCATAGGCAATTATCTGGGGGAAAAAACATACACAATAGACCGCCTCATTTTCTCTTTCCCTTCTCTGTTTCTTCTTTTCTCTTTCTTCTTTGTCTTCTTTGTACTTTTTATCCTCCCAGGAGCGGCGGTGAATTTAACACTAGTCACACCGGAGAAAGCCATTAAATTGGCTGCCAATGACTTCTTCAGGCATCACCTCTCCAAGGATGGGTGAGCTATGACAGTGCTGACAGGCTGACTGACAGGCTGACTGACAGACACACACACACACACACACCCTTCATTCACAATGTGATTAACCGAGGTGTTTACTAACATGTAACCTGACACATTAGCCTTCTGTGTTCTCAACGACCCTCTAGTTAATCCTCCACCCCCTCTGTCATCTCTTCTGAGTTTCAAGGTGGTCTGTTAACTATCTGTTTTTAAAATAGAGGATTGCTTGTATGTGGTTCATTAGAGGGTCCTGTCTGAAATCACTCATTACCAAGTCAATAAGCTCAGAATGGTATCACATGTTAAATATTAGCAACCAACATCTGGTGTTGTTGCTGAAATCAAGCGCTTCCCCATGGCTGCTGTCTGCTACATAGATAAACCTGCAGGTTTCTGGGGCATCTTTCTCCATCTCTGTAGGGACAAACATGCAGGCTGATGAATGATTGACTTGTCTGGCCCAGCACTGCTCACCCTGTGAATTATTAATCCAGCATTGTGCCTGACATGTTGGTATGGAAGACAAAGATTAGCATCACCAGCTGAGTTGGTGACAGCTTCTATGTCAGAAATCAGAAATAAAGTTGTCTGCTTATCACACTTGTCTGTTCCGTCCATGTTTTAATCTGATCATGCTTTTTATCTTTCTTTTATTTTTCCAGAAAACTCACTCTGTTCAAAGAGATGCTTGCTGGGTGCGGGGCAGGTACATGCCAGGTAAATGAGTTGGGTGCTGCTTTAATAGCATTCTCCTGTTCTCTGTCTGGAACTTCTGCCTTTAGCACTGCTGATGTCAGCTCAATGCACCATCCACCGGGCCTCAGCCATTGCCTCATTCGTCACTGCATGCAGCTAGAAATGAGCTATGACCACGTTTAAATGAGAGAATGGTAGTTGCAGGAAAACCTGCTCGATATTTGTCTCTGGTGATTGTCCCTGTTATCTGCGATCTGAACGTGACCTCTAAAGCTCTATTTTTATGAATGAATTTGAATCACTGAAAGGTTGTCCTGTAAACAGGCGATTCAGAGGCAGCTTGATTTGAGTGATCAGATAAGACATTGTGAGAGTGCTTGGCCATGTGCAGTCTCAATGAGTGAGTGAGTCAGAGGGAAATGCCTGTTGTCAGTGAGTGCAAAGGCCTCAAGCCCGAGGAACATGATTAGATTAAATGTAACAGACTTTGGATTAAGATTGCGACTGAGAACATGGCCATCTCAACCTTAATCCTGTTAACTAGTTACTACTGTGTGGATTACAGAGGAAAACAAGAGTTGATATGTAACTAATGGATGCCAGTAGATTAACAAGACACACGTTTTGCCTGACATACTCAGTGCTAATCAATCCTAAACTCTTGACTTTCAAATCACTTCACATCTGCATGAAAATGTACATTGCACATTGTACCTCACACGTTTTTTTTTGTTTTTTGTCGTAGGTTATTGTTACAACTCCCATGGAGATGTTGAAAATCCAGCTCCAAGATGCTGGAAGAATTGGTAAGTGGAAATGAAATTCGGATGGTGGTTTTTAGCAAAGAATGAGGTGCTGGGGCTAAACTGGAGAAACAGGGGCCTCATGTGGTCATTTAAGATATTACAACCGCTCTAATCGGGTTTTAAAATGTCTGCCAGTATAGTTTTTCTTAGCATTGTGTCATTCTGGTAGCTCTACACATATTCCGCTGTTATTAATGTTGTGTTTCTCGTGCTCCATAGAGGCTCAGAGGAAGCTGATGCCAGAGACGGTGCCAGCAGGCACTGTGTTTGCCAAGTCTCCAACAGCAATGCAGCTCACCAGAGAATTACTGAAGGAAAAGGGCATCGCTGGGCTGTATAAAGGCCTTGGTGCCACTATACTCAGGTAAAACAAGATCTGGGAACTAGGTGTTAGTTTTACCAACCAACTGTAAAGAACTTCCCATGACTCAATGCGATAATTTCTCTCTTTTTGTAGGGACGTTCCTTTCTCCATTATTTATTTCCCCCTTTTCGCCAACCTGAATGAACTGGGCAAAAGAGGTGTAGATGGCCCTGCTCCTTTCTACGTGTCTTTTCTATCGGGCTGCCTTGCGGGAAGCACCGCGGCTGTTGCCGTCAACCCTGTTGATGGTGAGCAGTGGGACTGAAAACATTGTTACAGCAATGTGTGCACTGTCAGTTGATGTTTCTGTTTATTCACCCGAGCTCTCTTTGTGCTTTAGTGATAAAGACTCGACTGCAGTCCTTGAACCGAGGGAGCACAGAAGACACATACAGTGGAGTGACTGACTGTATCAGGTGACCTCATTATGTCTTTACTGCTGCAGTATGTGGGACGCCATGTGTTTAGTCAAGTGAATATCAGCAGAAATAACAAACAAAACAACTGATTTATTATTCAGAAACACTAATGTTTTATTCAGAAACACACTATAGGTTGTGATATAACACCACCACCCACACCATATCCAGTGGCACATATCTAGTGCTGGCTGTAGGTTATAACAAGCTTTCATTTGCTCTCTAGGAAAATTATGCGTAATGAGGGTCCATCAGCCTTCCTGAAGGGAGCCTACTGTCGAGCGTTGGTCATTGCACCTCTGTTTGGCATCGCCCAGGTGATCTACTTCCTGGGTGTGGCTGAATATCTGATCGCCCTCTTGCCTAAAAGAGACAACTAGGAAACACCTCCTTTCTGCCTTTCCCTCCCATAATGCATCACACCAACTGTGTGTGGATTCATCTCATTTTGGAAGAAATCTTCGATGTGTCGAATGACCAATCAGTACACTTTGTTTTTAAATTTGTTGTGTTGAATGTCAAAGATAGATTAGGAGAGAGCCTTTGTTTGCCAAGCTGCCTACAGTGGCACACGATTCCAGAAGGCATGCTCAGCTAGCTCTCTGGAAATGGAGCCACATAATATCATTCAAGCTTTTAAAGGAGTATTGCTTTATAATAATTATTTTTTTAATTACTTTTGAGAGACAGAGATGAAATGACATGCAGAGAGCAACCCGAGCCGGATTCGATTTAATTACAGTACTTATTTTATCACATTCGTGAATGAGATTGTTGAATTTTTAAAGTACACGTACTGCCCTTGGTTGCTGCAGATCTGCGAGCCCTCCAGTACTTATTTTCATTCCAACATTAGCGTCTGAATGATAGAGGAGGTAAACGTGATGTATTGAAAATAATCTACAGTAACTAACTAAATGAAATGCATGTACTTCACTAATAGGATATATGAGAATATTAGATCAGGTAGAATATTTACTAAAAATATGCCTCTGTTCAAGACAAAGAACCAGGGAATGTGTTGATTTGATACCAGCACCCCCCCCCCCCCCCATGATCTTTCCTGAGAGGCCACATCCCTTCCTGTAAGTGGTTGTAATGAACTCAGCCATTCAGCTTCGAGCACACTTTGATTGCCTTGGCTTTTTAAGTAGATCAGGTTCCATTTGATATTTAGTGCTACCACAATGGTTCGACAGTGTGGCCTCTGTGAAAGAAACCTTGTATTTCACTAGACAGAAGAGACAGTGTACAACATTTGGGCATTATGCACTACCAAACTACCAACCATATTGCATAACTCATCACAAATGAAAAAAACACAGTTCTTTCCTTGGGTCAGAACGGTGGAGCAGGTTGTACTTATGGACACGCCCTAATCAGTGATGTCACCGCGGGGGTTTTGCCTTTGACGGTGACGAAGCACCTGCTGTGACATTTGCTGATTGGATCGTGGCCAAAAAGTGTAGTGCACTTTAAAAATTCAGTCCACAGAGTGTTGCCAGCACAGTTTTCTCACCTATGAGATTCATTGTGGGCTAAGATGAAAGTAATATCTGGTGAAAACACAACATGATGTGAAAGTAATTTTAATAGAATTATTATTATTAGTAAATATTCAGTAATTATGCTGACAAATGTTGAGGCCTCGCGAGTACAGTCATCCATTGTGGAGAAGGTTAGACCTTAGCTGGAGTTTTCCAAACCCCATAGATCCAGATTATATAATTATTATTGTTTACAGATGAGTTCACACTCAGTCTAAATTCTTTGACCGAACTTGAATTCAGTGGCAGGACCCAAAGAGCTAATGAAAAACATTTTCTTTATTGTTAAAAGTAAACCAATGTGGTTTCAGTGTTTTATGAGTTATACCAAACATCTCTGCTTGTTTGCTTTAGAGGTTTTGTTTGCTTTAAGCTGCCGGGGAAAGCAGCCCAGTCCTATCTTGTTTATGCATCACAACACTGAAACCCTGCCATTGGTTTATCTAGCCGGAGATCAAGGTGACTTTGATGTGTATTATCCAATCACATTCCTTCCTCGCTCCCACTGTTCAAGCAGCTCATCAATTGTAATGTTGCACTGTAGATACACAATGCAACTTTTCAATGTGTTATCATTCGTGGGAGCTGAGATCTATTTATCAATATTCCTTTCTATAGGCAGTATAGCACTATATATTTGTATGCGTTGTTTTATCTGTGTCAAAGTGTCCACCTTTACTATATTGTATACATGCAGATGATATGAACTTCATGTTTTAGGATTTATTGTTTGTTTTGTACATGATGGCTTATTTGCACACCTACCTCTCCAGCTCCCCCCACAATCCATATTGTAGTGATTTTATGTTATGTTGATGTCTACATATCAAATGAAGGAACACGTCTAATGCAAAAAGCATAATTTGAAGTTAAATGCAGCATATTGATGATGGTTTTTACTGTATGCAAAGCAAAGGGGTCGGCCTATTGTCCTGTTTCCTAACAAAGGACCAAATGAAGTATGATATAATGATGAAAGAAATGTAGTTCATTTTAAGGGAATGACCGATAGCACTACTGAAACAGATGAAATACAGTGAAATGCAGCCTGGAGAAGGCCAAAAGGGACCTGCTGTAAATCAAAACATCTCTTTTTGAACGGTGCTTCTTTCATGCAATATGACAGTGGCAGCACTAGCGACCAAGGAATGCTAACAAATCTCAGCGTTATCAACGTCTTAACTGAAAGCCATAAGTCAGGGAGGAACATCAGAGCTGCTAGACATCGACTGGCACCTCCAGCCATGTCGAATTGTGTCACAGCTGAGCCACAGGAAAATGGCGAGAAAAAACTAAAAACAAAACTGAAACAACGTTCCGATTGCCAGTTCATCTCATATATGCTGTTGTTGTGATTATATTGCCTATTTTTTTGTTGTTGTTGAGATTATTGATTTTTGAACCCGGCCCTCTGCCACTCCCCCCTTGTTGTTTTGAAATGTTGATGTCTGTTTTTGGTTGAATCTTGAAAATGTTGTGCAAGTAATTTTGTTTTATTCAGCTGTGAATTTTGACTGAGTTTGTGCATTTGGTTATGTGTGTGTGTATGTGTGTGTGCGTGTGTCCGACTGTGTAGTGCTGTAGGTAATGTGTAGTTGTTAGTGTTACACTGCGGTATTTTTCTCTTTGATTGTCAGATCCATGCTCTCTCCCCTCTTTTCCTTGTCACACTCCTCTACCATGTACTTTCCCCAGCACCCACAGCCGCGGGGTGCAGGTTAACACAGGGGAGAAACACCAAATGTATGACTTAGTGTATACAATCAAAGAAAGCACAAAGGATTATAAGGCACAAGAGAGACCACTTGGCCCACTTTTGATTATACTCAGACAAAGCCCTTGGAAAAACAATGTGCTGCTTCAGCAGACATGGGCTTACATCTGGTTTAGGTGGGCATTTTGAATGAGATCAACTTTTTTAAGTTGATCTGTTTGTAAAACTGACGGCAAGATAAGAGACCGGTGGGATGGTGTCCACTATGTAGACCATCAGCAGTAATCCACAAAATGTATATCGCCTATATATATATATATTCTAAATGAATCAGATATAAGAATGTAACTTAGATACTATGAGATGTATTACAATTATGAAGAGTTGATCACATCTAAAGATTTGTGCTTTACACATTCACTGAGAAATTAATGAACCAGCTCACTGATATGCAATAAGTAGAAGCCACACACAGACACAAAAAAAATGGTCACAAACTATTGATTACAATATTGCGTAATGTGTGATACAACTGGGGACCTCGGAGGACTTCTGGGGTCTGAACTCTATTCGTGACCTCTTCCTCATAGGGGAATCGTGCATTACAGCACTTTAAATCAAGGACCTCCACCTCACTGTCCATCTGCAAAGTCACTCTATGTGACAAAAAGGGTTATTATGAATATGTGTGGTGAATGACACAGTTGTCTTAGACATTGTTGACAATACAATGTAAAAAAACAAACAATATTGTGTTCCCTGTCACAATTTGATGTACAATAAACTGTCCTCAAATGTATCTGTGCTGTGCGTTACTTATTTTCACTAATCACTGTATGTGCCTTCAAGGTCCAGTGGTAATCTGACGGAATACAAAAGACCTGACATTGACTCTTTTTTTCCATTGTCTGAAGAACAGCTGAGACTGTTGTGATGATTTGCTTCCTTTCGGAGCCAGCAGGTGTCAGTGTGGGGTTGCAGAAGAGCTGTTAGCGCTGCTGTGTTGGGAGAATGGAACAGTGTGAGCAGTACATACTACAGGTGTATGCTAATCTTGGGTGGTGTGGCAGTAAATCACGCGCTCCAATCGCTCTGTCTGTCTAGCTATCTTTATCCTCAGTAATGTTTGTTTCTATCCCCTCTGTCTGTGATACTGCTTGCACACAGATGTGCCTGTCATCTGTGTGGTTACACTTGACGAATGGGGTGTTTTTGTGTGTTCATAAGTTGCACGATTGGAATATGGAAATGTGTTTTCTTGTGGATTTTACCAAATGTATGAGGTTCATACATCCCACATGATTCCTGCATGTTTCAGCATAACTGATGTTATGACGGGTTTATTCATTATTAATCCCCTGCTATATGAATTCAACATTACTTCATAGCATTGGTTTCCAGGGTGCTATTTTGCAGCACCCTGCAGTATAATTACATCATAGCAGTTACACACACACACACACGTCTGTGTTTGTAGGTCTTATTTCAGAGTCAGATTTCATATTGGATTTTGTCCCTCTTTGAGAGAATCCTTTCCTCTGACTATCTACTCCAGTGTTTACACACACAAACACACAGCGGATCAACCAGAGGCTCAGTGTTACACAAAGACAAGACTTTGAGATGTAGAAATGAGCACCAGCCACTGTTCTTATACTTATTTATATCCCTTTCATGTGTTATGACTTGAGCTTCTGCTGCCAACTATTATTAGTCGTTCATGATTTCTAGCAAGAGGACGAGAGAGGGTGGAGGCAAAAGGTTGTCCCAGTAGTAGCTTAAAGGCAGATAATTGTGGAGGGATGGGGAGATCACGAGACAGTGAAGGACCATCGATGGAAGGAGCAGCGAGCCGGAGGAAGGGAGTGTTGATGTGTATATAGGTCACTAAATCAATGGGAATCAGGTTTTTGAAAGCAAGAGAAGAGGATATTTATAGATACCAGTGGAGACAGATGCATCAGTGACAGGCACAAAGATGCTGGGAGCACAGTAAGGGGAAAATCTGGTAATAGACTGTGGTCAAAAAAGTCTGCAGAGATTTCTCCTCCTAACAATCTGCAAAAGACTCACGATAGTGAACGTGCAAAAAATAATATGATCAAATATAAATCACTGCAGGATGCTTGGAGCAAACGACCTTCCCGGCTCTGTTGACAAAACCCAGGCATACTGTTAGTTGTGATGGATCTAGAGTGCTGCTCTGCTCATATCCTACTGAATCGTAATCTGTGATATGGAGAGAGCCGCACGATTGAATGACTTTCTCTTTTGCAAGCTTGTAGAGAAGCTGCATTGGGCACACTGAGAGCCACTGAAAGGCTGTGAAGTACAATAAAAACATTATGAAACCACGAGAATGCCTTTTAAAGATTTCAGGTCAGAGGTTATTGGTCGGAGGATTTCCATTTTAAAAGGATAGATTAGTTACACATAGCTACTTCTGTTTTAACCAGAATGTGCCAATGATGGCTTCAGTGCTGTAGTTTTAATAACTGTCATGGCCTATCTCTATTTGTTCTATAATGTCCCACGCCTCAGTCTACCAACTTCATGTTAAAGAAACGTTCCAGCACAAATTGTAAAATTTGCTTTGAGAAGAAAAAAGGAAAAAAAATTAATTGAAGAAATAGTTTGAAATTGCCTTCTGGCTGGATTGTTTTGCTAGGACTAAGTCAAGGTCAGGGACAAATAGTTCCTTCGCCACTTACAAGGCTGCTTCCATGTGATGTAAAACAGCTGAATACTGAGTGTTATCTCCATCTCAAGTCTGAATCTAATTAGGAGAATATTTGCATAGCAGCATAGCATTGCCTTGCATCAAAAATTGGTACACACAATTACTCATTAAGAGCTCTTGATCTTTGGCCAGTGCCTAATCATGTGGTCAATACGAGAGACCATCTGAATGTCATTTTTATAAAGGATAAGTATGCTGTTTTTCCTCTTCTTAAATCAGTATTTACAGACAAAGAATGTTTACATGATTTCACTCATTTAAATGTGACTGACCACTCTCAGCATGATGTTATTCTAATGACCCATTTGTCGCCCTGGTTTAAGAGCTCTAGTGCTGAAAAATAACTAAATTAATTTACTCAAGTACTTTGCATAAGAATGGTTTTGGAGTTACATGCTTTTACCTATTTTTGCCACTTTATAATTCTACTTCACTATTTCAAGGTGAAATTGTAGACTTTTTACTCCGCAACATTCATTTAACAGCTATAGTTGCTTATAGGCCTTACATACAGGGCTGCAACAAACAATCATTATGATCTTTATCCATTAATCTGTGGATTATTTTCTCAATTAACTCTTTCAACATAACCCATGGCATATCATGTGCCATGGGCCAGTAAAATGATATGCAGGGCTAGATGATTGGCCATTCCTTAACATTTTCTAATTGTGCATATAGCCTATCAGAGAAATAAAACAACAAACCCTCACATTGATGAAGCTGGAACTCTGATTTTTGCTTAACAAATGACTATCAGTGTTTTAAATAATGTAGAGTTACATGCAAAACACATGAATAAATAATAATTGATTAACCAATGCTTCTTTATCATTGTTTATTTTTTAGGTAAGATATATTGTTTGATTGTACGGCATATTTTTTGTGGCTTTTAACTTCCTGGGACCACATAAATAAATAAAAAATAATAGTTGATAATAGCCAGCCTGTTTTACTTCAGTCAATTAAATCAAGGCTTTTTTTGTTGTTGTTGTAACTGAGTACTTTGATAAGTAGGGGAGAACGGGGTAATCTGAGCCACTTTTTACATTTGCTCCCCTCTAAGAGAGCTAAAATTATTTTTGTTTCAGGATTTTTCCTAGAAATGGGCATTAGCAGAATTTTTTCAAGACAAAGGGCAGTGAAAATATGATTGTTTAAAAAAAAGTTGTCATGTGGCTCACTTTATCCCCGCTGTGGGTTAAACTGAGACAGACCAGAAAAATCAAGGGGGTAAAGTGAACCAGCTGGGGGTAAACTGATCCACTTACTTTTTCCACTCTGAAACTACCATAACAACACATATTGTAACAGTTAGAATCCTGAAAGCTAGCCACACATTCCAGAACTAATGTCGGACTAGTAAAATAATGATGGGGTTTGGTCAATTAAGCAAAGCAAATTTTGTAAACACTTGAAAGTAACTCTGAACAAAATCAAATACAACATATTATAATTCAAAAGGTTTTAATAAGATTCAAATTAAAGATAGAACCAGTTACATTAGAACACAGTCTGGGGGTCAGAACACAGGACCCTTAGAGCCAGCTAGTGTCTGGGGGTCAAAGCAAAGAACAATCAGAACCAGCTAGAACAGCCTGGGACTCAGAACACAGGAGAAGACCCAACTGGATTATAACATCAGCCTGTCATACTCTACAACTAGGCCTACTCTACATTCCAGCCCTGAAGGTTACAGGGAAAGATGAGAAGGTGCTCTTTCCGTGTGGTTGCCCCAAGTCGTCTTCCTGGTGTATTTCCTTTTCTACAATGTGTATGACATTAAAATAAAACATATGTTATGTAATATTACATTAAAATATGTTGAAGACTAAACTTAACTTGTGCCTCATGGTGGGGGAAAGTGAGACAGTGGCTTACTTTCCCCCACAGCATTTGGCTCACATTACCTCACCACCACAATTTGAGAAAAAACTACCTCTCTTAGCATTTCAGGCAAATCTTTAGCTAATCACATGGTTTTTATATGTTGGTAGTTCATCAACACGTATTATAGAAGTTTTTCTACGTGAATACATTTTCTTTGGCACAACAGTTGATTAAGTTGACAGCAAGAAAATTTACTTTTACATGCAAAATACCTATTTTGGTGAAAAAAACATGCTTACCACAGCACCATGAGGTCCTCTCTTTCATGGCCAAGGGGAAATGAGAGGGGCTTGAAAAAATATCTCACATGACCACAAATGTTTTCCGTTGCCTAGATACAGGGGGTGGCTCACATTACCCAATGATTCAGATTCCCCCGTTCTCCCCTATGTTTAGATTGTCTTACTTTGTCCTCTACTTTGCTTCGTAAAAATATGTGTAGCCTATATCTTCCAACACTAATGAGACTCCCAATTATCCCATGCAACCATGTCCAATAGGTTGGCTGCCCCTGCAGTCTCCATCACATGCCAATTGCAAAGCTACAGTATGTATAAATAGCCTATTTTTTCCCTTTTTTAATTTTTTGGTGCATGCATTTGTTTCGGAAGCAAGCTTTGCATTACGATGAGTTAAATGTAATGGGAAATGTCATTACGAAAGGTTATCGATGGTAATAGATGATAGTGAGGCAAAGTTAACTTTGATTTGGGTAAAAAATAATAATAATAATAATATAGTAGGCTACCTACCAATCGGGAAACAGCATGTTCCGCTTTGTCTGCCGTAAATCTCCCCGGGAAACTGACATCTTCGAAGGCATTATTAGGCTGACCATAGGTCTATTAAAATAGCGTTTTCTTCACCAATGGTCTCCTTTACTGTTAGCCTACATGATATTTATGATCATCACCAGATGCAAAATAAAACTTTTTCACAAACATTTAAAAGTTCCTCTTAGGGATTACAAATTATATGCATCATGATTCTCACATGGCAGCGGCGCGAAACAGGTGACGAGGACTAAACAGCTGAAAAAGTCACTTCTTCCCATTTTGTCCTCTGAGCCACAACAGCGAACTGGTGGTTTTTAGAACGAGGGAAAAAGAGAGCGAGCGAGAGAGAGAAAGAGAGAGAGAGAGAGAGAGAGAGAGAGAGAGAGAGAGAGAGAGAGAGAGAGAGAGAGAGAGAGAGAGAGAGTGAGAGTCTCCAGCTGGTTAGCCTACCTATCCACTAGGAGGAGAGGAGAGGCTGTTGAGGAGCAACAAAACAATAAACAGCCACTACTACAAACCACATCAGCGGAGTTCACGTTTCACGCCAGAGGAGTAGGCTACCAATACATCCTTGAGACAACGCCATCGTGTTTTGTCTTCAGAGTGAAGTAACAGCCATGTATCTGAACAGGGAAGAGGACAATAGCAAAGGTAAGAAGATCCTGTCAAGAATGTGCCACTCTTTGCCGTGGAGCATCCTGTTTCAAGGTGTTTCGTTGTTTTCCTCTTTGAGGTGACCGCTTGGCATGCAAAGGTGTTGGTGGGGTAGGGTAGGCTACTGTCACACATCTCCCGTTAACCTATGTTTTTGAAACAGCCTTATTCTCGGACCGGTGATGTTAGTCAAAAGTGTGGGGTGTCATTATGTAATGTCAGTGCAGTTAATTGCCTCCTATGAGGCTGTATACCACGAGCCCAATCCTGCTTTTTTCCCTTCTTCCCCCCCTCCAGTACAGCATGAAGGATTAATTGTGAACCTGTTGTAGACAGCCACTTTATCATGTGCATAATTTTGCCGGTTTTGCATTGCCTTGTGTTGTTGATGTTTTGGTCATTTACAATTCCCACTTTAGGGGCAACAGAACACAAGGTCAAAGGCTCTAGCTACAACAACGAAACCCAAGAGTATTTAGGTTATGCATGGTGCTCTACACCGCTTCCGACGTCCTGCAGAAATCGTATTGTTACCGAATGGGCTGCGTGTTATAGCCTATTTGGTTTACGGGAAGAGATGACCGTGCAAGCAGCCAGAGGGGTAAAGAGGGTACAAAGGACTCGGAGGCATATTTGAGTAATCTCTCCCACGTGTTTTTGAGGCGTGATTTATTCTCTCATCGCGTGCCCACAAACACTCCCGACTGGTGTCCCCTACTGCCGTCACCACGAAGCATTTAAATAAACTCTCTGGGGCTCAGATGCAATGCTAATTACCACTTCAAAAATCTTCAGTTTATACTAGAATATAACACCTGCTGCTACCGAGAGAGAGGATGAGAGGATGAAGAGAGGAGGGAGGGGTGTAAAAGGAGCAAAAGGCAGAGTAGGAGGAGCCGTTTTTGTTCATATCTCTGTGATGTGAGATAATGTGATTTAACCACACACACGGCCAGCATTACAACATGACCGGGATGGTGATCTGTGCGAGCAGCAGCAGTGGGTCGGAGAGGACGGAGAGCAGTCCCCATATGTGAAACTCCAGCCCTTTAGAAAAAGAAAAGCTTGAATCCTTGTTTCTTTTAAAAGATGAAGTATACAGACAGAGTACTTACCCCTGGAAAAGTTCACTTTGAATTGACCTCCAAAGAAGCGTAAAGCGTCCGAAATACTCAAATGAAAGGGGATAGTTTGCGTTTTTAAGTCCTCCCATAGCTAGGCTACTGTTGCTGCAATATTTTGTGACCTTGTTTGTTGGCCTGGCAACCAATTCCGATTTTTAACGGTCGTTGTAACTAGCGACCAATAGCCTAGCTTATTTATTTGCTACTACTCCAGTTTCAGCCTGATTATAGATAATTTTTTTTTTTTTGTTTACATTTTTTATATAAATATATAACAGAGGTTAGGCCTATCATACAATTATTCAAACATAATTGAAGACCCCAACTTTCCTTGATAGTAACTGGCACTGCTAGTTTATTTGCTAGCTGTGTTCCATTTGCTGCCAGCTAAGTATTGCTGGTATTTTTTTTTGCGTAGTTGTTGAAATGATATGATAGGCGTGCTTGATTGAGTTGCTGAGTCCATTCAAAATGGAGGATGCAGAGTTTAAATGAAGAGATGTTTAACCTGTCGCAAAGCCAGATCAAACTACAGCAAGTAGTAGCCTATGTTTAACCTAGCTACTTGGTTCTAGGGCTGTGTCTGAAATCGCGCACTTCTGTACTTACACTTACTTTTTTGAGTGCACTTTGCGCAAAACCGGAGAGTGTGCCAAAATGAAGTGCACTGTAAGTTCCTCTGTCGTGCTCTCAAAACGGTCTAAAACTTGAGTGTGGAGCGATGGACACTTTCCACACTCAACGGCCGCCATCTTGCCTACGTAACGGAGAGGACGGGACATTCTAATCAAAATAGAGGAGCTTGAAGCAACCGTGGAGATGGACGCGCTCCACAAAAGTTAAATTATATATTGTTTTAGTTTTTCCGCGACTAATGTGCCTGTTTTGGCTATCGGTAACGCAAGCAGAAAAAAATACCACCGAAGAAGAACCGTCAAAATGCAAAGTCATTTCCGGTAGGTGCGCGACGGCAGTTTGGACAGTACACTGTAGAAATGAGAGCACTGCGTCTATAAGTAAGTGTACTGTAGGGATAATAAAGTGCACTCAATGTAAGTGCACTTACGTAAGTGCGCGATTTCAGACACAGCCTAGGTTTTCCCGGGATTGTCCAGGTTTCAAGCTGGCAAATTAGTTTAACATTTAATGTTCTGTTGGACATTAAGTGTCTAGCTAGCTAGCTTCTGTGCTGACGTTGAAGTCCCAAACATTGTCATTTGGTTGAAACAGTTTGTAGTGTCTTAAAGGTGCACTGTGTAATATGACATCATCAAGAAAGTTCTACAAATTTCTAGAATGCAACGCTCCCTGGGTAACCCCACCCCTTTTGAATTATAACAGAAGCTACAGTGGCCTTCAAGGACAAGAACAATTCTAAATTTTAAACAATGCACCTGATGACATTCCAACTATGACACTTTCAAGATGGCGGCACTAGGCCTTGGTCCAAAATATGCAGAAATATTGACATATATGAGACCCTTTCTAAGGGAAAAAAAATCATTCAAAAAATTTTTTTCAGCAATTATGCACTAAATTAAATGTACTTATGGATATTATAATTACTTTCTACAAAATCTGCTAGGAAATAAAACCCTAAATTCTACACACTGCAGGTTTAAGAAACCTCTTTATTTCTCACTGCGCCATTGTGGAATCTTATCAGCCTCAGTCAAACTCAGTCTCTTTTAGCCTGGCCTTCCAAAAAGCTGAGTCTGCTCTGATCCACGCGGCCGGGTGCACAGGCAGGAAGGGTCCAGCGGCGGCGTGTGGCCGAGAACTGTTCACTGCTCACGCCATGCCCCAGCTTACACCACACAAGGGCATGGCGTGGACCTCATTGGCACAGCACCTACCGGCTCAATATAGCGGACCACCAGTTTGGTTCAGGGTTAGGTCCGATTCTATCTGGGGGAGTGTTTATTATTGGTGGAGGTATTGATAAGTTAGGTTCGTAATGGGGGGCGTGGCCTCTCTCATCATGAGTCATAACTGGGACTGGGGTTTCGGAACACAGGTTTGCATAAAGGAGGTGGAGAAAAAGAGAGAGGGTCGTCTTTTTTCATACAAGGAGTCTGTAGACACACTGGGGACCTAGCCTGGTCCAACCAGACTACTAGTACATCGTACTTCATTTCATTTGTACAGAAGGTCTGGAACTGCTCTATTTGGCAACGTTCACTCACTTGGAGGCGGGTGTCTGTTGGATCTGCCCAGTGCCACTCTGGATCAGCCAACCAATCGCATAACGTTGGTCGTGACGTATGTCATGAGCCGGCTTCTGACGGTGCGTTCCAGTTAATGGGAACTCGGAAATTTCCGACTTCACTACATATTATGGTCTATGGATCTACCGGTACCTGGCAACGGTAACGTGCTAGAGCCTAACGTTTAGTTATTTGGACGAAAAAAGGTTGTCGGCATCCATACTTTCGTGAGCAGATGCATTGGAACACAGACAGGTCGGAACTCGGAAATCTCCGAGTTCCTAGTATAAAGGAACGCAGCATTCAACTGAAACTGGAGCGCGACTTCGACGCCATCGTTCTCAGCCACTTGCGCTGTTTGCTGATTGGACGTTCCGAAACTTTCCTGAGCTAAAGCTGAGAGATTCACCGCAGCCCCAGACTGACTACTGAAGGGAAAATGAAATTTGAGCGCAAGTAGGTATAGGCGGGCGGAGCCAGGCTACTGGGGACCTATATTCATGTTGAAAAACCATGAAAAGGGTGCATTTTAGTTGATCTTTAACTATAACGACGAACATACTAAACATGTCAGGTTTTAATCAGGCTCTGGCTCATAAAAACGGCTAGTAGAACGGGATGAGATGGCCTTGGAGACAGCATGCTCTTAAAGCACTATAAAGATCAGCTCTAGCAGAGCAGACTGGCAGGGAGAAGTTCGGTCCACCAGGCTATGAGTATTGACGTGGCAGTCCCGCAGGTTGCTGATTGGTTCTGTCCCACACATTGTTAAAGTTTAAAAACAAACTAAGCACCATATGACTGAATTCAAACTGATTGGTCTGAATGTGTGCCAATCAATCGAATGTAAGCTTTCAGTATGTTAACAGTTAGCTGTCATGCCGATGCGAAAGTTGTCCTTCTCTTAAGAGCTCCAGGAGGCTTACTTCTTTCTTCGTAAAATACCTTGCAACAAAAATGCTGAGTTCATTGTGTCCATGGTGCTGAAAGTTGCTCTTTGTTTGCGTGTTAAGCTGAACACTGAAATAATTGTCCCCCACACTGATGTTGCACACGTAAGCTCATACATGTGCATGCTCATGAACACGTGGTAAAACTTAATGGCCTGTTTTGGGGGTTAGGTAACCCAAAACTATCCCTATCCTCAATCCACCGTCTTGTCCAGAAAAATATAAGCTGGATTGTCTTGAAATGTTGCACTGACAATAACCTGCTAAACTAGTAACATTAACTTGATTCTCAGTTGCAGCAAACACTAGCATGCTAACACACTAAACTAAGATGGTGAACATGGTACAGGTTAGCATCATGCATGCATTGTTTTGGAGCACATATGCTGACATTAAAAAGTTTATTTTAAATGCAGCCCTTTGCCCAAGAACAGCTTCACAGAGGTGCTAGTGTGGCTAGCTCTTTTCTTGTTGAAGGTCACAGGGGGATGCAGAGGGAAATGTTTGGAAGCATTGCAGACTGTCAGTGTATGGGAATTCATGATCCCGGAGGTTAGTAGTAGCAGGTGTTTGGTGGAAGGAGAATCAGATGTGAGCATTAATGTGAGGCGCCGAAGTAAGAAAAGGCAAGATGTTGCAAAGTGAAAGTAATCTGTTGACTTGGTGATTTTCCTGCTCATGCTTAGACAAAATGCTGTTTCAAGTATTTATGAGTAGTTTGACTACTGATGAGTTTAGGGCTACTCTTTAAAGTAAGGTAAATACTTGATTGACATGCTTTTTAATTGATTTATGTGGGTACTGCGTTATGATGGGTGTTTCCCTCACCATACTACTGTGGCCTTTAAATTCACACCTCGTCCGAGGTGGAGTGGCAGGTAAAGGGAGAAAGGTCTACCAGGGACATATCGATTATGGCCTCAGAGGATTAGAGGAGGGCGAGGACAAACAGGTTGCTTATATGTGAGCCTGATCACAGTCATCACACACACTGCCGACTACTGTCAAATAAACATTTGAAATACTACTGAATGTTGATTCAGATCAATACTGAACTTAAGACTAAAGTCAATTTATAGAAAGTAGTATGGGGGTAAATGCTGGGGATAAGTGGCACCCTATTATTGTCTCTTCAGTCTGAGAGCCAAATGGCTCGTTATTTATACTCGCTGGAAAACATTCAGCAACTATAGACTATTTACTGACGTCCAACACGTCCGCAGTGTTGGCTCCTGCAGGGTTTGATTGTAGGCCATTAACAGACAATGAGGGGATGTTCAGACCAACCAGCCCACATTCAGCCAATTGTTCTTTTACCTATGGTAAAAATACATTTTAAAATCTCCCCTTCTTTAAGAATACATTTGGGCTCTGTGTCCTCTATGTAGAACAGGGTTGTCAAACTCATTTTCACAAAGGGCCACTCTACGATATGACATGATCAAACTAAGGGCCAGAATGACATACCTTCTTTTTAATCGAAAAATAAAAATAACTTATCTAAGTAAGTATATAAACTGCGTACAATGGCTAGTTTTCGCTTCAACATTTTCGGGGGGACAAATCATAGGTGGGGGGTATGGGGGTGCTCCCCCCGAAATTTTTGAATGTCAAACATTTAATTTCCTGCAATCTGGTGGATTTTTATTCACCGATCTGTGCCTTTTTGGCATCAATTTATGGTGGAAATGTCTTAATTTTTTTAAATGAAAAGACAACATTCAGGTTCCTGGTGAAACAATTATAAAGGACTACAATGCAGTAAGACCCCGTTTCCACTTGGCATTAACATCTGACTTTCGTGATCCGATCACCTGAATACAGCCCTAACTACAGGTGAAAACACTCTCAAGACGCATTGAGATCAGATCACAAAAACCACATTCGGAGGTGGTTTACGTCGGTTGTGTCGCTTGTGTTCGCATTCATTTGGTAGTTTAAACACCAATGTGGTTTGTGTCCACATTAGGGACCTCCTACTCAACTGCCGCCCCCTGCCTGAGCGGAAATACGTTGAAAATGCATCACTGGCGTTCATGCAGCTTTTACAGAAGCCTCATGAACGTTAGTTGCATCCGCCAGTATTGCAAATGACAAGCTCTGTTTTCATTTCACTGCGTACATCTGAAAACACGGAAATCGCTGCTATTGACTGGAGAGCTGCAAGGCAACTACTTCCTGTTCTTATCTGCTTAAGAATAAAAGTCAACTCGCGTTTGGCTAGTAACATGCTTTTAATGTGAAGGCGCACAGGAAATATTCTGTTCGCATATGCAGTATCTTAACTGCATACAGAAAGCCGTGTATGCTACTGGTGTTGGTGACAAGAGTGTAGCAGACGTTAGAAAAGCCGCCCGGCAAACACACATCTTTCACCAGCCAAAGAGGCGTAATAACTTACTCGCCTTAGAGTTTTTACCTTCATACTATCTATGATATTTCCCGCATTTGCCGAGTGTTAATGTAGAGCCCTCTATGCATCGCTCCTCCTTGTCTAAATGAGACAGTAGCCTATCTCATCAACCTAGACTGGTATTATCTTCGCATGTAATGCATTTTGATAGCAAATGCGATTAAAACTGTGGCACTGTACACTGTATGTTTACTTGTTTGAACCCCACCGGTTAAAAACAGCAATGCAAACGGAAATTATGTACGTGTTGATTTAAATACAGCGCGGGTAAATGGAATCGGATCACAAGTAGACAAATAAGTCACATTTGAAAATACAAGTGGGAACACACGGACTGAGAGCTGTCCACTTGTAACCAGATTCAAAAAGTCAGATGTTAATCCCAGGTGGAAACAGGGTCTAAGGCTCTCGGGCATTCTGGATTGAGCCACAATATTTATTCTCCTGGATTTTTCAAAACTTTCTGCAAATTCAAAACACATCACATGTTTTGTTTTTTTAGGAATCATGATGCAGCACCAGTGTTAGCTATTTATGACACTTTACATTGGTAATGAAATGCCAAGCCACCATTGGAAACGAAAGGGGCGGGCTATCAGCAGATAGCTAACGTTAGCTAGTTGGCTGTATAGCAAAAGTTAGAAACCAGATAATTTTGGCATTAATCCTTAGACACTTGACACAATCAATCATCAATATTAGCATGCTCTTTAGCCACATATATTGGCCTATTTACAGCCATTAGAAAACTGACAGCTCTTCTTAGATGCAAGTTCATCAATTTATGGCTTAAAATCCTGAGCTGTGGAACTTTCAGCAGACATTCCTAGCTGTAAGCCACGTAAGTTTTCTAACAGTTGGGAGTGTATGCAACGTGCGGATATGGCACAGGCTCCATGAAGAATAATAATAAAAATAATAATAATAATTTTTAGAATTGATTCAAATCGGCCGGATTGATTCGCTGGCCAGATCAAAACGTGGGCCATGAGTTTGACACATGTGATGTAGAAGATGCATTTGATATTAACTTAATTGTCACAGAGAAAACAGAAACAGGAACAAAATCCCTTTTTTATGATGGATGTAGCATTCATTCAATGTTTCTGAAAACATTTTAGGACATATGCAGTATAAATATTTAAAAGTGTATGTCTACTTAAAGATGTAGAACCAGTGCCTTTATTTTACTTAATTATTTTCAGTGGACTAGGTTTTTGTATGTTGCTTTACACATGACTGTGTGTGTTTCTCCTTTTCACCCATCACAAGCAAGTGTGAAAATTCTGTCAGGCAGGAGGCATCATCACCCCATGCACAAGTAGAGGACCGTCCCTACTTGTGAAATTTCTGTGCTTTTCACTTCTATTCACACTTCAGCAGGAACTCCAGCTGAAGCCAGAAACTGAAGGGTTTCTTTCTGCAAGTAACTGAAACACAGTGCAGTTTTCAGCGTGTCTAACAGCGGGGGTCCAATAAATGTAGAGCTTTCGAGCCTCATGTGTTGATGACTGTTTCGATGAACCGACTGTAATAGATTTGTTGGATGGGAGCGGATGCCTTTATTGATCGATTTTACCGAGTGAGGATGGTTCAGGTACAGGTTAGGTATGGGGAGGAGACATGTTATGCGAGGGAACCTGTGGTCGACTGACCTCATGTATAATGTAATCATGTGATCTGTATTACAAGTGGTGGATCAGCAATACAGGTGGGCCAATGTCACCTCAGCACTTTGTTCCTCTGTTGTCTTATTGCATAGTCTAATTCAGTGTAGTGTATTGTTTTCCCTCTGTGTGTCGACATTTTGTTATCTCCCTCCTTTTTGTTTTGCTCACACTGGAGACAGAGTTTGTGCATCATAGACAAATTGCCCTAAATGTATTAGATGTGTGGTCCTGTGCTCTGTCTGGCATCCGATACTATCTACCTCTTGAATATGATATACAATAATACTGTCAGGTTAGCTATTGATTAAGGTTGATGCTGGCCTTGGAGTTGGGCTGCAGTTTATATCTCTGGCCAGGGCTACCAATCTAAATGACTGAAGTTTGGCATGCGGAACCAGCACTCAGAGAGACCTGCTCAGGCGGAGCTTGTTTTGGCACCTTTACAGATCAATACCTGACCTTAAAAAGATTTGATGGGATTAACAGAGGAGGAATACCAAGAATGTTTAAGAAAAAATAAAACTTAATTTTTTAAAAATTGATGGACATTTTCCTCTGTTGCACGACTGACTGAACCAATGAGCCTCCGGAGCCTTGCTATGGGCGTGGCAGCGGTCAGTCTGGCTGATGGTTTATCTCAACAACTATTGGATGGATGCCATTAAAGTTTAATACAGACAGTCATGGTCCCAAGAGAATGAATGGGAATAATGTTGGTGATCAAATAACGTTTTCTTCCAGCACAAGCTTATGATCAAAAAGGTCTACCTGCAAAAATGTTGACAATCTCATCAGCCTCAATTATTGATATTTATGTCTAAGTAGCAAATGTTAGCATGCTAAACTAAGATGGTGAGTATAGTAAACATTATACAAATGTTTAATGTTCCTCTGATTGCAGGTTCAGCATGTCAAACTGTGGTCATTTAGATTAAACATTAGCATGTTAGCCTTGACAATGGGCGCATGTTAGCATGCTGACGAGGCACCACAGTGCCACACGATCAGCCTCACAGCCGCTTGCATGGCCATCTAGACTCAAAACAATCCATCTGGATTTTTTTCAAACCCCCAGGTTATAGTTTTCGCTTATACATTTTCAAAGGTGTGTAGAGACTCAATATAGATGTGATTTACTGCGCTCACCTACCTCTTTGGATGTACCAGCTTGATGGTGTATGACAATTCTTGGTATGCTATGCATCAAAGGATTTTGAGTGCTAAGGGAATTAAATGGGTAACGGAGGGAATTTGTTGGGAGTCTTTAACATGGTGTGAAGTGTAAGTATCAGCAGAAGACTTGAGTTCCTAACCTCTCTGTTATTATTGCCCTATAGAAATTGATGATGTATTTCTACTTCATGGCTATTTTACTAATGTGGGATGGGAAATGATTTGTGGGCAGTCTTGTTACGTCCATGCTTCTTGCAGCGAGATGAATTTAGAGAGCTGGATGCTGGGAGAAAAGGTATTGCTGCTTATTTCTGAAACCAAATTTAAAAAGAAGATTGGAGATATTCACAGTCATCACAACGCTCTCTATTTTCCCTCTTAATATTCAAATAAAAACATAAAGCTGCCGCAAGCTGTTCTTGTCCTGTCGGCATGCTGTATTGATATCAGATGTAGAGTCGATGAAAATGTCATGTTTTTCAGAAATATCTAAATTTGAACACAGAATATTCAGTGTGTGAGCATCAGATTGGTGAACACAGTTAGAGACCTTTTAGATATGTAAGATGCGTAAATCGGCACATGAATAAAGTAATTGTGGAGAGCGCTAAATCCGCCTATTTGACATTTAATAGATCACTCTGTCACTTAGGCTTAAGTTGATTTAGCTTTGAATTGATAGTCAGATGGTTAAACGCTCTAATTTATAATACAGATGGATGTTGCGGGCTAAGCCATTGGGGAAAATCTTAAGGATCATTGGAGTCAGAGGAACAGGCTACAATGCTGCGACGCACGCAATTAGAACACCTGCAATGAAAGGAGGATTTGGACCTGCTGTTTCACTGTTCCACTGAAAGGCCTCATCATCATCCCCGGTGAAACAGGAAGCTGTATCAGCTGATTGGAGCAAAGTCTAATCGCACTTTGAATAAATAAAATCGCTACTGTAAAGAATAGAGAAATAAATCAAAATGATTTCAAGTGAATGACATTGAAATCTCATGTAAGATAATGTTGGACTATTATTTTTTTGTTTCATTATACTTGTTTGACCTCATAATCAATTACTGATGGAAGTCCATATCTTTTATTTTTCCATGTTATATCTGATACGAAATGAGACCATACATCAGACTTGTTGATACAGTTCCTTAGAGCTGGAGTTATTTTTATGTCGGACTCTCAGCTGACTAGATTGCGGAGGAGGGGGAGGTCTCTCACTTCTCCTCTCTCTGCCATCTTCTGTCCCTTTCTTCCTCTGCGTTTGTGGGGAAGAGGAGAAAGAGGACAGCACCGGTTAACATCAGGGGGAAGAGTGATGGCAAGCAAGAGGTAGACAGGCAGACAATAGAGTGTGGAAAGATGGAGAGACTGAGGGAGAGGGAAAAAGCAAAGAACAAGCCCTGGAGTGCTAGCCAGTCAAGGTCACACAGAGGAGAGGAGGCCCAGCGTGTATATATCTGTGTGTGTGTGTGTGTGTGTGTGTGTGTGTGTGTGTGTGTGTGTGTGTGTGTGTGTGTGTGTGTGTGTGTGTGTGTGAGAGTGTGTTAAAAGGGAAAAAACAGTGGGGATGGGAGGCCTACATAGTAAAAAATGAAGGGTTGGTGGTGACAGCGGATTGGTTAAGTCTGCAATGGGGGATTTTATGAAGGAAGAAGGGAAGCAGAGGAGGGAATGGTAGAAAGCCAGATATGAAAATGAGCTTGTAATATGGCTTCAAAACACTTTTTAATATTCTCCTCAATCCTGTGTTCATGACAGGAATGGCTTAGTGAATGTGCCACCACTCAGAGGCAGGTGGCACATTAGCATTATTTACGATTACACTGTATCTCGGCCTGTGTGTATAGGGAACGTTTGCCATATATGCTGTTGCATAACCACCTAGTGTTGATCCATGTTCTCTTCTTGGTCTCGTTCTCTCGCTCGCTCGCTCTCTCTCTCTCCCCCCCCCCCCCCACACACACACACACTCAATGACTTCTGCTGTATAGAAGCTACGATCTGTTCTGTTAGGAGCATGTGTTCTACAGATTAAATGCAATAGCTCTGTCGGTACATCCTAAAATCTTTCTGCGTTCTGAAAGGAAACAGACAAAGGAGGGAAGACAAGCATTAATCCCATCCAGAGAACCTGCTCTAGTTTTGATTAGTTGTGGAGACGAGGCAGAGTATTGCATAAAGAATAGCCCGGCGCATGTCATCCTAGGATCAAGTGTTTTGAATGGGGGATTGTGGTTTGCTGAGAACATCATTCCTTATTCCGTGATCCTGGCAGGATGCAAGGAGTCACTTGGAAATGTGATCACTGCTGCTGTCTCTCCAAACATATTAGCACTGGTTGCATCTCACACCCCAGAGAGATTACGTGTGTGTGAACAGTTGCCATAGTGTTTTGGAGCACCAAGGAGCTGATGGGAAAGATCTGAGGTGGCTTGGGTGCCCTGTGACATTATCTCTGCGGAGCAATGGTGTGTGGAGTCGTGATAACAAATGATGACTTTGTTTGCATGAGGTCAAGAGTTCGCCCTGTGTGTAGCCCCCTGGAGGTCAATCCCAGCTCTTATACTGTTATTGTTTCCGATAGTCTCTGGCTTAATGCATTCATGTTCCGTTAATGTAATTTTCTTTCAAAAAATGTCCTTTTACACCCCCACCCCCCATTCTGCCATGGTAAAACGCAATCACCACCACTAATCCTAGCATTGAACCTCCAGTGGTCACAGAATCACATTCAGTTTAAGACTCCCAGCGAAAATTATCCTGTTGACAGACATCATTACCATTGCAAAGAGTAATTAATCTTTCCACACCATGATTTTACACAGACGAAGAGTAATAGCTTCTGTAATAATGGGTTCAAAGCATTTTGCGAGTTGTAGAAGGTAATTCTACTCCTCTTAAGCAGACCCAGTGGATCTGACCCACAGTTTACTGTACAAATTACCCTTCCCTAACATTTTTATTATTATATTGGACGGCTGACTGAATAGAGACAGACAGTAAAATAGAGGAGAGAGAGAGACACGGGTGTGAGCAACAAAGGTCCCAAGCTGAAATCGAATCATTGATGCTGCTGCCTTATTATATCTTCGTAACCATCATCCATCCACAAGGGTGGCCCGACCCTTTTTCTGTAATAGAAAGGAAACTGCCCTAAGTCATTAAAGTAATAGTCTGACATTTTGGGAAATTAGCTGTAAAGGCCAGAATACTCTGTCACAGCTGCTTGTCATATGGCCAAATAGTTTCTGAAACGGTCTGCCCCTGGCACCTTTCTAACATTTCTTTCATACCTTTCTGAAACCCATTTTACGCCGTGAATGGTCAGCTGTGTGCATGTGAGAAAGAAGCCGGGTTCATTTATAGCATTTCAAGTCTGGAAACAGGGAAACGGTTAGCCTAGCTCTCCAGATGTAACACAAAATCTGCCTGCACCTCTAAATCTCACCAATTGACACAATCTTGTCAATTGGTGAGATGTAGAGGTGCAACGGGCGGCAGTGGCGAAGTGGGTAGGGAGATCGCCTCTGGAGTGCAGGGTCGGAGGTTTGATCCCCCGTCTCCCCGCCATATGTCGAAGTGTCCCTGAGCAAGACACTGAACCCCAAATTGCTCCCGATGGTTCAGAGAGCGCCTTGCATGGCAGCTACTGCCATCGGTGTATGAATGGGTGAATGTGGTAAGATATGTAAAGCACTTTGGGGCTGAGAAAATCGGCTAGAAGGCGCTATATAAGTCAAGTCCATTTACCATCGTGTGATGAAATTCACAACAAAACACAGGTGCTAGAATTTACAATTTTCAGTTTCTATTTATCTGTGGATAGTAGATTTTGTAACCATTTGACAAAGCCAGACTAGCTTTTCCCCCCTGTTTCGGTCTGCATGCTAAACCTGCTGGCTTTAGCTTTATATTCATAGAGAGTGAAATTGTTTCCTTCGTGTTACTCTCAGAAAGAAAGCAAATGTAGCGTATTCATCAAATATTAAACTATTCCAAAGGAAAGTCAAGCAACCAGTTAGGTGGTTGAGGTTCAAGTTAAAGAATGTTTTAAATGTAGAACAATATGTGGCACGGGAAGAAACATATTTACTAAAGGCAATACTTTTATGTGTTGAGCAGGAGTATATAGGAGATAAATAAATAGTTCAAATCACAAACATTGGCTCTCAGACTCATCAAACACTTGTGTACTTTTTGAAAGCAAGACAGGTAAAAAAAAGAGAAGAAGAAGTATTTACCTACAAAGTGAACGATTATACAGCAGATGTATCACACTGTTTGCTTGAGGACAGCATGTTCCACAAGTTGGTGTGTGTGTGCTCAAGCATTCAGTTGTGTTTGTGTGTGTGTAGCCAGTGCCACACTGTCTCTTGGTATTTAGCTAAAAGAGTGTGATTTTGTGTGAGGCACCCTGTATCTGGCAAGGTAGTCAGACTGACAGATTGGGCTGTATGGGTGCCATCTCCTCGGCTTGGCTGCCAGAGCATTTCTCCCTCGTTCCTGCTTCCTCTCTTCTTCTTCCTCCCTCCGTCTCATCTCCCTATTACCCTGCTTCAGTGGGGATCAGCGGGGCAAGGGACACTTTTTCTTCCTTTACCTTATCTAGCCAGCTCTATACATAGACGCTTGCCCTGGATTAAGTCCACTCACTCTTCCATAACTGTAGCGACGACAACACCCAATGGATCAGCCGTCCAGGTCTACCCCCCCTCCCCCCGTTCTTGAGCCAAAGAGGTGACTTGTTTTACTGTGTGAGGTTAAAATGTCAGCGATGCCAGCAAGTGTCTGTGTGTGCTTGCATTACTCTCTTCCATTAGAGCTGTTATTATGAAGTACATACTGTAGATGAAGAGGAAAAAAAGAGCTACTGTTCTGCAGAACTGAACAGAGGGGGGCTGGGTCATTAATAGGAGCAACAGAGATTGTGTGCGTGTCTCTGTGTGTGGGCAGAGTTCACACGAACCGTTTTCACACTCTTGCTTTTACTACAATCGTAGTGAAAATAATAAATGGGAAGATGTTCAGCAACAGCTATTAGTCAGTCCTCATTTTACTGTTTTCAAACTACTCTAATCATAATAATTTTCTTTTATACATGGATACATAGAAAAAGATAACATTTCAGTGGAAATGTTCACACAGTTGTGTCTGCCATTTGTAAAACGACATCTTTTGTCACTTGTGGTGCTTCAGTAGAGCTCCTTGTTGAGAATGGGTTGGAGGGGAGCATAGGGGAAATGAAGAGGAGCAGGGTGTAATGAGCCTATAGGCCGAAGGGACAACTGATGTGGAATACCTAACACTGACAAAATAAATACACAGTCCCACATCTCTAAACCCAATAATGGATTCAAATGACTGATTAGGAAATCGAAAACCTGGGTGTTTTCCAGGCTATAGAAAAAGCACTGCCGACCCATATTGACTGTGTAACTAAGAACCTGTCATGAACCCAAAAAGGTCAAATTACTGATACCAACAGCTGGGAGGCCGTTGTTATTGTGCTCTCTCCTCCCAGTCCATCTCCAGAAAATGATCTGGATTACTGTTTTCGTTCCTCTTGATTCCCCGCCAGTCATCTAACTTTCGCAGGCTCATCATCCTATGTTTGCCACCTTGGCAGTGGCGTCAATTGGTGCAGCTGAAAGAGCACAATGAATTGGATGCAAGCAATTGTGCATGCATGGGAGTGAGCTAGAGAGAGCTCAGCCCCTGGACTCAGTAGAGCTGAGACACACCAGATTGGGCTGGCTCGCCCAAGCAGTACATTTCTGATTGGTCTGGGCTACAGAGCTGAAATGTGCCTTTTGTGCCACCGGTCCACAAATCTGACATTTTGTAGAACTGGAGAAATATTTTCCTTCTCTTTTTTTCTCTCTCGCTCTCACGCTAATGAACAGCAGTGCCTTTCTGAGTCCACAGATCATTTTTCTTCAATGCAACATTCATTGATTAATGCCAACCACCCTGAGACCCCCTCTTAGTGATTATGGCTCTAAGGCTTGGGAGGGGCCGCTGATACCCCTAATGAGTCATAAATGGTGAATAATTGTACACTCCAATAGTCTTGACATTGGTTGATATTTCAATTTTTGGTCATTCACTCTCGGAGTCTATTTGCCCACAGAGTTGGCACACGCTCAAATGCCCGCAGACACACAATTTGCACAAGTAAACAAAGAAATCTTGACTTTCCAGTCCCATGTTGTGTTCCATGTGCTCAGGATATTTGGGTACTGGCGGGATCCTGCTGCACAGCCCGGAAAAAACAAACACGCAGGTCAAACAGAGAGCTCCCAGAATGCACTGTGATTCAGCTCTGCTCACTCTCCACCAAAATAAGCATGTTGATTATTACATAAGCAAAACAAGAAGCGTGAATGCCAAGTAACATTACACTATACTGTAATATAGTATGCTATATCATCAAGTGTGCTGACTCTATAGTGCATCCTGCCCTGGGTGGCAGTGTTTGTGTGCTGCTTTAGAAGACAGATTGTGCTAAATGATGTTGTCTTATATGTGATCAACCGCTTGATAAGGACAGAGTATTGTTTGCCCATCGGTGACGGTCAGCATACTCTCAACGAGATGATGAAGTTCTTCATTTGTTAATTGAGCTATCATGGAGGGATAATGCACACAGAAGGATGCCATAGTATCCACCTCACACATCCTTCCCTGGGGTATATCTGTTCCTCCATTGTCTATGGGTCTATTGCCCTCTAAAACACACTGCTTAATTACAGAGAAACAGAGGGAGGAGGTGAGTACAAAGTGGGAGAAAGGAGCAAAAGCCACAAATGCATTAGAGAGGCTTAAAGCTTGTAGCGAGAGGAGGTTGAATGAAAGCCCTCAGGACTGTGAGCAACTGACGCCACAAAGGGAGACGGGTTCATAATTAAGATTGTTTTAGAAGTAGCAGTTGTTAGAAATGACAGTTAATATTTGATGATTGCTGGCTTCTGAGAACCCCCCCACTGAACAGGCTCTGACTCTGAGGAAAACACACAATGACTGCACATCAGACATGGCTAGGGATTGACAGGCATGTGGCTCGCAGCTTCTTTCCGACAATCTCCCTCCTTCTTTAAGCGCCTGACAAACCTCATTAAAGGACTATTCACGCTGGCGCTATTGACATGAGACATACCAAGAAAGAGTCATGTATAAAACATGAATCAGCCAAGGTTACATAGCGGAGCCTATGGTTCTATAGTGCTTTGTGTCCTAGAAGCTTTTGCCTAAAGTGTAAACACAGCAGTATGTGATGCGTTTGTGGTTTGTACCACCAGTCCCTCATGCTGAATAACATGTTGGTGTCTAAGGGGGGGAAATGATGGGCCCTGTGTTATTAACAGTGGAAATATTATCATTCTACGCTGACAGAGTTTGCACACACCTCTGTTTCATTTCAAATCCCGAATTCATGTTCACTCTCTCTCCTTTACTCCTCTGAAATATTAGTATAATATAATATGCAATTTATATATATATATATATATATATACTTTTGTATCTCCTAAACCGGATAAATATAAATTCATACTATATATATATATAACGTATATATGAATTTAATATTTAATATTTAGGAGATACAAAAGTATATATATATATATATATATATATATATATATACTTTTGTATCTCCTAAACCGGCTGGTCAGTATGACTTTAGATTACCTTTGACATTTTCAAACTTGTAGGACTGGGGCACTGTTGGAGGAGGGTAGTGAGAGTGAGCTGGGAATCGCTTCGGGAAAATCTCTGCAAATGATTCTTGTGTCCTTTTCACTTCTAAACCCAGCATGCTCATTTCCCCCTCCCTCTGTTTATTACCCACTGTTTGCAGCAGCACTTTGTTTAATGTGCTCCAGACAGATTTGACAGACTGGACGTGGATCATAAAATACCTCCTGTTAGAGCACTATCTAATCTAGAGATCACAAGCACTGGTACATGGAGTCTGGAAGGTTCTGGTAAAAAAAAAATCTAAAGAATGAGTGGAAGGAGCCATACCGTTTTCATCTGGAAACTAGATTAGCTGTATGCTAGTAGTTTACAAAGCACACTCAGATCACAGTATAAAACACGTGATGCCCTGGATTTCAGAATAACCTCTTTCAAGTTTTAATATCTCTGAGTGGTTATGTTGGAGCATTCAACCATCTTTAGTGCTGACCTGAGGTTATTGCTGCGTGCAGTGATGGGGAAGGAAAATCAATTGCATGCAGCCATTGGTTTGCCGTTTCACTGGTTTGAGACAGTGCTGTTGGACGTACCGTTGTAATATCAGACCTTGTATGTTCTCAATGCTCCACCTGTTACGTGCTGTTTAAAAATCTAATTTGGGGATTGAGACCCTATTGAAAGACCTCTTTAGTTTGCATTTACAGATATTGCATTCAACCGACATGCGACCGCATTGGGTCCCTACAGGTAATCTTGACCGAATGTACCTAGTAGGGCCCGACCGATATTGATTTTGGAGTGCCAAAATTATTTATTATTTTATTTTCAGATAAAAATTACGATTAGCCTACGATTAAATTGTCCGATTAAAAAAAAAAATTGTTACTGTTGAAAATATGTACAGGAACTTTTTCTTTATTGTAATACGCATTGTCTAAAAAAAATAAAGTGTAACAAATATGTCTAAATTCAGACATTATGCATTTTATCTTACTGCACCCAACCCTCTGGAACTCCCTCCCCCCAAACATCAGCATCTCAGACTCAATAAACTCATTCAAAAGTCAATTCAAAAAGGAAGCATAATGACCCCTGACTCCAATTCAAACCTTATTTAAAAAATGTCTGTATTTTGTTTTCTTTTTCTACATGTATGATTCTCCATGATGTAAAATGTCTTTGAATGACCTCCAAAAAGCACCATATAAATTCTATCAATTATTATTATTAACAGTCAAGCGATTACCAATGCTTCTGCTATTGGTTGCAGGAGGAACTGTCAATTGTAAATTCCTCCAATGTATTACAACACACCTGCTGCTGCTGTAAATAGGCTATAGCAATTAATGATTGCTTAAAAAATAAATAATAATAAAATGCAAAAATCGGCAAAAAAACGGACGATGCCGATAATTCCGAAATATGCGATTATCGGCTGATATAATCGGCCGATTAATCGGTCTGGCCCTACCTAGAACACTGCCCATTTTCAATTCTAGTTATGTTTGACCCTCCTATATATGTTTGCATTTAGAACCAAAATGCATCTTGGGTGACAACAATGAGCAGCACTGAATGAATACAGGTGTAATTGCATCGACACAGCTTTGAGCTTCTCTTGGGATTTTAATTGTGAGAGCAGAATTCAGAAGTGGTCAGTGATGCATGCGACTGCATATTCAATGTACTGTGAGAGCAAGGGCCTCCTTGACTGCATGCAAAAGGGCTATGAGGTCAACCATAGCTTGGTATAACATGCATAAAGCACAACAAGGTTTGTTTGGCAAACAGCACGGACAGTGTTTTTGAAGTCAATTCACGTGGGTAGGCACCAAAAAAATCATTTCTTGTCTCAAGCTCTGCTGCTCAGAGCAAATGTGTTTTTTTTCTGTTTAAGAGTGATTGCAGTTTTCCACAAACAAATGTGAGCCAGGGAGCAGTGGATTCACTTTTAGACACATTCTTTGGCCAAGTCGGATTTGCAGCTGAAGAAGCATTCTTGATACAGTTAGTCTGAATAGGGCATGAAACCCACGTGGAAGGGATATAAGCCCCAGCAATAAGTCAGAGAGTAATAATTTGTATTACAAAGCAATAGCTGTTGTTATCTAACAAACTATAACCCAATTGACGACAATCATGACTGTAAACAAAAAAGTACAAAAAGATTCACAATTGTTGCTTTTGCAGTGTAAAGCATGCTTATGAAGCATAGCCCCAGCTGTAGACATGCCCACTCACTGGCTATCTCCTGGCGGGCTGCGCAGCCACAGCCAGCCTTACGTGTGCTATCCTCTCCCCCTCCCCAGCCCTCCAGCCCTAAACTAGCACAGCCTGGAGGTAGGGCACACTGGTAGTCTTCTTTGTTTGATTTTTGGACTTATCCTATTTTTGGTGCTTCGTTATGGGCAAAGGTTTGGGCGATCTCTCCAGGGCAGATTCGTGAATGAAGTGATACTGCAGACCCCTCCCCCTAGACATTATTACATCAGCTGTTTATGGCCACTCAACCGTTCAACCATAGATCACCCCCGAATGGTGTGGCAGCGCCTCTTGACATTTCACCAGTCGTTGGAGACAAGGGCCGAGGGTCCAAAAGAGAGAGCACATCTTTGCGTTTTAGTGCATGTGCCATTTTCTATCCTGTTCCTCTTCCCCCATTCTCCCTCGTCTCACGTCCTGTTCTCCATGACTGTCAGCCCACACAGGAACCCAGAACAGCCTGGTGAATCACCCTGCATCCACAGGCTGAGCACAGCACACACTTTAACAGTTACACAAATAGGCATGGACACATACACACACACACACACACACACACACACACACACACACACACACACACACACACACACACACACACACACACACACACACATTCATGTGTGAATCAATTACTGTTTTGATATGGTATAGTGCTCACCACTTTACACATGCCCATTAGGTAACTGTCAGCGATATGTGTATGGCTATTCGATTATCTTGCAAATAGCCACTGATTTTTAAATAGAAGTGGTGTGTTTAGTCACAAAAGACCACAAGGCAAGTAAGTGCTTAATGTATTATGTATTTTACTTTTCTGGTGTTCTCAATAGGTTTTATCTAACATTATATTATGTGCCCATAATATAATGTGTCCATATTTTTCAACAAGACTATGAGGATTTGAAGCAGTTATAATGTTTACCAAAAGCCTAATTTCCACTGAGCTGTATAGTTCGGTTCGGTACGTTGCGCTTAAAGCCCCGCCCCCCCAGCGATCAGATCGTCATTCCCTATTGAACATGATTGGATCTGAAAGTAGAACCGATTACCCAACCCTATTCCGTACCAAACCATATCGTACCAATCCAAAGTGTGCTGCTCAGTGGAAACAAGGAAATATTCCCCTTTAGCTTGTTAGAAAGATAATATTGTCAAATAAGTACAAATATTATTTGTGGCTGATAAATATGTTATTATTGTTTACAGCTATTTGGTCATAATAAACCTAATTATTGAACACATTTTGATGGAGCAAGATGAGAGATTAACGGATTACCACAGTTATTACAACTCATCTCAAGGAGAACATGAACATGTGTACCAAATTTCACGGCAATCTGTTTAATAGTTGTTGAAATATTATCAGTCTTAACCAACTGACTGAATGTCAGAGCCATACCACGAACATGGCTGAAAGTGTCCTCTGGACTCTTCCTTCATCAAACTAAATTGAGCTCAACTGAGCTGAAGTGATTGTTTTTTTTAGAAAGAACAAGGTTGTCTGTAAAAGAAACCCCGTTAAATACAACCAAATCTAAATAGGATACTGATCTAAGAGCCAGGATACTGTGTTTGGAGACTGTTCCTGGATCGCTTTGTGTTCTCAAGGGCCCTTCAATCGGCTTAAAGGTCAGGTTGCATACAAATCACACAACCGCCCTGTTTGTCCTTTTAGTAATTTAACAGACCTCCTGGGCTGAGAGGCTGTCTCAACAAGCGTCCGTTATTCTTTGCCTACTCCATCTGGCCCATAACACATGACCACCAGAGTTATAGCTCCTGTGAAAAGAGTTAATAAATCAACCACGGGTCAGGTTAGTTCCGCCTCTTTGTTTTTCATTCCAATCCCAATAAATATTGCTCATATTGCCGGTTAGATTGTTTGTGACAACTTAGTTTGGATGTGCCCACGTAAATCGTCGCCTTGGGAATAGAGTAATCTGAGCTCTCAAGAGGGCATAGAGTAAATTGAGCAAGTGATTCACCAACACGCTTTCTACACCTAATCATACAGTTGTGTTAGAAGTGTTGCTCATTATTACCCCAATCATAGAAACCTTTAAGGTGACTACAAGTTATAACTTAAATCTTTTCTCCCTCTGCAGCCTGAACTCTCATTGCCAGCATCGCTTTCCCTTTCAGCTACATCTTCTATGGTTAGCCAAATGACATTCCTTTCATGTTAGGGTGATAATGTCAAGTAGGTGAGGGGCCATGCTAAAACGTCCTCAGGTACCGTGGTATTGAGTTAATGTGTAAGGAAAATTATAGAATGCTCACTGCAGGTGAGTATAGTTGGTGGAAAACTATATATCCCATGAGCCCTTGAGTGTATCCTGCGAAGGAGCAGCTGCAGGGCATTGTCAACATGTCTCAGTCTGTTGGGTACTACCCACCTGTATATTGTTGACAGTTAATCCAAGCAAACACATAAATGGGCAGTCAGGCAATAGACAGCAGTGCTGGAAGTCCTCTCTAAGATGACCCTTCGCTTTTTAAAGAGCAAATTAGGTTTACACAGAGCCGACTCTTTGCAAAATGAATTAAACAAAACAGCAATAAAAACAATTTCTTGGGAACTTGACTGCAAAATAAATCTGATCATTAATTATTAAACGTGTTTTTTTGGGAAGAAAAACACTTTTAAATCACTGGGAACAGATACATTTATACCTACGGTAGACGTAATAGGATGTCATTTGTCCTTCCATTGACATTGGCTTTTGGTTATGAGAGTTATTTTTATTTTTTGTTGTGTCTGTCCAGCTGGAGTCTAAAAGCAGAAGGGTATTTAAATCTTCTCCTGACACTCAGCCAATGTAGTGTTGTCCCTGGGGCCTTTGCTCAGTCCACAGCACTGAAAAGGATGGGATCACTTCCACCGTAGTGGCATTTTACTGTTAATGCACAAACACTGATGGGAAAGGTCACCAGGGGAGGACAGGTAGTAACTGTAGAGACGGGATTCACTCTTCCATCGGATGAGAGTAGCAGCCACTGAACAAATATAATGCACCCTGTGAGTGGAGCTGTTCTGCTCTCCCTCTGCGCACCTATCACAGTGTACATTTTAGACCTGCAGCTTGTTGCACATACAGTACATTTTAAACACCTGAACCATTATTTCTTCGACAGTAACCTTTTGGCGTCCATCACTTAGCTGCTATACTTTAACATCCTCCCCCGTCAGCACTCCTGACACCAGTTCTGAGGAAGTTGTGGTCATAGGCAAAGCAAAGTGATCGGTCATCACAGCTGAGAGTACGCATTAGTCACTGCGAGGATTTGACTCCAGGGAAAGTGAGTGCCACTTGCAGCATGATGTATAGAAATACATTGGCAGTAATACAGAGGCAGTGAGGGACAAGCACAAATTATATCAGGTCTTGTGAGGTCTGTCTTTTATTGGCTTTTTCATGGAGTCTAAAGGGAGATGACTTTGGCTGGGTTGTGGCAGAGTCAGTCAATACCCTAACCTCTAGCTGGAGGGCAGGGTTTGCTGTGTCCTGGGTTTTTTACTGCCTGGTCTGTCCAGACAGGTAATAAAGTCCTTTTAACAAGCAGTCCATAATTAAATGAAGAAGGCAAAGGTAGAGGCCTGCAGGTAGTCATGAATCTGAATTAATTCATTTATGACAACTGGAGTCCCTCTGGCTTTATCACTTGAACTTTGTACGATAGATGTGTGTCTGTTTTGGTCATGAATAATCATGTAAAGGTCTGGTGCTAAGCTCATTGTGTAGTTGTGTTTGATTAGATTTTATATAAACCGTTACAGAGATGCTGGGTCTAGGCTCCATCACTGTCATTTGACTGTCATTAAACTGCCATTCAATTAAAGTTGCACTTGTCCTGCCAATACTTTAATTACACATTCAATAATTGTTTTCCTAATCTTGAAAGAGCGAGAATATTTAGGCTGATATTTTTCTGTGAACAGGGCTTGTGGAAATTGGACATTTTGGAAGATACAAAAGCACACAAGTAGGCACGCACACACACATGCATACACACACACACACACACACACACACGCACACACCTACACACACACACACACACACACACACACACACACACACACACACACACACACACGCACATGCACACAAATGCCATGAATGCATGCATCTCTGCCCTGTATCCGTAGGCAAATACAATGCTTTGGCTTGGATTAGAGTTTATAATGCCACCCACATAATACATCTTGAGCATCCGAGACCTCTTTGTCTTGGTTGATGTCACCAGCAGTGAGCTGATGATGTGGGCAGATGGGGACTTTAGGGCTGTATGCATATGCACAACCTTCACAAATTGCCCCTCAATAGCATTACATTTGAGGCTCTCTTCCCTCACTCCCACTCTGCTTTTTCCTGCACTGTCCTCTCTCCACTTTTTGGGTTTCTACTCATCCCTAAAGCACATGTGTTCCCACTCGTGTCACTGTGCTTAAGCTGTGTCAAGTAGAAAAATATGTGTTTGCTTGTGTTGGCAATTTGACCAGATGCAATTGCACCACCCCACCCCTTTATTTCTTAGAAAGGCAGTAACAAAAAAACAACTTTGCACAGAAGAGCAGATAGGCGGAGAAGGTGCTAGACAGTGAACATTGAACGGAATGTGGAAGGTCACAAGAGCCAGCCAAAATACATTATTTTGGGCTATGATGTGATGTCCATCCATTCCATATATCAGCTATAATGCTTATCCTTGAGCTTGGCTGACATTGAGCAAGAAGCGCTCGCAAGTCAATCACAGGGACACGTAAAACCAAGCAACCATTTGTTCTCACATTCACACCAATTATGGGTCACCAATTAACGTAACCTGCCAGGCATGGAACCAGGGCACCAATGCAAAACATACAGGCGCCGGGAGAACATTAAAGCACCTGAAGATGACTATTGGAAAAATAGAGACAGTGGATAATATGACCTTTGCAGGCCTTACTAATTGGCCACTCGCTAAACCAGAATGAATAAAGAAGTGATCTAATCTGAACTGCAATAGCATGTCTGCCAAACTGCCGATATAAGTAACTGAGCTTCGTCAAGTACAAGCAGCATAACATTACAGTTTTTGCCTAATGCTTAAACACTAATAGTGGTTGCTATGCCCAAAGCATCACAACCTCTAACTTTTGTGACCATGCCCTAAACACAAGCACCAACCCCACAAACACAAAATAGGCTTTGCACTGTGTTTGAAATTCTGCAACACACTTCTTGCAAAACACTACACACTGTTTTTTACACAAGACACATTGTTCAAAAAGGAAATCTCCTGCAATCCTTGTGAAAACACATCTATTTAAAATTCAAAACACAACTAAAATTGGAAAAGCACACAGACTCACACACATTAAAAATAAAAAAATAAAGCTAATTGAATACCAATCAGTGTGAGCCTTAGCACTACAAATAGACCTCAGGTGAGCTCAGCTTCTTTGTGAGACAGTAAGAGTCAGGGAGGACGATGACAAAGGAGATAAAACAGACGGAGACACATACAACAGGGACACTATAGTGGACCATGTTATAGATCATGGCCTAACAATATAGGAGCCTGGGCAGAGAGTCCAGCCCAACTACACAGTAGCTCCATAATTAGGACATTTATACTGGATATCAGGAATATTTTCGCTCTTGGTTCTCAAAGGATGACATTGCATGTGATGTCGATGAGGTGATGTGGCCAGACGCAAACGGGAGGCCGTATCCAAAGGATTCATATTCCACCCGCCCCATTCCTTACAACACAGTTTTTATTTTATTTTACTGTAATTATTTCAGAGTTTATATTGACAAACTGAATTGCTTCTTGAACTGCAATACCTATTCGTTTTTTTGTTGGCCAAAACAATGACATTGCAAAATACACATTTTTTTTCAGAAGCCTTTTTATTTTTATTTTCATGTGTCTAGAATAGATGAACTGTAGTGAATCAATCTTTCACAAAAAAAATCTGTATGAAACTTGCAAAGTCAAAAACCATCCAAATAACTGACTACAGCTGTGTTTTGCATAAAGCACATCTGTGTGTTGTTGCTGCTAGGAAAGAGTAATTCAAAGATGCATGTGTGTATTGTTTTGATGCTAAAAACAGTTTTGAAATGGGATTGTTAGGTTTTGTTTCAAGAGTTTCATTTTGCCGTATAAGTTAGAAGTTTATCTCCATGTGCTTTGTCCTATTCGGCCTGTGTGTTAAGTTTTGACACAGTGGGCCAAAGTCTGCAACATGTGTGTAAGCATTCGGCAAAAACTGTAAAGGGGAAATATTTATTGATTTTGCATAAAACTTCACAAAATTACATAATTAATGTTATATGTATTTTTGAGTCGTGTACCAAACACATCACAAATGTTTCCATCATTTTTCAAAGTTAGAGAACCTCTTCATTATAATAAAGTAATGCACCGTTTCAATCACCCCTTTTTACTTCCTGAACATTCTGGCGAAATCATTGAATAGTCATAGATTATGGGAAAGCTGTTGTCATCAAACTCTGTTGTTAGTAATTGTATTGATGATGAGCCCCCTAGCAGGGAATATTACATATAGGGCCGGTTTCACAGACATGGATTAAGCCTAGTTCTGGACTAAATTGTACTTTCAATGGACAATCTCCATTCAAAATTCCATTTAGTCCAGGACTAGGCTTAATCCATGTCTGTGAAACCGGCCCATTGTGTGTTTAAATAACTTCACTTAACCTAAAGAGTTAAAAATGTTCCCTCTTTTTATGTTACAACCAACAATACTGCAACAAAAGAACAAGGCTGTTTCTTTATTTAATTGTCTTCTGCTCTGATCGTCAACTGCTGAGGATACTGACTTTTTGCGGTTAATCTACCACTATCATTAGCTGCATTATGCAAAAAGCTTGATGCTTTAGCAACCGTAAATAATAGGGATGGGGCTTACTAAATGGTCAATTGGAGTAATAAGAAACTAATGGTGGGAAAGTGAAGAAGTTCAGTAAAACAATTTACTGAGGTACTACTGTTTTATAGACAGCCCTAACCCTGCTTACAACAAATAAACAAGGCTATATAGAGGCCATTGAATGCTCTGAACCTTGAAACATATTAGTCATGGTTGACTTAGTTTACAGCTCACAAGCCCATTACCGAGATGGACAGTAGTCTACCTCCAGAGTATCAGCGGCCACCATGTGGACTTAAGTCAATAAAGTCACGGGCACTGGTGAGTAATTGGTTGTATTTAACTATGTGGGGAAGCCATAATGTTCTAAAACTCTGCAGCTGCTAAATAAGAGAATCTCATTCAGTTTGATCATGTTTCTAGAATATACAGCAGGTTTTTTGTCCCAGTGTGACTGTCAGGACAAGAGATGACAGTGGGAAGAGTTGTTAGTAAAGAGGAGAAAGGCAAATTATGAATAAGGTTTGGGGTTTACTGAGACTGCAATGAGGAACATGAAGTTAAAAGATGCAATGAAAAAAAAATCGATGATCATATGAAAATGTCCTGAATATTAATCCTGACAGATGAATAATTAGCTGGTAAATGGCTCCGGCAAATGTTCACCAACAAAATAATATCCAAGCAGGCTGATGAGTGAGCCTCTTTTAAAGTAGTGTTTTGGAATCATGCGGTGATAAATAACTGTAATCCATTATTAATGTGTATTTGATGTGAGGCAGGGCTACTTACAAATTGGAAAACAAGAGTGTCTGTTTGGAAGGAGAGGAAAATTGTCCTTGGTAAATGCGTTGAGTCCTTTCTGAGGCAGAGTTGGGGGACAAAATGATGGCAGAGACAATGACAGATGATGCAATAGGCGCAGCCCGTGCACACTGTTTAAAGTCTTAATCAAAGACAGCAGGAGAGTTAGATGTAACTAAACTGTTATGTTTACCGCCCATTCAATCAGAATTAAAAAGGAGATCATTTTTATTTACCTCCGACTGGGATCACAACGTTGAAGAAAATTAGTCCAAGATTCAACGTTGCTGCAAGTTTTTGAAAATTGTCTCACACAGTTTCCTTTCCAAAATTATGACTGGACCCAGTGGACCGAATACTAATTTGAAGAACAGTAGGGGCCTCAACAGAATTCAGCAATTGAAACACAGCGGATTCAGTTTGTGTCCCTTTAAATATGCTGGACGAAAATGTATTCAGTTATTACACATTCATTATTTGTATTGCAGTATGTCTATTTGACAGTATTATACAGCCCTACTTACTACACAGAAGTTTAGGTTATTCAGTCAGTGCATTGAGCATCTTACTGCGAGCTCTGAGTATTTACCATTAGCATGCAATAGATAAGGGTATTTTCTAAAATGTTGGCCAAGGAATTAATGTATGTTGTTATTATATGACGACACGGAAATGACTACGAAAAACACCGTCTTTTTCAAAGTGGGTCTATTAAGAACTCATAAATATAAATGATGAAATAGTGTCACATATGAATAGAAGTCTATCCGTTGCATTAAGGTACATTTCGTATCAGTATATGGCACAATCGGTACTGATTTTGTGCCTTTATCACTGTATTGAAACATTATCACTGTCATCAGTTCACTTCACACCGCGACCGGTCAAACTTTATTGGGTTTTATGCGTGGCGATTCAGCCATTTAGTGTCAGCTGTGCTACTAAAATGATTGTGCCATTTAAAGGTGACACCAGGCAGGCGTGTGTTGCATGTCGTATTTGCGGAACCAGCTCCAGCCTCAGCTTGTCACTGGGCTGAGCAGGATCCCTTTCCTCATCAGAGAGCAGACAGCACGTGGGTGGCAGTCCCCTCTCTCTCTCTCTCTCTCTCTCTCTCTCTCTCTCTCTCTCTCTCTCTCTCTCTCTCTCTCTCTCTCTCTCTCTCTCTCTCTGTGTGTTTCTCTCTCTGTGAAACAGCCTCTGCGACAGCTTAGCCACAGGGAGCACAAAGGGACAGAGAGCCGACAAACGTCCCATAGCCTACAGGGGATGCAAGAGGCACTCACTCTCACCACAGGTGCTCGTCCTCTCCACCTGTCAAATATCTCACCGGTTGCTCTTGCCTGTGATTTGCAGCACATGGCGCTCTAGCGACTACTGTGGGCTGGGAGTGTTCAATAAAGGACCTTGCCAGAATTTTCTCTTTTCTTTTATCCATTTACATAAAATTCAGATTGCATCAGCACAATCAATATCCCAAAGTATGCAAGAGCTTTTTAAGATGACCAGATGTTCCAGGGATCAGTTTGCTTTAGTTCACTGCTGTCCAATTTGCCTTGGTCAATGTAGGTAATCTATCACAGTGAGCATTAAGTTGTCTGAATAATTTTTTGAAATTATCTTTATATAACATAAAGTGGTGGTGGCATCCAAGAGTTTGTAGTAGTTCCCTGCCAAAAATTCACAAGCTACTCTTTTGTTGCTCGGAAAATCAAACTCAATCAACATAAGCAATGTACATTTCTAGCTTTTTGCATTTGATCAAACGTACCAATGGATGTCTTGGCACTTGAAAGCACCAACCTGTTTCATTGTGAAACAACAACACACAGTAAGTTTAATAAAAAGGAATGACTCGATGTGTTGACCTACCTACAACAAATCTCTGGTCGATTCTCATAACCCCTTAAAGAAAATGAAATGGTTTGGAACATAATGTAAAATGTATTCATCAATCAAAGATGTTATTTTACATTTGCAACAGATTCCAAGTTTTGGGGGTACATACACACATGTACAGTATTCAAACTGCCGTGGTACGGGACTAGAATAACATCTTGTTGAACGGGAAAACTGTCGATCATGTTGTACATCCCACTTGAAATGACGTTCTGTCTCAAGAAAATGCCTGCTGGGCCTTGCCAGACTGGCTGGCTTTGCAACAACAGTCAAAGGGCTTAAACATGCCAAAACAACAGCCACAACACTGGCAGCTATCCCTGAGCTCACTGTGTGATATGCTTCTTCATTAGTTTAAATTGACAATGACATCACCTGAAACTATTTATTTTATCCACATTTCCCATCTTGAATCAATTTTACGTTCTTCCAACTAGTGTTGCATGGTTTACCTATAATACAAAGGTAGCCAGATACCCCACTGTTAAAAAATACTAATTCCCACTTTATTAGTATCATTGTTTTAATACCCGAGCCATATTATCTGTATGCAGCTCTGTTGTTTTTCTCTCTCACTGTAACAGAGAGATAGACGTGGCTCAAATAACATGCTATTGCCGACCGTCCTAGTGTTGTTGACAAAGGAAACGCAGGGCATGACATGGAATTAATACGTTAACATTGCCAGGTTAAGTAGGTATTGTATCAAAGTCATACTTTTTGTATTGTGACAAAAATTAATCAACTTTTTGTACGACTGAGCACAGGAGCAATATTTAGTTTAAAAGTCTTCACATGCATGTGCTGTTTACCACCACCCAGTATATTTTCATGAGAAATACACTGCAGCATGGAAATAGCCAGAAGGTAGATAGAAGCAATTTGAATGACTCAGGATCACGATATAACTGGGAGGGAGTAAAGTTCTGCTGTTGCACACGGATTTCGCCTCAGAGGGGACAGACTCTAAAGACTGTAAAATGTGAGTGACATCTGAGAATTTCTCCAACAGCAGCTCAGTGGCTCGAGAGAGGACCAAACCCAGACTCCAATACGGGGAGGGGGCACTTTGAAGTGGCGATTAGGCTGTGAGCTTTGCACCAAGAGCTTCCTAGGCACTGCCCTCTCCACCTCAGTCCGAGCATAAAGATGCGGTGTGGCAGCTTTGCTGACTGGACTCTGCTCCAGTTCCGCCTGTCCAATTAGCAGTTTCTTCTACCCCTGAGGACTGGTCCCTTTCTGCTTGGCTTAGCTCACTGCATGTGGGCCAGATCACCTCCATGTGCGACACCACTCTGTTCAAACACAGTATCGCTTGTGGTACTGCAAGTTCTACCTCACCCTAAAATGCCCATATTTAACTTCCTGTCCGACTTTTGTCTTTGTTGTTGTCATCAGTGAAAGGGGATTATTGCACCAACGTTGTCACTTCTCGCTCCAGTGCAGAGTGCTGTTTATTTTTCTCTTGTAAATGAAAGAGATAGCCACTGAATTCTGTATCAAACCAGTGACTTTCAAGTTCAAGAGTGCTCTGACTTCTAAAGGCTTCTGATCAAAGGGTTCAATGGCCTGTTCAACTCAGTCCGTTTTAGACGTGATTCATCACCATCCATTTCACCGAGTATTTACCATACCTAGATAAATAACTGAAAGATTAGTAGACGTTACATCGGCAGTTCTCATTTACCATCAATTGAATCGGCTCCTTATTCCAGTTTCAGCATACAAACAATGTTTTTATCTTTTTACCTTACAAATGCATCACCTGGCTGCTAGGGAATAGCTCTTTCAAAGGTTTGTTTTGTTTTGTTTAAGGGGAAAGATAAATTGACTTTCCTGAGTGCTTTGATAGTGTGTAGTCGTGCAGGCTTCTCTTACTCTAACGATGCCTCTCCACAGCCATGCCTGGTGCTTAAAATTTACATATCTCCCTAAAGCCTCAACACAGTGTACTTTCCTCTCATTCTCTAAGTTGTATTCCATGAAGAAAGAGGCAGATTCCAGGTGTCCATTACTGAGTGCAGTAAAGTGTCCTTTTTGAATGCTGCATTTTATTTGGAGGCTTTTTACTCCCTTTGCTCGCATGACTGTCACAGATCATAAACCACAAACCCCCACCCCCCCCCACCCCCCACCCTATCACCCCCGACCTTCAGAAGGAATTCAGGACATAGCGCTCTTTACATCAGGACTCTTCTCAGAAATCAAAACATCCATCACTTTGCCACTTATCACTGAGGGCCACCGTAGATGGCCTTAGCCGGAGACCAGTTCAGCTGGCTTTTTACAGCTTTTAGATCCATTGCTACCCTTGCTGCGTTGGTGGTATCTAATGGACTAATTTTTTTATTGGCCACTCTATGAATATACAGTAGAAGAGTATATAGGCGGTGTCTTTTTCTGAATGTCTATTAATAGAGTAATTTATCATTCAGGAGGAGCAGGCTGTGTGCTCTCCGACCCTTTAATACTCATGAGGGCATGGATGTGCCTTTTATTAGCAGTCTCCCTTACGTTGATTTATATCTAAACCTTCAGCATCAGAACAAGATCAGTCAAGTCGGAGAAAACGTTCTCCAGGTTCAAGAGATAAACGTATGAAAAAGATTATACAGTATAATCTGTATGTCTGTTGAAGTAGCCTATTTGACTAGCATTGCTATCGAGCAATGTTTGTATGAGTGGGTCCCAGTTTTTTGTTTGTTTGCAAGTGTGTGACGCGAAATTCTTTCCTGCCAATAGTTTTACAACATTTCAATGATCTACAGGCTGCAGTATACAGTGTGCCAAGATACATAGCAACTTGTCAGAAAAATGGATTGAAGAATAAGACTGCAAGAAATTCAACAGGAATTTAAAAAATGCTGGTTTCAAACATTAAAATAGATAATTTTTTTGCAAATGTTAAATGAGAAAGGAAATGCATTTGCAGAGGAAACACTGATTTTAAACAGAAACTGCTACACCCGGCACCTCTTGAGTGTTGTGCTTGTATACCACCAGTAACACATACATTACAATACAGTCAGGACCCCTCCAGTCAAGGAAACTTTAATTTATTTTTGCAGTAGTTATAATTGGCAGTATGGATCTGCTCTGGGACCCCTCTGCCCTTCCCGTGTATTCATGGAAAGCCAAAGGCAGGGAGAGCAGCAGCAGCAAAGCCCCCCCCCCCCCCCCCCCCCAGAGGGTCAAGAACAGAGCAGGCATCAATGACACCAGAAATTACATTAATTTAGCCGGACATGTGTGAAAAGAAAGGAGCTGGGTTGGAGGTGGCTTGCAAAGCGGCTTGTATAGGAAGCAGCAGACGTAGGCAAGCCAAAGCAGCTTTAATGAAGCGCCCTGAATGAGATGAAACAATCAGATGCATTGAAGGGAGTCAGCTGATGTACCTGAACTTGACTGTGGCCTGAACTAACACTATTCTCAATTTGTGAAAGTGAAATGTGTTCTAAACTAATGCTGATATGATACTTTGCATTTATTGGCCTGGTGCCTGTCAAGGGTCGATTTACAACATTCGCTTGGGACTTTAATTTCTTGCTTTTTTAATTACATTTTTATTTCCCTACGTTAGTAAACCCACAGACAAACTGCACTGGCTGTGTGTGTGTGTGTGTGTGTGTGTGTGTGTGTGTGTGTGTGTGTGTGTGTGTGTGTGTGTGTGTGTGTGTGTGTGTGTGTGTGTGTGTGTGTGTGTGTGTGTGTGTGTGTGTGTGTGTGTGTGTGTGTGTGTGTGTGTGTGTGTGCGTGTGTGTGCATGACTCAGCCTAGCAAGTTGGTTGTTGGTATTGAGGCTCTGGGTGGTTTTAGTTTGCTCCAAGAACAAGCCTAACATTGGCTGTTCAATGCGCCAGGTGGCAACTAGCGGTGTACAGGTGCATAGAGCCCACCTCTTCCACCGTAGCCTTTAATTATATCAGACTTTTATCAAACATTTATTACATTTCTATTGAGGAAAATTATATTGAGATAATTACCTGTATTGTTTTGGCGCACATCTTAAAATATGACACTGTTGATAAAACAAGATTTGCTCACTCTTGTCAATGGTCACACGGAGCGCCACTGAGGCAAGTTGAACATGTTTAACCTACAGGAAATCTCTGAATGCAGCAGTAAATACTGTAGCTGTGTGTTTTTTTAGAGAGCTGCAGCCGCACTCCCTCTCCTTGCAGCTGCATCTGTTGTTTATATTGAAACAACAATGGAGGCCACAGAGGCAGTTGCTCTCTGTCTCAAGGCACCTAAAGGGGGTAAACTTGAGTGGGTCATTGGCAGGTGAAAAGAAAACACTGCATACACCGACAAAGATGATTATAAAAACATTTGTTTGATTGTTTTGACTGAAATCAGGATAATAAAAAAATTGCGCAAAGGAGTAAAATGTATCATTGCTTTACTGAAGACTTGTTACACAGATAAAGTTAAAGCCTTGGTTCTGTTTTGGTACAGTCACAAACAAAATTGATGATCTCATGGGGTTTCAAAGGATTGATCCCTGTCATTTAGTTTTCTGTCCACGGCTTTAGCTGCTCTGTATGCTCTCTCTCTCTCTCTCTCTCTCTCACTCTCTCTCTCTCTCTCTCTCTCTCTCTCTCTCTCTCTCTCTCTCTCTCTCTCTCTCTCTCTGTCTGTCTGTCTCCTGAGCCAGTGGCCTCAGGTGTCACATTGGCTTCAAAACAGCAGTTGAGGCTGAGGGAAGAGCATGGGTTACAATGCTGGTCCCATTCTTATTTTCCATATGAAAGATGTTTACCCGACACCGTTCCTTCCTTTTTGAGCTGGTCTGTTGTTCCCAGAGGACATGGCCAGGTGGAGAGAGAAGAAAACAAACGCTACGATGGAGGAGTGAGATGAAAAAGGCCAGTTGTGACCAACCATAGGGAAGGGAAGGAGACAGTAATGGGGGAAAAAAGACAAACCCAGTTATTAAAAGAAAAAGCATGGGTGTTTGTCAGTGTTTGCCACTCAGCAGTGTGAAAATTCATTCCGGCACCCATTTATCACGATAATATTTAGGAAGCAGAGTTGTAGCAAGGAAATCATGATTACATTGGCGTCATCCCTGTTGTGCAAATATCAAAGTTTCAGTTAGGCTTTGTATTATTTTCTGTAAAGGTGAAGGCCGTTGAATTATTTGAACTTGGAAAATGTGCAGACTGCAAGTGAGTTTAGATCCACTCATTGGCGGTGGTATCAAAACCAGCATGTAAACAGACACCGGTGTGCAGGTGCAAATCGTGACACACACACACACACACACACACACACACACACACACACACACACACACACACACACACACACACACACACACACACACTGAGAAACATACAAAAAAAGGTTTTTTGTATGACTCTGCCAGAGCCAGCTCTCTCAGTGGGCATCTACTGATACCCCATTAATCATTGAGCTCTCTTGTATTGTCAGCCCAGCCTTCCCTCCCTTCTCCTCTTCTCCCCTCTCTCCCCCACTCCCACTCCTCCCTTCACTTCCAGCCTGTCAGTTAACAAGCTGTGACACCATGACAGTGATGTGTGTGCCACTGAGTGATGCCTGGCTGCAGCCCTTATTGGAAAGGTATTGAAATGCTCCGGCACGCAGAGGGCAGACTATTGATGAGATTGTATTTTTTCATGCTCCTTATAACAGAATGTAAAAAATGGCAGCTTTGCCTCACTATTCAATTACACGTGGGATGAGATTGCCCCGGCTTGTTTTTTTTTTACGGTGTGCCCCCTTTGTCAACATGATTCACTGCAGCATTCAATCAGCTCCAAGGCAAAAAATACCATGTTTTTATTTGACACATGATGAAGAAAATGTACCCATGTTTCAAAAAAATTTAAAATAAAAAATTTCTCCCTGTGTGTGTCTGTTTGTGTGTGCGTGCACAGGCTCAGTTACCCTCAGCGTGTTCCTGGTCTCCCTCGCAGTGACAGTGTGTACTGTTTGGCTGGTGGCTCTTTGTGGCGTCTGTGGTTGGTGTCAACGCAAGCTGGTGAGTTTACACACACACACACACACACACACACACACACACACACACACACACACACACACACACACACACACACACACACACACACACACACGATCACAGAAGCTTTGCTAACTGTTATACCCCATCTAACAGTCACATGTCTTGGCGTCTTATTATGCTTTAATAATCGGAGAGCCCTAATTAAGATTGTCTGCTCCAAGTTTATTAGAAGGAGACACTTTAGTCTATTGGGGAAAGAACAATGTGGGAGCAAAAATTATGTGCAGTCTTGTTCAATTCACAATTTTCTTTTATTGAAGAAGATAATGAGATGTTAGAAGAAGAATTCAGATGTTTAGCTTACGTAAAAGTACCAATTACATTACGTAATGATAAAATGAATACAATAAATAAATGTAGTGCCATGAAAAGTATCCCTCTGAAAAGTTAGTGTAGTAAAAAGGTTCATTATAGAACAATTATTTTAAAATTGTACTTATGGTGCACTATGCAGTTTCAGGGGATGGGTGCTTGTTTAACATTTGCACAGCCTGCAGTTAATTTAGGAAACATATTTTTACTCTGCATGTAATTCTTGGTATTGAACAATTCTATCATCATAAATCAGAACAAAATTATTTTGAGGAACCTGGAACCAAACGCGAGACTAGAACATTTTTGTAAACCAAACTGTGGGCCCTGCTTCTGTAAAGAACAACATTGAAACAGTAACTCCAAATAGTGTTCCAGGGATCCAATTTTCCAGTGAGGAAAGTTTGTTTATTCAGTTATGAGAATATGCCTTAGAAAATGTTCACTTCTCTGACACACCCAAAGTTACATAGTGCACCTTCAAAGTTAAGTACATGAGTGCTTGTTTATTTACTATCCAACACTGTTTATTACTGTAGAGATTAGAAACAATGGCCACAGTTATATCAGTATCAACATGAGCACAACAGTGCAGACCTAATGAACCTCTCAAGCTGATACGGCTCCAACATTAGTAAACTGAGCTGACACAGCATCGGCACCAGTCCACTCACTGAGCAAAAACAGAACCCAGATCAAGCAGTCTGACCTTTAACAGAGGGCATGTCATTGTGATTATGTGGTATGAAATGTGATTGATTAAAGGGAGGCAACCACTCATTAGGCAGACAAAGCTGTATGGCCTAGTGCCACTTCACTTGACTGATTTTTTTCTTCCCATTTGCATGCCTTGAAAGTTAATTGATTTCTGTTTCATCCTGTGCTTGTACAACCCAGGAACGCAGGTCAACTACTTCAAGTTTAAACGTTGGTTCTTGGCATGTGTCAGCTCCCCATCGCACTGCTGTGAAACTTATTGGTCCACAGATGGCAGAATTTGGCATTGCAGCAGGCTGCGCACGCCACACGCCTCACGCCTCACGACATTATGCCGTTTCAATTGCTTGAATCGCCGCCAGTAAGGTGTCTGTACCTAGATTACATGTCGGCTTGCCATTATAACGTATGTGAATCATGGGGGGTGAAATGGGACGGTGGTACAAAGTCTTTCTATTGTTTGCTTCGCTGGAACATCGTGTTATATTTGATACTGCACTTTAAAGTAAATGGAGCAGTGAATGACTCCCAGTTTCCTGCTGTGGATGATGGTAGTTCTGCTGCCAGCATCTTGGAAAGTGCCCTGAGATCCTCTCAGGAGCTCTGCTGGATCTTATGCCCATCATGTTTCAGTGCAGGGATGGCCTGCGATACGACCACCATCTATTGGCCTTATGAACCTGTGAAGGCTGCTACGCTCACACACCAGATGACTGACCTATGTCTAAAGTGAAGAGGCTGTTCGCACATCTTCTTTCTTATCAGTGCAGGGTGGCATTAAGATGTTAAATTAAGTCCTTTGTAGTTCTTTGGACCACTCACTTTGGGTAAAATGTCAGCCGCCCACTGGTGTGAAACCACATTAAACGCAGCTGCTTAACGTACAAAATAATGAATTGTGTCAGAGATAAGTGGCAGTCATTTCTATGATGATAAAGGTGTTATTGATGGCGTGAGCATAACTAAACAATAATGCTGCTAAGCTTCTCCTGTTCATATCATCACCCTTAGGTGTGTTATTTTTCTATATGTGACTACCAGCCATGAAGACGTGGCAGCTCTTCAATCTGTTCTTCTTCTTCTAAAAAAAAATCTTGTTACAGAAATAGTTTCCACTGCTTGGCTTCCCTTGATCTCTTTATCTCTGTTATTTTCCATGGTAGCCCTATATTCCCCCAGCACATGATTAGAATGTATACACGCCACAGTATCATTTGCATAAGCACTGTTACTTTCAACTAAGACTCCCTATTACATATGCATACTGTATCTAGTGTTCTTTTAATTTATGCAGGCTGATTTTTAATGCGTAAAAATAAAGTCATAAGGTAGAAGGTACTCGGTATGAATACTACTCTTATGTATCGCAACTTCAAGCCAGTCCAAATCTAAAACCTTCATGTCTGATACATGCAACTCTACTACTCTTTGACGGTGTCAGCCTTCATAAGACCAAACGTTTGCCTCAAGCTTCACGTGTCAGTTGCTAGTGAGCCCATGCCAGTTTTCGTTATGATTCATAGGTTAATAGAGAAGACATTTTGGGTGAGTTTTGCTTTTGGTGTTTTAGCTTTGGCAACCAGTGTGAGGTTTTTATTTTAAAGTCCTCATGTGCAGTCATCCTGAAGCCCCCCCCCCCCTGCCTGGCTTTCTGTTATCCAAGCCCCCTGGAAGTACTGCACAATGAATGCTATAATGTCACTAGGCTGGATGTCACTTTTAAGTAATTCTGCTTATTGCTGTGCACATCAGCATGCCATTCTTAGAATATGTGCTTAGCCAATGTCATTTTTATTAGCTACTCCACTTTTCTTTTCTTTTTTAAATGAGGCTTCACGGCAATTACTCTTCTGCAATGATTGATTTTGTTTTGTTTTGATACCTGTCTCTATTATGATCTCTGTAATTAGAAACAGAGGACAACAACAGCAAAACAAAAAAATACAAATGACAATGCAATGAGTCACATGGGTTGTTAAGCTGCTGCGCGGTGGGGCTGATGATTGTCAGCAGGGGCCCGTGTCGTAGGTGTTGGGTGGGATTCTTGGATATCAAGAGGTGGTGCAGCTAACATCTGTTTGAGCAGCAGTGGCTGTTTGGCATTCAGAAACCCCTCTGCTTTCTCCTGTGAGCCCTGTGCTGTTTGATCCGTGACATAGTTGTGAGTGGAGTTGAGATAGGACCCGACCAGATTCACAGCCTGATTCGATCCCTGTTGGCCGTGTGTCAACTACACTTCACTTTTTTGGTTGCATTAACTGGGAGTTAGGAGTTCACCGTTGTTATAGGGAGATGACCGTAATTATGCCAATCAGAGGACAGAGAAAACATGAGGAATCAATAATTATAGAATTTCAAGGGGAGAATTGTCACAATCATAACGAATATTATAATAACAGCACATTATGTGGATCCAAAGCCTTGATTTGTCTCATTAAAGTGACGGATAGTGTTGGCAGCGTTCCTGGTGATATCTAAATTTCATGCCTTTGCGATTTCATGCCTCTCGATGTCAGAGCATACTACAGGTATAAAAAAAGCCAAGCTGTTTTGACAGATGAACGAATCATCACTTGATGATGTTGCAGCGGACGACCATTTTAATAGTGCACTCCTCTCTAATTATAGTGTGATGTGGATAATATTGAGCGAGCATGTAGACTCTCACTGCTTACTAATTCACAGCAAACACACACAGCTGGGCGTTGGGAGGCAGTGCACTGCCAACTGAGACGAAGAAGGCGGTAGTTTCACTCTGTCTCCTCATGTCTGTATTCTTCAACAATCACAATCATCATCAGCATCATCACCCCTGGCTGTCCAACACCACGGCTTGCCTCGCTTTTCTGCACCTCGTTAGAAAAAAAAGTGGTGCTCTGTATGGAAGCTCTGTGGGCCCCTGTCCCTCTTTTAATACATGCAGCAGCATTGTCATGCCTCTACAGATAACAGAATCAGCAGGAAAACATATGAATCTATATGGGTTATTATTATGATAATCAGTAATTCACAGTATAACACATTCGGCACAATCCAAAATCTCAGCATATTTCAGCTCTCTTTTGTCAACAGTGTGAAGCTTTCACTATCAGGTTTTTGATTATCACAGAAAATCATTTTCCTTTAATGTTTCACTAGGTCTTACCTACACACTGGGCAGAAGAAAAAGGTGTCAGCGCATACTAAGCGATCAAAATCAAAAACACTTTTTGTAAAAATCAGCTAATAGGTCTATCTACTACCATCCACTACCTGTCTGCCGTGTGTGCACGCTGAAAATAATTCAGTTGTGTACACACAGCCGCAGCTCTGCTAACCTAACCTGTTTTTCAAACTAATTTAAAATAAAATTAAATGTAATTGAACTATATACAGTAATTGGTATATAATTGGTATAACTTGTGGCTAAGGCAAGTATTTAATGTTACTGCCCATATATTTAGTTAACGTTGCATAACAGCCAAATAACGTGACGTTACTGTTAGTTTCCTGCTCAGCTGACAGACCTTAACGTAACCACAGGTGCTATCACTAACCCCTTCACATTTCCATCAGTTGAGAAACATAACACAACTTTCTTGGTCTTGAGAAGCGGCAGCATTTATTAACGGACACACCGTAGCCTCTTCTGTAAATATACTGCCAGATACACAGCTTACTGCTGACCTTTTCCTGTGTTCTGTTACATCCACCATCACCTTTTTGCCGCTGTCTCTCTCTTGCTCACTCAACCACATACAGCTATCACTATCGAACTGATTAACTGGTTATTCAACTTTTCTGCTGCTGCTTAAGGGTAATTGCATCAGTAATGTTCGTAAACACATTAGTGAAACTGATTTAGATGGCTCAGAGTCTGTAACGTCTCCTGCTGGAATGACGATGTAAACATCTACTTTGTGCCCACGCAGAAGCACAGAACAACAAGGACAGGGACAAAGCAGCAGACGAGCTCTTCAGCAGGCTTAACGACAAACGCAGGCAACGTTGGACAGAGACTGTGGAGTCAATCGACTCCTGAACAAGCTGACAGGAAGGTCAACAACCCCAGCACAGTGCCCCATCACAGCAAACTCCATCGCATCGCTACTGCTCAGTAATGGCCGGTTCCCCAATGCCGATAAGGCCTTCACCAGATCAACATCTACAAGAGTCCATGAGTTGCTCAGGGCCCCAGGGTGTGACTCCGGTCTACTGTATCCATGGACTTCTTGGCGCAAGAAATGGAGCAGGCCATCCAATGCCTGAAGACTGGCAAGGCCCCAGGCGTGGATGGTATCCATGCGGAGTACATAAAACACCAAGGGAAGAATGCAACCGACTGGCTCTGCTCATTCCTCTCCGCATGCCTTCGCCACTTAAAGCTGCCAAAGATCTGGCGTCGTGCCAAGGTGATAGCCCTGCCCAAGCCTAACAAGCCAAGCAACAACCACAAAGGATATAGGCCCATCTCACTGCTCTGCATCCCATTCAAACTCCTGAAACGCCTCATCCTGGTTCGCATCACCCCAGTGGTCGACCCCCAGCTACCTAAAGAACAAGCTGGCTTCCGAAGCGGAAGGTCTACAACCGACCAGGTAACCCTCCTGTGCCAAGACATCGAGGACAGCTTCCAGGCAGGGGAGAAGGCTGGCGCCGTCTTTCTCAACCTTACAGCAGCCTGTGACACTGTCTGGCTACGCGGGTTACACCTGAAGCTACTGATGACCATCACAGATAGGCATATGGTGAGCTTTCTAATGGAGATGTTAAGCAACCGCAGCTTCCGGCTACTGACCAACAACGGCCAAAGCAGCAGGGTGAGAAAGCTCAAGAACGGCGTCCCACAGGGCTCAGTGTTGGCACCTATGCTGTTTAACTTCTACATCCATGACCTACCCCCAACAACATCTAGGAAGTACGGTTATGCAGATGATCTGGCCATCCTACTCGGCAAACCATCCTGGCAGGCAGTGGAGGAGGGCCTCTCGGAGGACATGAACACTCTGTCCTCGTACCTGAAGAACTGGCGCCTCAAACTCTGTGTGGACAAGACTGTGTCCACAATGTTCCATCTTAACAACAGGGAAGTGCCTCAAATCCCTTTGGAGCGCCCTCTCTTGGCTGTGGCACTGGGTGCTTCAATTATTCCTCTCACTATGACGCACCTGCTCACCTGCTTTAATAATGTGGGATTACATTTTTAAAAAGTGTTGGTGGATTGTTATTTTTTCTCCTCGTGGAGGCTATTCTCAATTTGGATCGGCAATGTCTCATAATTGGTTCATCGTATCAGTGGGAGCTATTTTGAACTCCTGGCTCAGAGCCAGGGAACACTGAATACCGTAATTGTGTGAAACCCTTTGTCGTGCAACAAAAAGACGGCTGGTTTAACTTAGACTTAAGTATTTTCAAGGAGATTTGAGCGAAGGGGCGCAAATTGCTCTCTCTTCCGTTGGTTTGCTTTTACCCCTCATTCGGGGTATTGTATCCACTCTTGTGAATGAGCTGGGGGAAAGGTGTGGAAGATAATGAAGCTTGTGTGTTTGTGTGTGTGCGTGTCTGCGTGGAGTTGAGGACCGTGGGACTCAATGTCCATTGTAAAGCATTGAGTCTTCCTTGTCTTCACATCCAATCCACTGAGGACTTCCTGTCAGTCATCGTTCCTCTCAGCTGACTTTTTCACACCTGTCCCCTTCCTCCCATCTCTTTGTCTCTCCTGCCATCCTGCACTGTCCATGTTTTACTCTCCTGTCGGCTGCCTCTTTTTTGATTTCTATTTTCAGCTCTCCCCCCTTATTGGCTACTGGACTTCTATCCTCTCGCTGTCTATTCCATCTCCCTGAAAATGTTACATAGCACTGAATGATACATGAGTTTTTCTTTTGATAGCTGATCCTCCCCGTCGGAAATCCAGACAGTTTTGCCTGCCCAGAAATTGCCATACAAGAACTCTGCATTTGTTGTTGTGGTTTGCTTTTGTAGAATCTTTTTGTTCTTTATGTATGTGGAAGAGTCTGCCTCTTGGGCAGGCAGATGTTTTGAAGCTTTAAGGGTGGATTTTATCCATCTTTGTGTTTTCAATATTATGAGAGATAATTTCATTTATTCAGCCAGCGTCTTCGCTCACTGATAGCAGCTGTTAATGCCCAAAGCCGACTATAAAAGATCATGAATGGTCTCTCCATAATGTATTGTGTTCACTTCATAGACTTAGTACTTCTCTTTCTATTATGTAGAGACAGTTTATCTAGGAGTCCGTGATTCAAAATACAAACACACCTCTTCGATGCAGCTGTTTAACTGGTCCTTGCTGTCGCATCTATGTTTATTCATTTGTTGACCTTCCCATTTTCAGGTAAGTGCAGATTAAACAATAGATGAGCAGCTTTGTTTCCTTGTGTATGTGTGTGATGGATATCATTTCAGCTCGGTAGTGCCATTGTGGGCTTTATAATTTTTGCTCAGCAGTGTTGTTGTCAATTCTGTGCTTTGAAACAGGTCCAATAATATCCAAAGCCACAATATCCGAGGTGTGGACTGTCGCTTATAGGATTTCTGTGTGTATTTAGGCTTTAAAGAGTCCTCTGTTCTGAAGCGCAGTATGTAGGCTGCGGCACAATTTGCATTTCCATACGCTTCTGTTATTTATAAACACGATGTGAATCATAGATAGATCTGAGTCAATTCAGTCTGTCAGGAACTCATAACGTCTGGCTGATTGCCTCTTGGGGTTTTTCCCCCTGTTCAGGGTTTGGCTCCATGAGTTTGTGTTTACAGAGTTGGGTAGTTTTAAATGCAGGGCATATGCTGTCAATATAGATTAGACCGCGGGTCAGAGAGTTTTAAGAACCCTCTCTCGGGGGCCACAAGGTGCTAATCTGGCTGCCTGGAAGGTATCCTCTGCTGATTGTCCAGTTGTTGCATGACTAGTGCTAGTTGATCAGTTATTTCTCATGAACTGGCCTAACACTAAGACCGAAGTTTCAACTGTTACTGCACTGGCATTCACATTCTGACTCTAACATATTGAACTTGCAACCACAATCAGATCCAAGCCAAAGTCATTTTTTTAAATCCTTTTTCCAAAGACAATGTTAGGTCCTTTTCAGCTACCCTTTTCAAAGTATAGCATAGCATGGATCATGTAGACTAGCAGCAAGTAAAAGTCAAAAAGGACTTCACAAAAATAAACGTAAAAAATAAGACGATAGAAAACATCCAAACAGTCAATACAAGAAACGTGCAACAAAAAAAAACAAGAAATAGACATCCTAAGGCCAGTCAAAGTCCAATTTAAAAAGACTATCGGAGAGGAAAAGGGACAGAGATGTTATAATACATGATGCAAAGCCATATTTTTGGGAAAAATAAAGGAAATATACACATACTAAATATAATATGTGACAACGTCTGGCAAAAAAAGAGAATGACATTTCTTGATACGTTGTCGGTGTGGGTTGGGGTCGGGTAGCAGGACTCTGGAGTGGATGTCCGGAGTCTAATCATGGCTAATCACGAAGACTCATTACAAGAGTATAGTGGAAGCCTAGTCCGGACATAACCACACAGTGCAGCTTGCCTGTCTAAATCTCAGTGCTCAGCCCCCAACAAGCGTACCGCAGGAAATTACCCTTCAACCAACTTAATTGTCTAAACCAGGGGTTTTCAAAGTGTGAGAGAGTGAGCCCCCCCTCAGAGAGCAAATTTCAGCGTAGCCCCCCCCCCCCCCCCACAAAGATCTTGTTTTGAAAGATCTTTTAATTATTTTACAAATTTAAACATATTTTTTAAACATTCTAAAAAAAATTGTGCGTTTTAAACACATTTTTTAATACATTTTAGGGGATTTTTTTTCACCTTTTTAAAGTGAAATGCATGAATCTGGTGCACTTTGAGAGGAAAATTAAGAGGCTAAATATGAGGAATTTTGTGTGAACAAATAATTTGGAGACACTGGGTCTGATGAATTAGAAGCTATTGAAGAAAGACACACGGATTTTCCATAAAAATATTAATAAAAAAAAATAAAAATGTATGCATGGTCCTCTGGGTTGGGCTTGGTGCTCTTTTTCTTTAAAGAGACCCATTTATCTGTAATATAATGAATGCATTTAAATGCAGTGAGAGGAACGAAGCAGAAGAACTCTTGTCCAGCTATGCCGTGATCTTAATATAAAAAACACAAACTACATTTTTATTTTTATTTTTTATATATTCATCCGCGCCCCCCCTGCCATAACCCCACAGTTCGAAAACCACTGGTCTAAACCAAGCCTCGTGGTAGCTGAGTGTGTGTCCCCTCCAACTCGTTTTCAGGAATGGGCAAATCCTCGCCTATCTTGGACGTGTATCAGAGCATCACTTTCCGAGAAGCATTCGTGGTATTTGGTGGGGTGGGGGGAGCTTCAAACTGATCCCCATCCCTGTCCCACTTGTATCAGAGGGTCAACAGAGATTACTTGCATTGTGACGTATGTGAAACACCTTAAACTGTAATTAGCTTTCCCAGTAAAATTCGTCCAGCAGAGTTTCACTTCACGCAGCTTTTTAAATTGCCATTATTTCCATGGTTACAGCATGTCATGCTCTAGCTATTTGAAATCAGGTTGGTGGTGCAGGGCTTTCTAGAGCCTTCTCTCCACTGCCCAGCGGATTACCTTTAAAGAATGATAATCATAGTCAGAAATGGCTCTCCAGCGCAAATTTGCTTGACCTTGATGGGTATAATCGGGAGAGCATCAGGTAAAATGACTGATGGCACTGTGTCTCCTGAGATAATACAGTATAAGAGAGGGGCATTTGCACCTGAAATGAGTATATAACAAAAACACTGCTTCAAAGGCCAAATCTCTGCTAACCTTTTGTTTTCATGCTTTTCCCATCCCCACCCTGTGCTTGGCTCATAGGGGAAGAGGAATAAGCCCGGAGTGGAAACAGCAGACACTCCAGACTCAGCACGTGGGCGAGGGGAGAAGAAAGCCATCAAGTAAGTGCCTGGTAACTGGTTGTTGGTAGAATAATCTGGTGATAATGAACTCCCATTTGGTTCCGCTTTGCACACGCAAACACAGGCAAGGGAGAATATCAAGCCTGTTGTTTGATCTTGAAGAATACAATCTTCTCCACAAGAGCATGTTTGAGGCAGACATTAAATGAAAGGTTAGTGATTTGATCAGTATAGATTAAATCTGCATTATCCTAACCGTGAAGTTTTTTTTGTTGGCTGGTCTGCCCCTGCATTTATCTTATGGGTTGTAAGATAGGTCTCCCTTTAAGTGCAGGGCCCTTCAGCCACGCCTCTGCCTGCTTAAGAAAAAAATTATGTCGGCTCGAACGCTCTTTGCAATGTTGGACTATAAATGGTTGGGAGGATTTTGATTTAACATTTCTTGCAGGGCTCCTGCATATATTAAGTTTCTTTTTTGTTCTTGATGAAACATGGCTATAGGTCAGTACCAGAAAATGTCAGCTTTGTAGTGCTAAGTACGATACTTTATTCCACAAAATGTCTTATTAACCTGTTCCTCACAACTTTTCTTCTGTCATTTCTGTATCTACCTTTTGTCTGTGTTCAATTTAATTTTTAATTTTTAATACTTATAAATACTTACGATGGGCTATGTGAATGAATTCTAACTTGAGCTCTGACTTGGTCTCTTAATTTCTGTTGCCTTTTCTTTCTCACTGGCTCCAGCAGCATTTAGTGTGTGCTGTGTTGATCATTTCAGCTTCACACTCCTTCTCTTTGTGCATTGCCGTTCTCTCCTGCTCTGTCCCTGTGCTGCAGCTCCGACCACTGCTGTGTGACTTGTATGACAGTGATTCTGCTCACCTTTTCTTCTCCTCCGCCACTTTGACTTGTCTGCGATTTATCTCTCTCTCTTTCTGCCTTGTGCCTCATGCGCTCATGCGTTCCCACTGCTCACGCTGAGGATGGGGGCCCCAACTTCTTAATGTTTACTCAAATATGTTTTCATCAGTGGTACCATTCTAAATGAACAGAATGTAATCACATGCATTAGATGTATTTATCAGATTATGACTCTCTTTTTTTCCGCTATATCTATCTCTGTCTCTATCTGTCTTTTGTCTTTGCTACAGCACATTGCTTTATGAAAAGCTTTTGTGAATGCCTTTTTTTCCTCCAGGCTGCCTCTTCTTTATGTTTAAAACGGTCCATTATGCTGATTCGTCAGTCTTTCAGGTGGAAAAGTAGACATGAATCTGGGTTCTGTTTTGTTCGAAAGCAGCTTGTAAGGCCAACCCTCTTCCTCAAAACCAAACGCCCTCGCATCGCTTCCAAAAGCGCCCCGATGCAAATGGTTGGTTGGTGCCGAGGCTGGTCCACAGTTGTGTTGCTCTGACCTGTCTCTCTCTTTGGCCACAGTGATCTAGACAGAGACTTTTGGAATAACAATGACAACAACACAGTGCAGCAGAGGTGGACCTCCTATCCGCCTAAGGAGTTCGTACTAAACATTTCTCCCTATGCCCCATATGGAGATCAGCGCCTCACACTCAAGTGAGTCATGGTCAACGTTTGGTAAGAGACTTTCTCCCCTCTGAGCAGGGCTGTAACGAGGCAGGGGCAGTGCCACTCTCCCCTTTTCCTTTTCCCTTCACTATTTAATTTCCCCTCCCTTCCATTTATCTCACCTCCTTTCCTCACACCGTCCCGCTTTTCTAGTTGTGCAGCCACCACCACAAGCTACTCATCAAAATAAACCATTGGATGTTGGGATGCTGTAATGCCATGACATCTTATTAAATACACCTAATTTCATATTCTTGCTTCTTATTCTACTCCAGAGGACAAAATGTTCTCTCGTCTAACTGGGGATATTCAGCTAATGGCTTTAAAAGAAGCCTTATGTAAATGTCATAGTGTTGCAATCTAAAAAAAACTGCACATTTCAGGACTTATTATTGTTGTATATAATGCGATTTCCATCAAATAGTAATAACGACAACAATAACAACCCACCCAATGTAAGCCCACCCGAGGGCTGAAATGGTTAGTAATGATTACTCATAATCTGCTCTGGGAATGTGGGTGTAGGAAAATGTCATACACGGACGTTACAGCATCCCCGCGACAGCCATTGGACCATTACTGCAGCGGCACAACAGCACAGCCCTGTAGCGTCCCCGGGCTAATTTCTGCCGCTACTCCTCACATCGTGTCACCTTTTAATGAACACGGAGGCGCATGTTCTGATGCCCCCTCACTCCCTACAGCCCTGCTGGCCCCCACTAACTCCTGACCTCTAACCCCTCACCTCTCTCTCCCATGGAGTGTAACCATGGAGACGGACAACCCTCATATTCTGTCTCTCCAAAAGACATGTGTATACTCTTTAACCCTCCTTCTCTGTAATCTGTACACCTCCCTATGCTTTGTGTGAACTGAATTTTTTCAGTTGTTGTTATTGTTGTTGTTGTTGTTGTGGAGGAGGGTTGACCGTTGAACCAGGTTGCGATGTGGTGCCAGTGTTCATCTGTGGTTTCCATCCATCTGTAGCTTCTCTCCGATCCCCCATTAACCTAATATCCAATGTGTACTACTGCACTAATGCTGTAGCACTTGAACTGCGTCTCTCCTGTTTGTCATATTGGGAGATAAGGTAACAGTGTTTTTACGTGATGCAATCAAAGTAATGTTTTCACTCACTGAGCACTTGAATCCAATTAAGCACAAGCAAGGTCATACCTATCCCCATTTGGGCACCGCTTGGATTCTAAGCTTAGACATCCTGCTACCAGGCATCTGTCTGATAAACTGTCTAATAGCCGGTCATCTTTAATAGACCTAGCTGGCCCTTGTGTATAAAATGGCCTGGAGAGAAGAGGCAGCAGTGTGCTTTAAGAACGCGGTGGATTTATGGATTACTGTCTGAAAACTCTGCCTGAAGATGATGGCTGCTGATCTCATGAAAAACCAGCTTTGGACCGCAGTGCTCGTGTCTTGAGAAGTTCATCTTTTAAAAGAACCCCTTAAGGTTTTCATTTATCATCTAAAAAGGCTGTTTTTCAGCAGATCCTGTCCTCACACATTTTGTGTCTGTCCAGTGGTTAAAAACGATGACCTTCACTGCAGTAATGATAACATACGCAGTTTTAACAGTAGTGTGTGAGCCATCAAAAAGATACTGACAGTTCAAATAAGAAAAGCATTATGATCATGACCTGCACCAATAATTTGCCGCTATAGCCGGACGGACATCTGGGAAATCATTTCCTGTTTGAAATTCTCTGGAGATCAGCAGCTTTCAGTTCCTGTAATGACCCTGGGCTTCATTTATCAAGCAGGTTACATTCCCTGCTCAATCAATCTCCAGGTTTCAGGATTTATTGGATTGGAGACTCAATACTATCATTTCTCAATATTGAACCTAATATACATTTGATGTCAGCATGTCATGACACACTCATGACAAAATGGTTTATGGTAAATTAACATCAACCATTCAAGTTTGTTGATTTATATTTACTGCACATTATCGTTTTATTTGATAGCCTTGAGATCAAAACTGTCAAAGATCATGTGGCCATATATTTAAATGAATTATTTCTGCTCTCAGCGAGGCTCAGTCAGAAACAGGATTGATTTCTGAATGCTACAGTTTATTCCTGTGAATAATCTTGGTCGATTCATGGTCCCATTTATATTTATGTGTTTTCTTACTTTTAATTAAGAATAAAGACTTTCACCTTGTGCCTGGCTGGATAAATGAGGCCCATATCTCGTGTGTTGACCACTGCTTCAGCGGGTGTAATCCACGCTGTCGCTGTGATTGATGACTTATCCAGACACACTGTCAGGTCAATTGGTCAGAATTAAATGTGAAAGCTGACCTTCAAAGTGACATGATGCAAGTGTAGCTACTCATCCCCCCAAATTCCCCAGTGAGAGAAGACAGCAGACAACAACGTCTTGTGTGCCTCCCTATTCTGTGCCTCCTGGAGCCGGAGCACCATGCATTTCAGGGAAATGTAGTCATGTCACCAGAGGGCACTACTGTGCTTCATTTCTGATCATCACTGCTTTCAGAGGAGACATGACATTTTATACTGAAACACGTTTTTTTAGAGGAAATCTGAGTTGAAAAGTGCTAAGAATTAAGAACAATCCTTCATTTCTGAAGCTTTAAACTTTTTGGACGATATTATTTTGTCCCTACGAGCCTTTGTACTGTGGGGTGCAGGTGTTTAACTACTTCCTTTTTACTGTTATGATGTAAAGTGGTATTCAAATGACAAATAGATCTTCTGAAAAAGGGACATATTACACATTGGCTTCTAACAATAGAGTGTAATCGATGTTTTACAGCAACAAATCTACTTGTATTTAACCAAATATCACTTTGGGTGACTTCCCAAATCAGTCTATTATTCGCTCATGGGGCACTTCAGTACACACTGTCCTCTAGTTGCTCTAAGTTGCTGCCATTGAATTGCTTTGTATAGAAGCGCAGTTCAAGCCCACAAATGGGTCAACGAATGAGAAAATGAGAACTAAATAACCAGCCTCCTCACACTGTTGCCGTTAGTGAATGCTGGCAGCTGCAGTATAGGTTCTCCTGTCCCAAAATGAGTGACTTTTATGCTGGTTTTCCACCCTTCACAGGCTCCATGTAAATTCTACTCCTACTCTCCCCCCACACCATACCTTTCTTCCTCCACACTGGACTACAGACCTTTTCATCCACCTGCCTCTCACTTGGCCTGGAAAAAACTAGGCCCTCCCCGCTCACACACTCCACTGATCTGTCTCACCTCCTTAGCCATGTGGTTGCTCAATCTATTTGTGTGTGTGTTTGTGTGTGTGTGTGTGTGTCTTTCTCACACCCTTTGGTCTTTTTCTCCTCTGCCTGTCGTTATTCTTCCTCTCCTATACCTACTGTCCAATGTGGGACCCTCTGCTCCCTGTCTCTGTCTCTTAGTGGGGCAGTATCAGGGGGTCAGAAAGGGGCTGCGACAGGGCATGGGGCTGATGGGGGGGTTCCTTGTCGCAGTGACAGCTTGAAGAGCATGGTGACAGAGGGAGTGAAGGCCGGGAAGTGGCAGACCGTCCAGAGCCACATGCAGTCCGGAGGATTGAGACCCAAAGAGTGAGTTCAGAACCGGGCAGGAAAAAGAAAATTCCCCCATTTCAACATTTCAATCACTGTGCAACCAACAATTCACAAAAAAAGTCATTACCATACAAATATTATTTGTACCTCAGCGGCAGCTATGATTAGCTGAATGAACAGTTGTGGGCAGAAAACAGAGAGAGTCAGGCAGGCCAACTGCAGCAGGAGGGTGCAGCTCAGATGAGCGTGTGGGCACAGATCAAGGTGTGAGCACTGTGAACTATCGTCATCATGAGGAGATAACAATAGTTTCTCTCGCCGTATCACACTGACTCAAACCTTCAGCTGACACGGTCGGGCCCCAGCTGCTCCAGTACGAAATCTGCGGGAGAATGTGATTTATTTATGCGAGGAACTGCACTTCCTGCAAGTGTACCTACAAATATGCAAGGCAGAAATAGTCTCATTTTCACACACTGACTGGAACAATGCCTCGCACCATGCCAGTCCGGCTATTCATTTAAAGTTTGGCTGGAAATGTGAGCCGCTTGTTGGTTTCTGACTGCATGTGTCCCACAGCCACAACATACCGTATCACATGATTCGGGGGTCTATATTCAGCGTGTTGTAAACGAGGCAGTTCATTTTCAGTTCTTCATGATTTTTTTGCACCTTCCTTTGGCACCTCGTGCTTGTGATTTCTTCCTCCTCAACACATGTACACTCAGCATCACTACCTCACTCCTCATGCTTCTCTCCTCTCCTCTCCTCATCTTTTTTTTGCCCCCTGTCTATAATTGGATTCTATTTTCGGGCCGCTATAAGTGTCCATGTCTCTTGTGTTTGTGTCTCACACCCCATTTTCTATCTCCTCCACTGTCACCCTCTGCTCTTATCGTTCCCATTGCTCTATCCATCTCTGTGCTATACTGTGCAGAGCCACTCCCATTATTTTCCTTTTCTTCCGTTTGCCCACAAACTGTTTCTTAAAAACCCCTCCATTTCCCTGTTTATCCTTTTATTTGCGACAGTTAAATATGATGGATAGCACACTAAAAGCCTAATGCAAAACTGTGTGTTAGGTGAAGTAATGCCGAGCGGAGTAAACTGCAACTAACTGATGTGAGTCGCTCCCTCATGACCTAATTCTGGAAGTCTGGGTTACACAGCGATCTGAGAAAGAAGAGGATATATTTAGTGAGTAGAAAAACATAAAAAAGGTGAGACAGGGTACTGTAGAGCCCACAAAAAACATGAATGTGTAAATAACATAGATATAGCACATGTCACACACCTTCATGTTGATGTGATCATTCAAACACCTTTTGAGAAAGACAATGAGCCAATTAAACACCATTTATAAAGGGGAGGGGTGAAAAATGGGAGGCCGACAGAGGGAGGGAGTCATGCTGTAGGACTTGGTTGGCTGTTGGAATGTCTCTAGAGGCACAGCATGTATTTAAAAGACGAAAAAGAGTTAGAGAGAAAGGAAGGAAGAGAGGCTGTCAGAGATGGAAAAAGTTGACTGACGAGTAGAGGAAATGGGGATCTCGTATCAGACCAAAAAACCTTCGCCGGGAAGGCCGGGAAGCTCCAAAACCACGAGCCACACGCCGCGACGAGGTCATGTGGTGCGGAATCGCAACACGCCCGTGCGGACGGTACACATTCGACCACTGCCTGCGCAAAACTCACGCAAACCGCACGCTCAGGCCGCGCAGACACGCAGGGCGCACGCACGTCTGACGCAGACGCGCAGGGCGAGCTGGCAGTCTGCGCGCTGGTGGTGGAGGTGGACGCAGCCCTACGAGCAGCACACGGCACACAGCGATCACTCAGGCTGCACCTTCTACTGCTACTTCTTCTACTGCTGTTACTGCTGCTGCCTCACGTTGCTCTCTTTCTCTCTCCTCCTCCTCCTGTCTCCACCTCCCAACGCTCCTCCCTCTGCCTCCTCCTCCTCCTCCTCCTCCTCCTCCTCCTCCTCCTCCTCCTCCTCCTCCTCCTCCTCCTCCTCCTCCTCCTCCACTCTATCTTCCTCTTCCTCCCCACGCTCATCTACTTCCTGTCTGGGTGAACTTTCCTATGTCTATCCTGACGTCAACCTGACTTCTTCTGTTGTGTCTCCCCACTGCCCCGTGCCACCGTGTGTCCTCCGTGATGATGCTATCCCTCTCTTCTACCTCTCATCTCCTGACATCTCCACTTCCACTTCTGACCAACTCACTTCCCCTTGCCACGGCTCCTCTTCCACATCTCCTCCCCCCTCTTCTTCCTCCCCCGTGCCCCCCGACTCATTCTTCACTCCTCGTTATCCCATCCTCTGCCGGCCGTGGCCCTCTTCGCGCTCTCTCTCCTCCCTGCTCTTGTGCCCTCCCAGCTTTGGGGATCCGGTCTTGTGCTATGCGTCCACTCTGGAGCACATCCCCTCGGGGCCAGATCGGCCTCGGACACTGCTCCGCCAGCAGAGCCTCCAGCAGCCCCTCATCCTGCCACCGGGCCTGGGCCTCAGCCAGCCGCCCACCACATCCCAGAGCCTGGGACAGTTACACACTGCACAGCCGGGGGGAGGTGGGGGTGCTGCTGGGAGAGGAGAGGGCAGTGGTGAGGCTGGGGTTGCAGGTGTCCCAAGAGGCGGTCCCCGGGGTGCACGGGGCAGCCCAGCAGGAGCAGGTCCTTCTCGCTATAGGGGAGGTGGAGCAGGAGGGCGCTCACGGGCCGATCCAGGCAGCTGGGATTACATGACGGACCAGATCAAAAACCGGGGCCTGGATGTCAAATCCTTCTTGTGAGTGTCTCTACAACTCATCCTTTACCTGCTTATGTGTGTACCTTTTCTGTGTTTTATAGTTAATGTTATACTGTGCTATGCTATATGTGTGTTTTAAAAGGATTGATTTGCTTTAGTGTCAGATGCATAATGTCTTAGAATTGGAATATTTTATAATGTTTTGATATTTAAGTACTAACTAGTTTAACTTTGACCTTTTGTGAAATATTATTCTGTCCTCTTCTTTTGGGTTTATTTTTCAGTTTGATATCCAGGGAAGGATATTTAATTCAGCTTTTCAAATGATGTGCTGTGTACTTGTGTGCATACATGAATTTGAATTAGATGTGTGATTTTGTGTGACAATGGTTATGTGATATTGTGTGTTTGGAGCATGTGCAAGATTGTTTTGCACAAAGTTTAGCCAGTGCTGTCACTGTAACCCTGGGAGATATTATATGAGTTACAAAGGCAATTCAGCCCATGTCATAATACTCTATATCATTTTAATAGGATTACAGTTGAACGCATATGAGGAGGCCAGAGGTCTGCTTATTTGAAATAAATGATCATAAATCTTCATAAGCAGTGAGCCATAAATGTAAATAAGCAGTTGTCTTTGAGCTCTAAGCCTTGTGGGTGAGATGGATCAACATCTCATCTCATTAAGATGTCATACATAACACAGTGATATTAACATTAATAAATTACGTTTATTAGATTTTAATCCGGAGTGGGAGTACATATGGTTACTTGATATGTTTTACGATCCTTTCAAATCTCAACAGAAACTGAGCATTTAATGAGATAATGCATCATGAGATTTAGTTTTAAATAGTTGTTCATTTGAATGCACAGTGCTGTATCAGTGATCAAATTAAATTAATCACAAACCTTCTTATTGAGCATTCTGTTAAAAGAATGTATTTTCTCTTAATGTTAGAATGACTGACAGGATGTCTATGAAAAATGGCAGGGAAGATGCAACATATTGCGGGCTATTTCTACCCCATTCTGTGATAAATTGTTCAATGTTTACAGTGTATGCTCTGCTAAACAGTAACATCTGTTTGGATGGCATTCAACCTGTCTGCTGCGATCATCTTTACAGGAAAGTGCTAGTTCTTATGGCAGCGTCTGGTAGTTTACAATATTCATGAAAAATAGAGCAATATAAAGTCACAACATATTTTATATTCACACTGCCCCACTCCATTACTTTATGTTATTTCTGAGCCGTCCTTAGGAAAGACTGTCAAATATGCTGCTCAGGAGACACATTAGTAGGCCTATATGTGCAACTAAAATGGCACCTCTTTATGCTTTAGGTAAGACTGTGTCTGCTGACTGTGCTCCCAGCCTGCCGACATGTGCTTCAGCATCACACAGTCCTCGTGTCACTGTGCTTCCCTATCAGAACGAGGGTTAAGCAGCTGTGTGTAGACTTGTGTTAACCCTGAAGCATTGATCTTATGTCACCAGCACCATTACTTCAACAACAAATGGTTACTTCAGGCCTGAAGTAGAGGGGGGGAGGGCACAGATGAGGGAGAGAGAGAGGGTTGAAGAAGGAATGAGAAAGGACACTGCCAAGGTACAACATGTGTTTTATTTCCATTTTGCACTGAATCCATTTTCTAATATCTTTTCACCATGATTTTGTCTCTCTAATGCACGTAAAAGCTTCTCTGTGCATGACACGGATGAGCCACTGGCTAACTGAGCATCAGCGAGGTAGAACACAGCTCCATCAAGGTCATTGAGAATAGTGCCCCAATATACTACATGCTATATCCTATTGCACTCATCCTTTCAGATGTGAGGTTGAGGGTCATTGTTGTATTTCCTTCTCTGCAACAGCAACACCTCATATGATTGATGGCACACAGCCGGCCAGTAAAAGGCATGAAACATTGTTCAAGCTTGTTAATTTAAATTTTGGCAAGATTCCCTATCTGGGTGAATCATTGCTCAGTGAATGTGTTGATGTGTTGGACACAAATATCTTGCCTTTGGAGCAGTTTGACCAATTATCTAGGGTGATTGGTCTTCATGCCTTTTGACTCAAAATCAATCATTGAAGTGTCATTCATATCTTAACCCTCTCTCACCTCTGCTTCCCTAATGGTCGCTACATTGATTGAAGTGTTATACCAATATTCTTGAGGCCTAAATGTCGATACTAAAGGTGATGGGAGAAGAGAAGACAAATAACCCTTATACTTATAGTCAAGTACGTACTATACAATTTTATCTTATAGACCATTGATTCACAAACAGGGATACTTGAGCTGTGTAGTTCCGTTGAAAGATCTTCAGTTGTTGATAAATCAATGAATGATGGACCGATTAGTTTTTAAAAATAATCCACAAATTGTCAGTTCTAACAAATGATCACAGTGTGTTGCAGTTTAGAGTGTGTTAGAACCAATTAGCAAGATAGAAAATAGGTTAAGAGTTATCTAAAAGACTCCAATACACATAAATATAATAAGTTAAAAATTATTTGAATGAACAGTTGTAATTGTTTGCTAAAAGTAATAGTTAAACATTGCAGACGGTTGAGCTAAAAATAATGATCAAATAGTTAAATAAAAATGAATAATAGATACAAGTTAAATGTGTTAACTAGTTAACTCAGTTAAAGTAATGGGTGTTAACAGTGTTAATAGAATATTGAACTAGGGAACATTGGTAGGCCTACGCTACGTTCCCTAATTAAAGTTAAAAAAGATAGCCAAAAAGTATTGGATAAACAGTTCAGATAGTTAGCTTAAAAGTATCTAATAAACAGTTAAGATAATTTGCTCAAAATAATGTCTAAAAAGTTCAGATGGTTAGCAAAAAATAGGCTAATGGATAAAATGTTAGACAGTTAGTGTAAAGTCTTGGATAATCAGGTCAGATAGTATAGGCTAAACCGTTTTGAATTGTTAGCTAAATTCAAATAGTTAGCTAGAAAGTAATATAGAACCAGTTCATAGTTAGTCATAATAACTGGATTTATCAATTATAAATACAACTTTAAATATATCAAATATGAATGACTGGTGGTGCTAGAGTTTTTCTGAATGGGGTTGTGTAGGTATCTCAGACATACAGTAAAAGGTCAGGATGCAATGGTGTAGATGTATAACAAGGAGATTATTAAAATAAGCCTAAGAATAAAAGGTGTTAAGAAATATGAAATTATGAAGTATAAGGTGTTATCTTTCTGCACCTTTGCAGCGCCATATTTTCTAAAGCAGATGTATTGTAACACAGTGAAAGGCTTACGCTATGGCACCATGCATGTGGGTGACATGAAGGAGGGAAGGAGGCAGATAATTAAGAGTAAGGGATAGGGATGAGGGGGAATGGGGAATGGGGATTTGGAGAGCAAGTGTAGCTGAATAGAGAGAAGATGAAATGAGAAGAGTGCAACACGGAGAGTGAGAGAGCAGTGACCCAGAAAACGGTGTCACCCAACGAGCACCTCAAGACACTGTGTCACTCAAATAGAAACAATTAGTCCAGATCTGCTTAATGAGGCTTAATTAAATCTTAACTCAGGAGAAAGACGGCAGGCATGTTCGATGGGAAAGGTGAGTCTGGAGGGAAAGCAGAAGGCAGGTTAAATAACTCGATAAATCACTGTGTGAGTGTGTGTGTCTGTGTGCACACAGGTCGGTACTGTTTGTGAGTGTGTCTGTGTGCATACAGGTCGGTACATACCTTTTTTTTTTTACACATGTTTGCGGGCTGCTGAATATCACACCCATTAACAATCATTAAGTAATCATCAACACTTCCTTTAATTATTTGTTGTCTGTATGATGATGTGAACACAGCCCGCAGCTGTTGTCAGCACCACTTCATTAAAATCATTACATTATTATTAATTTGGCCTTTCAGGTTAATTCTTCTGTCTAATATCCTTCCCTGGACAAAGTGCTAACTACTGGTGGTGTTATAATATGTGGTGATGCAGATTCTCCCTATGTGAACATTGTCTCTGTTACTGCTTCCTCTGTTTACTCTCTATGGTTTCTAATTGTCCTTTCTGCCTCTGTGGTCTCCTGTCCTCGCTGTCACTTGAAATGACCTCTCCTCTCTTCTCTCCCCCTGCGCCACACTTTCTTTATGTCCGATTTCCCTCTCCTTTTGCATCTTTTATCGCCTCTCTCTCTCTCTCTCTCTCTCTCTCTCTCTCTCTCTCTCTCTCTCTATTTCTGTATCTATCTCTTATCATGTCTTTTTTTACTGGGAGCCAGGGAAGGGAAGATGGTGGTCCTGGCTTTGGCCATTGGTGTGGCCGAGCAAGATGACTTTGCCAATATCCCTGACCTGCAGGAAGCAGCGCAGGCGGCACCGCCAGCCAATCAGGAGCCCCCTCCTGAGAAGAGGTACCAGATAATGTACCAGAGTGCTTGTGGTATGTGAGAGAATGGAGTGCAAATGAAACCAGAGACGATTTCAGAATCTAGGTAGTGAAGAGTAGTTTGTGTAGTGTTTTCAGTGAGTCACCGCACTTAAACTCAGTGTGGCACGGACCTGCACCTGAAATAGTGCCAGAACACACTGTTACAGAAACAAAAATGACTCTGAAACCGAATGTAGAAAAAGGCCTATAGTTCTGTGATGACTAAAGAGATAAAGCAATTTGGATGTTAGCTGTAAAGGAGTAATGATCTCATAAATCACAGCTGTGCAATGCTCAATGGTTGTCCAGCTCTTTTCTTTCTGCTTTTAGAGGTCCAATTTTGTCGAATCAAATTCAACCGTGTTTTCTCGTGCCAGTGGCCTTTTTTTGGGGGGGGGGGGAATTTAAATAATCTCCCATATCACAAACGCATTCCCCTCCATAATTTTCATCTGTATGTGTTTCTCTTTTCACTCCTGGCTTTTCAAAGACCACCCATTGATTTCTGTCGTAATTCCTTTGTGTTTTCCAGGCTTTTATTATTCTGGCCCTTTCTACTCCCGTGTTGTTTCCCCCCCCCCCCCCTCCTGCTCATTAGTTTCCTTCAATCACCCTCTGCTGCGAGAGAGAGTCCCGTCTCTGTAGCTCCACGGAGGGCCCAGAGAGCCTCCTCATTATTCCACAACACGGTAGTCGCTTACATAAACATGCTTCTAAAAATAAACCTTTTCCTTGCCAGCCACCTTAACTCACTAGAAGCCAAAACATTTCCCACTCATCTTTAAGGATGCATCGCTCTCCCTATCTCCCAAAATAATTAGCCTTGCACACTCTTTAGGAATTGGACCAGTTTTCTTTTCGACTAACAAATTAGTGCAGTGGCTGTTTCACGTGAAACAAACCACAATACACTTGTGTCGTTCTTTTTCAGCCATGGATGTTGGTTTTGAATATTTGCGCCAGGGTGTAACACCACAGACGCTAGAGTGAAATCCATTGTTTGGTCCAGCCCTAGGCGGATACGACACACTCGATTTCCTCCGCAGTCCAATTAGGTCGTTTTAACCCCACTTTGATTCTGTGACAAATTGGAGACAATTTGGAGATGCATAACATGATGCAAACCTTAAAACAAAATGGCATGGAAAGGTGAACAAATTCTGAATAACTTGTCACAGCAATTATTCCTCAAGTGTTCAATTTGACACAATCTGAAACTAGGGCTCTATTAAAATACAGATGGTATATCTAGACAGCACAGCTGGGGTGAAGCTGCACATGTAGAACGGGTCAACTAGGGACATTTGCAGGGTCTGCTGTGACTTTAGCATTAACGCAGTTGTCCTCCGCGAACTAACAATCACTTTTTATTCATTGTAAAATTTGCCTTAAGAGCTGCGCTATGCTAACGTTGAGTGAAATATATTCGCCTCATTTTGGTCTCTTACCCCCGAGCATCCTTTGGCCTTTTCCCAGAGTCAACACAGCACCGCATGGAGTTACAAACAGCATGAAAGAATTCTTTGAGTAAAAAATGTCGCTTTTGTGAACCTCAAAACTGTCTCCATTGTTGGGGATTAGTGTGAAAACCACAGAGCAATAGAGGTGTACGATGTGCTGTGCACATTACATCTGGCTTTTCCAGCTTTTGTGTTCACCTGGAAACCTTCTTAAATGGCTTGTGAAATCCGCTAATAGACTAAACAGCACGCAGAAGCCACAGGCTGCTCACTCAAGAACGTGGCCAGCAGGACTCGCCTCCATTATGGTGATTGAGTGCATTGTGGTATATTCTAGATTAACCTGAGGTTCGTTTAATTTCTTTAAGTCAAAACAGAATGACTGGCAGCACACAATTATGTGAACAAAAGAGAACTAGGGAGTAAAAAAATAAATTACTTGAATTTAATGAACACTTCAAATGTCACGGCCCTTTTGTGTATCTCTCTTTGGAGCTGTAAACTAATTCCACTTCAGCCACTTATTGTTTGTTTCTTTCGTGATAAATTACCAATTCAAATGTATAATAAATGACTTAGCCACACTTTAATTGGATGCTTAATGTAGAGGCTAGAATGAAGTCCACAGTATATTAGAAAATGCAAGGTGTAAGCTTGTTGGGAGTATATCATTCCCCGTGGTGTTAGTGCTGACTTCACAGATGTCTAACCATGATTTAATCAATCACACACACTCTTGGCATATTGTTCATTCTAAACAGGACTCTGGAGCCTACGTGGAGCTGGTGACAAACCGTGCTGTCATTCATTTCTCGCTCATGCCACAACACGCTTACATAGTCATATCATCACATTCTGTGTGTTCACAACCAACACGCCCTTCATGTGCCCCCCCACTCATCTCCATAGCTGCATCACTCACGGTACACCGCATGAATTCATTAAACTAAACTGATCGCCTGAATTTCAGCCGAACATAAAGCCTTGGAAGTTAATGTGAAGAGTTTATGTGACTCAAAGGTTAACATCATCAATGCTAACATAAAAGTAATCATTATGAATATCAAACATCTGTTCTGTTATGAGCTTGTTAACTCAAGCTGTACTTTTTACCCCACTTCGTTAAGTTAATATACTTATTGTAATGTCTCAATATTTTACGTAATAAAAGATGGATTCATTTATGAAAAATATAGTGCATAATTGAAGTTTAAACCAATGGTTTCCAGCTCTTTTTGACTTGTGACTCGTACAAAAAAGCAGTGTCTATCTGAGTTGTTAGCAGTTCCATTAATGAGACCCTCTCATTTTTACAGATGGCTTCATTTGAATAGCTGTCTGAGGCACAAAGAGGCAAGATTACCGTATATTTCACAAAAGAAAGATTAGAGAATTTTACAAAAAAGGTGTGCAGCAGAACAATTTTTCTACTCTCCCACCTCATTAATCATCTCACTACTCCCTCATATTTATCGTGTTACCCTTTAGAGGGGCCCGACCCATACGTTGGCAACCACTGGACTAAAGTACATAACCGTTTATAAAGTAGTTAAACTAGCTTTATCCTGCTTACACATTGAACCAACAGTATTCCCAATCTATTGATGTCGTGTCTCGTAATGTATCTTTGTTCTGAACAATAACTACTTTAAGTACATTTTGTGATAATACTTGTGTACTTTCACTTAAATAGGAGTTTGAATGCAGGAATTCTATTTATAATGGAATATTTCATAATTGTTCTCTTTGCTTATTCTAGTTAAGTAAAATATACTTTTGTGCTTCTTCCACCACTGGAAACATTACTCGCACTAAAATTAGCCAATTGATCTTATTAACGGAAACATGTACGTAGAGTACTTTGATGAACAACAACATTTACGCTTTTTGTTCACCCTTCAGCAGTGTGTTGATGATTCATTGTTGCCAGGTCATAATTGAAGGCAAATCAAGCAAACACAATGTTATCCCCCTGGCCATGAGAAGGTGTTATAGTGCGTGACATTCATTACACTCCTTCATTGACCTTGTGTGTGCCATCCCTTGATGACAGTGTTTATTGCGTCGGCATTTGTTGATGAAGTTTGACAGTTTGAACTGCACCAGAGTTGTCTGTAGTGATGAAGACTTCCAAACCAACTTTACACATTTACAGGGGAGTGAAAGAGGGAGAGGAGCAGAGGAACCTCAGTTGGGAAGCAAAATGGTGTGTTTTGTATTGATTCTGGGGCCACACATGCTGAGTTGTTTATATCCCAGACCCCCATAGGTTATTGATTCTAGAAAGCTTAATTAGGATGTTAGAGTAGCTCGTTAATGTCTCATTGGTCTTCAGCAGTTCTGTCACGAGTCAGTGAGCGTATACTGTATGTTCTCCTGCTGTGTAGCTATAAAGAGAAGCCACGATCCCTGAGAGCTTTGAATCTAGATCTGTCTCTGAGGGGCAGGCGAACGGCCCTATGATTGTCCAGGTTCAGGACAGAGGAGGCGGGATATATCTTTGAGCTACATTAACATTCAATCCACTTGCCCGTGGTCTTTCAATTATTCATCTGTGCATGTTACATCATTTTGTGAAAGCCAGTGGAGTTGTTTCTTGTTTCAGAATGCATCTCGGCGCTATTGATAGATATAGACGCATGCCCTCTGCCAATTGGGCTGTATAATATTGGGTCATAATTCATGGGCTCATTAATTCGCTTAACTTGACATGAAAAGCAAAGGCACAAACACAGCATATGGCGGTCACGACCTTTTACCTAAATGTTTGTTTTTCAGTGTTGTAGTTGCTTGAGCCTAAACATGAGGAGTTTAATCTTTATGTTGTGTTGTGTTTGGGCTAATGTACCATTCACATACGTGTGTATAGGAGGGTTTAACTTTTACATGCGGGTAATTTGTGCCTTTTTTATTTCTTTTTACAGATGATATAATCTGTGTGTTTGTTCATAAACATGTAAATTGATTATGCTATGCTCTGCTAGTCTGACACAGTGCTCCCCCCTGTGACAGGGTCTTTTACAGAGCTCTGACTAATCAGCAGAGTCCTCAGGGGGCTCTGGTTAAGACTGTCCCCGAAGGCTTTGGCTCCCCGCGGCCACCACGCTCATCCTCCCATCACACAGGCAATGTTAAGATGCGTTCATCTATGCGCTAAGAGAGGTGGAAAGTATAGCACTAAGGCGGAAAAAAGGGAGTCACAAAGAGAGTAGGAGGGGGAGAATGCATTCATACATCCATTCACCCATCCATTTGTCAGGGTAGCATGAGGGAAAATTCAAAGGTAAATCCATCTTCCATCCACGAGAACAGCATAGGAGAGAATACTTATTGTACCCTGCACATCCATGCGTTATGCGGGGCACTCAAGCCAGCAGCAGGTACACGCACAAGCTCATTGCACAAGCTCATTGCATACGTAGTAGATAGATAGAGGGGATGGCGGTTGGGGAGACAAGCTATTTGGAGCATTAAACCTGGGACTCTGGTGTCCCTACCTCAGAACAGGTGGAACATCTGCAGCAGCCTCCACCTCAATCGCAATCTTTGAATTTAATCAGCATTCAAAAACGCATGATAGGACTTTTTAAAATGTTTTGATGATTCCATGTTGCTGAAATTTGCCGAAATATGTTGTTTTAATTGAGCTCGGAGACATCAATGCAAAATTAAAGAGATCATATTGGGACTGGGAGGCAATAAATGGAGATAGAGCTCAACTGTACTAGATTGGCTAGACACTAAGCTCATTCGAAAGTAATCCTGTTTTCAATGCTTTACTGTCGTAGTCAAAAGGGCAACAGCCGACCAATAGCAAGTTAAAAGAAGTAGGCTAAAGAAAATCTGAAGTACAGCTCCTGATAGCATCAAAATAGACATAAAACAGTATTTATAAAGATTAACATTTGGCACACACTGGATTGCCTTGCGGTTTTCTTTTCCCTATTTGGAGTTGAGTGAAAGAGGCAGATACACAGAAGGCATAATTTAGCACCTTCCTTGTTGCTGCTTCCTGAAATACGATTTCGGTAAATGATGCTATTCTAGACTCATATCAGTACCAACATGCAGAAAGTAATTAGTTAACAGTGAAAGCATCCATATTAATACGTGGCAACATAATGTTTGGTCGTATAGCCCGAGAAGCGAAGCAGGGAGGGAAGACTGCCTGACTTTAGTGTGTGAATGTACATGTGTTTCATGTGGATGATGATGAGTTATGTAAGCAGCGCCACGCTTCACTGGCATGGTACTGACTGTGTATCATCCTGGTAAAGTATGCTGTGGCCCCTGAAGAATGGCCAGATCTGGTGGGCAGCCATGAAATTGAGCATAGACGTTGAAATACATCACTTCATGGTCTCAGGGCGAGCATGTTTGTTTGAGTGTTACATGGTTTCAGCGGGGAGGGCAAAAAAAAAGAGAAAAAGAAGTAAGAATGAATGAATGAAAAAAAAGAACAAAAAAGACAGGGGCTGGGTTGGGCTTTCTTTCTCGCGTCTCTCTCCAGCCTAGAAGTGGAGTGTCTTTCCCCCCTTCCCCCCCTTCTTCGAGCTGCTGGCCCTCGGTCAGGTAACAAACCAGGATAGTATCACAGGACGGTGAAACCCAAAGTGGCCCCGCCTGCCTCCACATGTCTGTCAATGTGAATGTGTGTGTCTGCGAGGCTCTCACCCGTACCTGTCATATATCCTACACCTTATCTTCTATGTTCGCAGTGTGTGTTGTGCCTGTTTGCTGCACCCCTTCAAACACACCCTTCCCCTGTGCCCACTACCAAACAACCTCTCGTCACACACACACATACACCCCAAAACCCCCACATGTATGGTCTGTGTTTCTAGAGCCGTTGCTATGCCAACAGCCCACTTTCTGAGCTGTGGCTGCTGTGGGAGAATTTGATCTGAACTCGAGTCCACTCTGCCTCCCACTGGATACTGTAGACAACTGCAGGCTTCAAAACATCTATTTCCATATCAACTCCCGAAGGGGTCAGGCAGAAAAAAGCATTGGCACCAAAATGTAGCACTTGTAGTATTACCATCTGCCACAATTAATATAGCTTTTTGAGAAATCAAATGAACCAAATCCTAATTATTTTTAAATACATAGTCTAGTTGTATGATTTGGAGGAAGCATCTTGTTTTCCTGCAGCCCCAGCCGCTTTGTTTAAATCGCCCGCAGGCAGAGGACAACCTCAGGTGCTGCAAAGCAGGGCTGGTAGAAAGGCCATTCCCCCGGCTGCACTAACTCTTACCTGGGAATGCACTGAATGAACCCCTGAATGAAGCATGAAGGAGAATGAATAATTGAAGATGTTCACTCCCCCATCGATAGTTGGGAGGTGGAGGAGGAGGGAGGTGCCTTGCTTTACTTCAAACCCTAATAAGGCTCTCTCCTTGCTTAACATCCCTTAGATCTTGAGTTAGTGTTTTACCCAGCCCTTTATTTCCACTGCTCTCAAACCCGTTGCCTGCAGTTAAGAAAAAGAAGAAGAAAAGAAAATAAGAAAACGCCCCTGATTATGCAATTACCTCTCTTGGCAACTAATACAACTGACACCAATTGATGAATATTCACTTCCCTTCTCGACATGTTAATAACATCCCTCCTCCCCCTATTCCTCCTCCCTCCCTCCCTCTCTCCTTCCCTCCCTCCCTCCCTCCTTCCACTCGTCTCGCTCTGGTTCCTTTGCTGTTAGAAGTGATTGTGTCTGTTTGCTTGTCTTGTTTGCCTGCTTTTTCTGTTTGTCTATTTGTCAGTATATCCCCCCCCAGTTCTGTCCTCGTGTCCTGCAAAAAAAAAAAAAAAAAGGTACACATTATTACATTCAACATCAATTCCCATCCAAATTTGCAATTCAGAGCGCCCAACATAAAAACAGTACAAACCACGAAATACACATTGTCTCAGTGAAAAGCTCTTGCTGGCCAGACAGACAGACTTCCTATGGGCTCCTTGTTTTTCTGCCTGTCCAAGGCATTGTTACCACTCTCTTGAGTGACCACTACTTGCATATATTACATATGCACATGTAGCCAATGCCAGTTTGCGCTTTGGCCCTTGTGTCCCCAGTCCATGCTTTTAGAGTGTTGCTTAATGGTTGGATAATCATGTTAGATTTAAAGTCAACTTACATCATTTGCCGTGATGAGTTCATTTCTTACCAACGGCCTCTTTTGTAACACTCTAAATGTGCATTTCCTATGTTCTTACTATCTGTCCCTTTTTGTGTTTCAATGATATTATATTTTTTGTATAGTATATCTACATTATTTCTCTTTCTTACTCTTATTTGTCCTTTATTTTAAGCCTTTCTTTTCCTGGCGATCAATTGTATTAATTGTCTTTTTCTTTTCTTCTCTGTGCTCTTTTTCTCCCTTCAGCATGTTCGCCCCTTTGTCTCCTATTAGAGATATAGTGTGTGCATAGCTCTTAATTTTTTTCCGTCTCTTATTCTTTGATACTTATCAGAGTGACCAAACTAAGCCTCTCTTGTGTTTCCAGGCTTTCCTTCCTTCATTTCCTATCTTTTCTTGCAGCTCTCTTTTTCTCTCTAATGTGCTAGTGTTTGTAACAATCTCACTCTCTGTCTGGTGTTGGTTTTTTCGTAACCTCACTGTTCATGCTATTAATACTTGCTATCTCTTCTTATACAGATAAATAATTTTCAGCTTGCTTTTTCTTATTCTTACATTCCTTGTTGAACCTGTTTTTTATCTTATCTAAAGTCGTTTTTAATTTGTGTCCAGCTTGTTTGTGTCCATGTGAATTCCGCGTCCTCTCTCTGCGTCTGCTCATTTCTTTTCTCTATCTCTGTTTTTCCTGTTCTTGTTTTTTCCTGTCTATTTACTTGTTTGTTTATTGCCTAACAGTGTTTCTGTGTTCAGCTGCTCCATGTGCCTTGACCAGTCATCTATGGAGTGCTGTGTGTCCAATGTGTCACATTACATTGGCCTGGATATTGGCTCTTCTCTTGTTCTCTCTTTCTTCCTGCTTTTCTTTCATCTAATTTTTATTCACTTTTTACTTTTACTTTTATTTTCTTTGTTTCTTTAAACTCTGTTGTTCTATTTATTTTCATGGTGTATGAACATAGAGGTTTTCTCCCAGAATGTTTGTCCCACTTTAACATTATGTTTTTTAACAATCCTCGTGTAACAGAACTCAACATCAATTAACATTTCTACTAACATAGCAGCTCTGCCATGGGAGATCTCTGCACTCTCTCATGTTTAAAAAAACCCATATATTTTGTGTTGTTGATGCAGATTCTTAATAACTGATAGATACACACACTTCACACATCTGTCCTGTTAAAAGTCTTGTCCCTACATGTTGCTATACATGTTTGTCTATTGTATATAAAGTGGTGTGGTGTCGCCATACATGTCATTATACTTGTGTGTCTCGTTAATGTCTTTCGAGGGAACAAGGGTTGATCATAAACCCTATGGGCATTCGGAATCATTGATTGGTTTCGTTAACACTTTATTTGAAGGGGTGTGCATAAGACTGACATAACATAGTCATTACACTGTCATAACCATGACATGACACCTGTCATGAATAACGCTTCATGACATGTTATTGAAATATCCAAGTTGTTACACTGAGGCAAACAGAAACATTCATTACAGTATAATAAAGGTCTCATGACAGTCAATGTCAAAATGTTCCGCATGACAGTTTAATGTAATCTTACCACATAAATTTAAAATGTTTCTTTAGATTTGATTATTAAGCCTACTATGACATGTTTATGACAGGTCATGTTATTAGTTAATGTCAAGTTGACATAACCAAGAAATCAACAAGATATTTTCTCTTAGTTTATGTCAGGTTTTCATAACAAAGACATCTCATACAATGTCAATGGTGCGTTAAACGTGACATAATTGACCAAATGACACTTTATGACAATAGTCATAACTATTCATACTGTTCATGGCAGGTGTCATGTCATGATTATGACATGGTAGTCTTATAGTCTTACATGGTATTCTTATGCTTTCCCCTTCAAATAAAGTGTTAACATGGCTTCTATACATTTTAAATTGAGCTTTTATTGTTTTTTTATTATGTTCTGTCTGGAAATATGTTTGGAGGTAACTATCTTGTGTTAGAGATATGGATGTTCGCCACACTGGACATATGTATAGTCATATAAGGTTCCAAGTTCCATCAAACACAACTCACCACATCAAATGTCGTCAGTTCTAGCGCCCGCCATTCATCTGTCAAAAACATTGGCAGATTTTATTTGGCTCGATATAGCTTAGAGAACGTTCAGTCTACCTTGAAGCGACATCTATCCAAAGAAAACTTGGACTCAATTGGTCGTTTCAGATAGGCGGTATTCAAGCACCAAACTATGTGGAGGATGGACTTGGTGTGCTCAGACATTCGCTCTTAAGTTAGTTTCTCAGTTTTTTCTCGTTTTCCCACCGGGTCAAACTGTGTTTCTGCTTGCAGAGGCAACAAGCCAGCTAACAGTCCCAAGGGCCAACCCCCTGATGCTGACGGCCACTCCTCCGTAACTGACCTGGCCAACTCTCTCACTGGAGACATGGTGATGGTAAGAGACTGTCACTCTGCTATTGAAGAAGCAAGTCAGCCAGTGCATTAATGTCTTTTTGTGAGTTTTTTTGGATGGAACTTTTTGCGCAGAGGAATAAGATGTGTATCAGGCTTTGGTTAGCAGGATCATTCATAATTCTGTGTTAGTTTAGTGTTACATAGGAAGATTAATTTTCAGACTTATTTAAAAGGGGGTCTTAAAGGGGTGCTATTATACTATTTTACAGTCTAACTTTGGTACTGCAGTTTAGCCTCTCAACAAAAACGCTCTGTCCCTCTACACTCTGTTTGAACCTGCCCAATCGGAGAAGGCATAGCAACAGGCACGCCCCCTAGTTTCAAATTACACTGAGCGGACTGCAGTGCGTGCGCAGGCAGATTTGAACAGGCGGGAAGGGGGGGACAGGGACATATCTGAGCGTGTAGCAGCATGACCATACATGGAAAATCCGCTTTATCTACGTAGATAAAACCCGGAAACTAGACACTAGGCTGCCGCGAATGGCATCGGAGTGTTTAGGCTGTGCACAGCCACCTGCAGCCACCCCAGACAGTAAGCAGGGAATTTGTCTAAAATGCATGTATGTCATTATCTGACACTTTGGTATCATGTAGCATGACTGTATAACATTATGACAGCATTTATAGGTCAGAAAAGAAGAAAAGCATAATACGTCCTCTTTAAAGTGGCACTCCAGATTTAGTAGGGGTGAGTGGCCTAAATTGTGCCGGTGGGCAAGTTGTGCCACCCCTTGTTCCTAGAAAACCATAGAAGAAATTGGAAATGTGACCACATATTTAAGAAGAGCCATCCATTACTCATCCTGTAAAGAAGGGAGAAACATGGAATAAGAAATAAGCACATTTAAGCTAAAAAAAATGTTTTTTTGCCTTTCAAAGTAAAATTTCCATGATCAAGGTTTTTTGATAACTGTGTCTGAACAATTATAGACACGTTTGAAAACATTTGACTTAGTGCTTTAGTATGCTACACTTTGTGTCTATATAGTTAGCACGATGTCAGCCCTAAACTGCTGCATCATGCTTATTATCCAAAATGCTGGGGATGGGGTGATTTGTGCCAGAGGGCCTAGGTGAGTTATAAGTAAGTAAGTAAGTAAAATGTATTTATAAAAGCACATTTATAACAGTTTGCACTGTCCAAAGTGCTTTACATAGTGCAATCAAGGCAAAAAAATTAAGGTAAAATAACAATAACCAAAATAAAAGACATAAAGCCCAGACATCCACATATGAACAAAGATAGTAGTGCAGAGGTAAGATAGTTAATGGGGAGGAAAAACCAGGGTGTACAGATGGGTTTTGAGCCATGATTTAAATGCAGAAATGGAGAGAGAGGGAATCGCATATGCCAGGTGGCAGTTGGTTCTACAAGGGCGGAGCAGCTAGTGCAAAGTACATTTCTGAGAGTTGTGCCATTGGCATGGCTGTATACGCTGGTCACCAAAAGAAAGTGATTGTCTACAGTAGCTCAGAAGAGACTGACATCTCAATTCCACTTAACGACACCACTGACAAGAGTTCAGATGGCCAGAAAGATGATGATGGTGAGCTTTGCAGGCAAAACCACCTAGATCTGCTAGGCCTTGTTTAAGAAAATTGATCTTCAATCTTTGTTAAATATTTACTTTAAATAAACCTTAAATAAGTGATGGTCTAATGGATATGTCTTGCATTACAGTTTATGAGATATATATCAATGGCACAATTTACCCCATGGTATTTTCTCCAATGGCACAACTTACACCACACCAGGGGCAAGTTGTGCCACAAGACAACTTTCTTTCCGAAAGCTATATTTCTTCAACAGTTTATTCCAGATCCAAAGTTTTTATTGCCAGGGATGCACAACACCCTGAAATATATATTTGAGTTGGAGACTTTACTGTCAAGGCCTCACTTTAAAGTCACTTTGAGTAAAAAGTGGCACAACTTAGGCCACTCTCCCCTATTGCACTTCAAAAAACATTTGGGACTCTCAAAAGACAGGTTCAAAAATGACATTACACATTCGGAGTGCTTTGATTTTCCATTTTTGTCTCCACTGCTCATATTGACTTTCATTTCGTATATAACAGCATCTGCTTAAAATTATATTTTTTTGGATACGTAGAATGATCAATCACAATGAACACGGTACATACAAATGTAATATAAAGATGCCATGTACTTAATTGCGAAAAAAAAGCGTACCTCCAAAAGTAGGCTACATAAAAAAGAAAACGAAGCACACAAAAATAAAGTACCAACAAACTTAAAGCTTATTTGGCAAAATATGTGCGAGTCAAGCCATCCAAAGGTGACTCACACTGTAAATTACACTTAAGATATTTCACACTTGCTCTTCTGTTTAAAACCCATATTGACAGATTCTGAGTTAGTGAGATTTTTTTTGCAATATTGATTTAATTGATGTCATTTAAAAAGAATAACGCTCTGGCCTAAAGCAGTGAAATCAACCTGTTAGTGGAGGCTCTTAAGAACTGCTTGTTCTCTCATCTTCCTCTAAGTCCTTAGTTGTCATTTGCAATCATTGCTATTGTTAGAAAGAGAGCGAAGAAAATACAGGACAGAGACAGAAGGTGGAGCCACAGGGTGAAAGGAAACAACCGTAAAGTGAGCTGCAAGTGCAGAATGCCAACCTTGAGCTGCACTTTCGTCCTCTCCATACCCCTCCATCCAATGCTTGTTCTCTCTCTCTCTCTTACTCTCTCTTTACCTCTCTCTGTCCGCTGCTTTCTATCAGATATGGGTCTTTTAGTGCACAGCAGTGATAAAGTGGTCTGAGTGACCGTGAGAGTGAATGGGTGGTCTAAAGCTCCTCTATCTTCAAATCTGAGCACCTCCCGCCTCTTAAGGACATTAGAACGGAAATACAACTCTCTGTCTTCTTGATGTGGGACCAATCTCTGTCTTTGGGCAGCTGCTTGAGAACGCTGTGGTAGAAATGCAGCTCAAAAATCCCCCCTCCCCTCCCCTCACACTCCTCTCCTCCTCCGTAACTGCTTTGCGTGCACAAGCTTGTGTGAGAGAAGGTGTGTGTGTGTGCCCTTGCCTTGGACTGAACTTTTCCCCTGCTTGTGGCTGCTGCTGCTGCTGCTGCTGCATTGCTTTTTTATTTATTTGACTGCAATTGTGTCCTCGGCAGCTGTCGCCAGGTTCAGAGGACGATGACGGTGAAGGGCCAATCAGTGAGAAGCTGGGTCGGATCCAGTTCAGCATAGGCTACAGCTTCCAGAACACAACCCTCACTGTCAAAGTGCTCCGGGGCCAGGAACTTCCGGCCAAGGACTTCTCCGGCACCTCTGACCCCTTCGTCAAAATCTACCTGCTGCCAGACAAGAAGCACAAGCTGGAGACCAAGATCAAGAGGAAGAACCTCAACCCCAACTGGAACGAAACCTTCCTGTTTGAGGGTGTGTCTGATTAACTTTTGAAATTGTTATTCTTATGTTAATATTTTCCCATTAAAGGCCCTGAAAAAATATAATATCCTAAATAAATCTCTAACTGTATAAACAACTCTTAAAATTAACAACATTTCATATCGATTAATTATTAATAACAGTTTAACACTGTCAACTATCCCACAACAGAGAAAAACGTGACATTTGCCATCAAACAAGTTCTATTGGTACAGACTAAAACCAAAATGTTCATACTTTGGCAGAAAGATTTGTCTTCATAAAAGACAGCACTGCTGATAATAAGAAATTAATTGCTCACTCAGCTTTTGGAAATACACTCTCTTGCTGTGAATGATATGAGAAGAACTGCACCACTCTAATATATGTACAGGAGTTGCTTCGCTTCTCAACAGGGGAACAGTTAGCTTGGCTCTGACCTTTAGCGCTTGCTAACTAACATTGTTGTATCTTGTTTGTTTAATCTGTACAAAAAACTAATTTTAAAAATGTAGGGCTTGGCCCTCTGTTTATAGTCTTCATGTTTTGCTAAACTATCCAGCCTGGCTAGCAGAACATCAAACAGACTCATATAGCAGCATTAAGTTACTGATCTCCTTATTTAGAGTCCAGAAGTCAAACACTGAATTTGCCAAAATGTCAAACTATCTCTTCAACAATAGATTTTAATAAAATAATTAAAATCCAATATAATTTTTCTATCATAGTCAAGTTAAGTACATGCTGAATGCTCGGTCACAAAACTAAGTTTGTGTTACTGTTAAATTGAGCATTCACGGTAGTGAAAACGGCACATTGGAGGTAAAAATCCAAACTATTTATGAATACTATACTACTATATATTTATTCTTAAGTGCTGCAAACTGAAGATGGTTTGCAACAGCCACACAGTGCGCAGTGAAGTGTTTATGTGCTGAATGTGAAAAATGGAGGAGATTGGTCTTTTTGACATCCGTGTAATGATCTCCAGATTACACTAGACACTTTGTGCTGTCAATAATAATAGTATTGCACTATCTACTCAATGTATCTGAGGATATGTTTGTGTCTCTGTTTTAGGCTTCCCTTATGAGAAGGTGCGTGAACGCACTCTTTACCTGCAGGTGTTGGACTATGACCGCTTCAGCAGGAATGACCCCATTGGAGAGGTGTCAATCCCCCTTAACAAAGTGGAACTGGGCCAGATAAAGACCTTCTGGAAGGAGCTCAAGCCCTGCATGGATGGCGCTGTAAGAGAAGGAGCGCATCTGGCCAAATAATGACCGGTTCAGTGTTTTCATCCAGATGTTGTGTATAGTTACAGTATATAAAAGGCACACTAGGTCATTATGGAGAAAGTTTGTTGACCGATCACTTTTTGTCAAAATCAGTGAATATCTCCTCAAAATCTGCTACCTGTCCGTACTGTGTGTGTGCTTATAAAAATATTGTAAAAAAAATCAGTGTAAATACACAGCCTCGGCCACAAAAGTGGCATTTGACATTCTCCAGAATGACTTAGCATGCAATTTGTTGACTGGCTTTTAGTACGTGAGCTTGATTGACGTAATTTAAGTGTGAGCTAACGGGTTCAACTAAGCAGCCTGGTCACTTGACCATCTGTGTTTGGCACAGGGAGTTAGAGCAGAACGGGCAGTGAGAACAATTTAGTGAGAGTGATTAAAGTGGAGTTTGATATTCCCTGATGAAATATGATATTATACCGAGTGATTCACCCTCCATTGTGTTCGTGTGTGTGTGTGTGTGTGTGTGTGTGTGTGTGTGTGTGTGTGTGTGTGTGTGTGTGTGTGTGTGTGTGTGTTCCCCAGGGGAGACGAGGAGACCTGCTGCTTTCGCTCTGCTATAATCCCACTGCCAACACCATCACTGTGAACATCATCAAAGCGCGTAATCTTAAAGCCATGGATATCGGGGGCACCTCAGGTAGAGAATCCTCCTTGTTTGTTTAGTCTTTTCTCTTTCTAACCCCTCGCTCACCAGTTTCATGACTTCTGAAGCTCCGTGGCTTTTCACACACCGCTCCGTCTCTACTCAAACATTTGTTTGCCGTCTGACTCCTAAGCCGGGTCGCACAGTAGATAGCTGTGACATCAAGGTGACATTACTTCAAGCCTCTCGCACTTTCCCTCTCTCTTTCCCGCTCTCTCTCTTTCTGTATATCAACCAAAGATCTTTAGCCCCAAGGCCAAATCTGTATCAGCTCAGTCTGCTGCTAGACGATCAGGTCTCAATGTGAGTTGCTTTCTGAGGCATATGTTTGTGAAATCAAATGGCTATCTTCCTGCAACAGTAGGAGTGGTGTCTCTTAGTATTGCAGATTATGATAATGCTCCAGAATTGGGTAGTACAAATCCCAGGCCCCCTATTTCCATAAATACTTTCCTCATTTGTATGTTTCCTCGCTCAGGGGGATAAGTTGACCTTGAGCTCAAACTAGGTATCTGCTTCTCTGCTGCCTTCCCTGACTTTAACATCTTAGAGGGTAATTGCAAAACCTGACCCTAAAAATCACCCTATCCCCTGGGCACCTTCGTCCCCGCTCCAATGTCAAACGGCTGTGTTTTTCTCTGCGTTCATACCGCAGATCCATATGTGAAGCTGTGGCTGATGCAGAAGGACAAGCGTGTGGAGAAGAAGAAGACAGTGACGATGAAGTGCTGTTTGAACCCCATCTTCAATGAGTCCTTCCCCTTCGAAGTGCCCGCCCATGTGCTGAGGGAGACCACCATCATCATCACCGTGATGGACAAGGACAGGCTCAGCCGCAACGATGTCATCGGCAAGGTAACACATCATAGGCCCCTGGATACGACATATGACTTGAGCCCTTGTGCGTCCTTGCTACATAAATGGGACGTCAGTTCAACAGGTCGCTTTCCTGCCTGAATAGACAACTGAGTAAAAGTACTTTCAGACAGCGGTCCATTGCGTGCTGTGTGGACCGCTATTTACAGGTCGGCGACCTAAGAAGCCATACTGATGAAAATTATAGAGGAATTATTTTTACTGGATTGTAGACATTTATTATTCAACAGCAGTGAACAATCAAATCAATGCAAAGAAACGGTTGAGGAGCAACAACAACTTCAAAGTTTGATGTCAAGGGTCAGACATTTTTTTAAATTAAATAATAAAGCAAAGCTTAGTGAGTTCATCTTGCCATTGTGCCAAACATTTCCTCCATTTCAAAACAATAGTTTGACGCTTGTTGAGAAGGTCGATACGTTTCTCATGTCTGGCAATTAAATACAAGGCTTCAGCCAGCAGACAGTTTAGCTTAGCATCAATACCAAAAGCAGGGTGAAAAAGCCCGCCTGACTCTGCTCACTAATTAACACACTGTGTTGAGTTTATTGAACCGTACAAAAATCGAAGTGTGAAAACATCAGTTTGCTGTTTTAGTTGAGGTTATGTGCCGGACTATTTCTTGGTTGGGAGCAGTTTCCAGGCAACCAGCGACCAAGACGTAGCCTTCATTGATTAAGGCTTCAATGACAAAATATGTTCTAAAACCCATTAGTGATGCAGTCTGTGAGAAAAATGAGACCTGTCTCCTTCTTTCATTTCATAGCCTTTCAACTCATTGCTGCTTTCCAGCAACTCTCCCTTTCACATAACAGGAGCAAAGTATTGCTCAGACAGTTTGGCTCTTCCTGAGAAAGTGCTTTTATATTTGAATAAAAACTTAGTAGTAAAATGAACAGTAGTTAATATGTGGGGCCACGCTTCCGTCAGTCTGCCCCAGGGCAGCTGTGGCTACTATGGTAGTTTACCACCACCAGTATGACTGTGTGTGAATGAATGGAACCTGGAACCCTGTAAAGCGTCTTTGAGTGCCTTGAAAAGCGCTATATAAATCCAATCCATTATGTCCGACTGACAAGCAGCTGTTACTGAAATATCCAGCGACGCTACATATTCCATGGCTTATAATTGATTATTTCTATCTCCCCCTCCTCAGATCTACCTATCGTGGAAGAGTGGACCAGCGGAGGTGAAGCACTGGAAAGACATGCTCGCTCGGCCGCGTACTAACGTGGCCCAGTGGCACGCTCTCAAGGCCTGATCGCATCGCCCAGCTCCCTCCATGGCCCCTTCCCCGTCTCCTACTCCCCCCTCTTCCCGCTCCCGTCCTTATGCACAAGACTGACTTGCTGCCAGGCTGCGAAACACGGGTACAATTAGCCATCTGCTCTCTTAAACCTTTAAACTATTTTTCCTCTTTTCTTTCAAAATCTCCGACTCTTCTCCCTTCCTCTGATCCCTCCTCCTCATACGAATGTGTCTTAATTTCAGTGTCTCACCACTTTGCCAATGGTCCCCCTGTTTCTGACTGTCTGTGTGTCTGTCTGTCCTTATGCACTTTGCCTGTGGAGGTCTGATATTCGGTTTCTTTGTTGACCCCTTGGTTCTGAGCTGCACTGCAGCCCCTGACCCAGTTAAGGTGCCAGTCCCGTGGGATCACAGAGAATCTTAAGTAAAGATCTAATCTAATATAATCTTAATGTATGACTATTCCAGGTACACAGTACTATACAGTATGTACAATATGTACAAATAAATATAAATATTAATATTATAATTATTAGGCGTATAGATCGTCAGAAGTCTCCCTATACACACAAATAGTGTACAGTGTATTATCCATAGCCTAAGCCTGTCTGATGTTTCCCATCACTTATTTCATTTGTCGCCACGTCCTTATCATCCATCTCAAGTGTAATATATCGTCCCCCCTCCTCATACTCAAAAATGGTTCAGCTGAAGTTGTCGAAAGCAATCAATACTCGGTTTGTGATGAAACCAGCTGAACTCAAGATGAAACTGTTGATACCACTGTCTCTTCTCTCCCTCCTATTTGTTCTTCTCCATACTTTTCTTTATCTATTTTTTTCCCCCTTTTGCTCCCTCTTTTTCTTCATCTGGCACAATATTAATAAAGCCCCGTCTCTGGACCCCCCCTGCCCCTCGCCTCGCCCCCGTCCCCATGTCGTCTGTGTGCTGTGGGTGCCGTGCTGTAGCTCCAACAAAAATAGAGATTAAAGAAAAAAAAGAAGACATAAATAAACTAAACTTTCCGATGCCGGGAAAGCGGGAACACAATAACCTTGTTAAATGGATCGCTCCTGATTTTTCCAGAAAAAAAGCCCTGACGCGGAGAGAGAAAAAAGAAGACGCCAAAAGGAAAAAGAAAAACACAAAAAAAAAAACAATCCCCCATGATATGATGATGTCATTTCTTACAGCATCACCAACTGAGGAAACTAATTTCGGATTCTTCTTCCAATGTTAAGATGAAAGCAGAAGCAACAGTTTGCGCTGTATGTGCACATGCATTCGATCGCGTGTTCACACTTGTTTCTGTTTATTAGTGCTATGAATACTTTGTGCTGCCCTGTGCTCTTGTTTTGCGCTGATGGGGTCAATCTCCACCGGTTCAGACTGTATGGTGTGTGTGTATGTGGGTGTTAATGTGTGCCTGTTGCTGTGTGTAGGTGTGCGTGTGCGTTCACAGGAGCAACACAATTCAGACTCGTCAGAAATCTTCTTCTCTTTTCTCTTTCTCATCTTGCGCTTTTCTTGCTCTTCTTACTGCCATTGTTTCCCCATCCTCCTTTACTGACCTGCCTTCTGACCGAGGGCTCGGGAAAGTTCTATCTGCACTTTTTGAAAATGTAATAACAATAATAACGATGATGATAGTTTTGATGATGATTATAGAACAGGTGAAAAATTAAGGGAGGAGTACCTGAGAGGGTGAGCAGCAGTTGGGAAGAGGAAACGTCTGCTCTGTGATTTCAGGGTTTGGAGATGAAGTGGAGGACACAGGGTGGATGTAGGGCTCTCATCCTTTCTGTGCCTCTTTCTGTGCGTGTGTGTGTGTGTGTGTGTGTGTGTGTGTGTGTGTGTGTGTGTGTGTGTGTGTGTGTGTGTGTGTGTGCATGTGTCTGAAATGTCACCCGTGAATGAAGAGATCAGGCTTGTCTGCTTGTCATAGCAGTGCTTGTACACAGTGTGTTGATAAAGAGCGAAGCATGGTCACTGCTCTAACCAAGAGTCTGTGATGCTCAACAATAGATGCACATCTGGAAGACCTATGCACAGTTTTCCCTTTAATTATCAATGAAAAAAGGATAACGTGGCCTCCTCTGAGTTTCTCTGGAGCTAGGAACGACTGTGTATCGTAGACAGAGGGTTTGATAGTGGATGACGGTCAGATCTGCCACTGTGAGATACTGTAGAAGCAGATTAGACATTATCTCTCTCTCTCTCTCCCTGAGTGCTTGAGAGCACCACCGAGTGTACTGCTAGCTGCCCTGCTTGACGGGCACATTCAGCTCAACTTGATATTTCTGTATGTTAACCAAAACATAAAGCAGCGACGTGAATGTTGTGGGCCATTAGGAGCTGCTCACACAGACAACTCTTTCTCTGTGTACTCAACACTGTCACTGTAAGTCTGCCTGTGATTTCACATTCAATCAACTCCTGTGAAACGTAATCCTGTCAGCCATTCAGGATTTGTTTCTTTTGGCTTCTAAATGAGGATCCACCTTTCAAACATTTATCTGGTTGGACTGATTTTGCAAAGCAACTCAATTATTATTATTATTTTTCGGTCCTCGTCTGTATAAGCCAGTCTGGGCTGTCATGCTTTGAGCGCGTTCCGGGACGTTGTGCTCCTTGTGAGGCTCGGTGCTGGCTCATTGTATGCACTGATTCAGTCCAGTAGCCTTCAGAACAATTGGCCAGCCTTGGAACAGCGCCCACTATTTTGACAGCCACTGCCTGCAGTGTCACAGCACATTACACTCCCATTAGGTAGTCAGAAAAGGAGCAATATCTGCTTCCTCAAACCTGGGGGAATCGCTATTTGCAGAGGTAATACTCACCAAGAATAACACAGGCACGCAGCGCTCTCATTAGTAACCACGAGGATGATGGACAGGGATTAAGGCCTGCCAGTCAAAATGAGAAAGATAATCAGTAGGCCATCGCCACTGAAGCTGTGAAAAACAAACGCGGTTTGAATGTGCAGGTGTGCAGGTGATGAGTCGACACAATAGCTCTGCCAGTACCTTTCACTAAGATTACATGTTAGTCAAGAAGTTACAGGCGTTTACAAAGCCTAGTCATCAGTGACCCTGTGAACTAGGGGATACGGTTTTATTTTTAGCAACATGATGCACAGTGAGATGCAGCTGATCCTCGAAGGTAGACTGAAGGGTTTCCGTGTGAACACTGAGTACTTTGAACACAAACTTCTTAATGTTTAATTCACAACATTTTCTTTTTTTTAAGGTTCATTCTTCAGTAGTACAGTCATCCAAATAATGAACAGTTCGCTCGGGGCATAGGATGGGGGTTTTCGGGGCTAAATATAATATATATTACAACATTAATGTGTTCTTTTGCTCACTCCCACTGCTCCCATAACATTGTTTACAGCAGTTTTTAAATAGCAGGCAGCTATTTTCAGTTACAAAAGCTTGAATAAACCCACTGCTCAGTGCAAACAGCAGACAGAAACAGTTGACTGGTGAACACATTGAAGCATTAATCAACTAAAAAGCCAGATATTTCCCTCAGGAGTTGGTCGTGGCCAGAACAGAGCTAAAGGGGAGTAAATATTGGACTTACATTCATCAGACAGACATACATTACTCAAAGTTAATGATAATGTTGCTCCATAACAGCTGGATGTGTAAGCAAGCTACTGTTTGCTGACAAATTCACCAAATCAATTTAAAATGTGATATGTCAATTTGTGTTAATTATTGCGTTTGAATCTTTTTATTCCCTTCCGAGTTTGCTCCAGACAAAATGTATTATTATTACATTACTCCTTTTCTGTAGCTGACTTTTGTAACATGTCATCAGCTCAAAATCATGTTTATAAGAAATTCTTATAAAATTTGGAAAAGTCATAAAGTATCAAGCTTGAAAAACAATGTTTAGTAAACTGTTAACGAGAAGAACACAGCATCAAGTTCAAAGGAAGAACGGTCTTCTTATCCAGAATGAAAAGGGACTAAGATTAGTGACTATTTATATTAAAGGTCATCACCTCCTAAAATGAAAAATAAAATGTGATTTTGATTTTGTACTTTCACAAGAGTCAACACAAAGTATCCAGAAAATGTCACATCAAACAATCAAATAAAATAACCGGGAGTCCATGACCTCATATCCTCTCATCGCTAACAACAGCACCATTAAAAAGAAAAGATGGTAAGCTCAGAAAGAAACCGTATAAAGGCGAAAGTCATTTCCAAATCCCACTTTTCTCACACTGCCACTATCACACTGTGAACCTTTGGCAAAAGCATTGTCAGCAATGACCTTCAACCAATGGAGCTAGTTGATATACCATGGCTGTAATACAGATGCTCCCAGTTCAGACTGTTTGCTGACTAACTCGACACACTAATGTGCATCTGCTCTCCATGTGTTCAGCTTCAGCTATGTCTTCCATCAATGGTTAATTTCCTGGCCAAGCCAACTGCTAGGTGCAGGTGAGGATAATTACCGTTTGATTAAAAAGGTTTAATTCAAGGTGACAGACAAAGCCAACACTGCCCACCACTTTGAAACTGAGGCTCTTAAAACAGGACAAAACTGGGCAAAGTTTGCATTTTTACCTGATTTATTTAAAATGTTTCTATTTAAAATTCAATCATTGAAATACTTTCTACTTTTCAAGTTTTCTTAAATTTCTTTAAACTTACACAATGCAGATTCACGTTTACATGTGTGACTGACTGTCAGTCTAATTCGGTTCGGACTATAAAGTAAATGTAACTATCACAGTAATGGTCTCGAGGGCTTGGAGCGAAAAGGGCGTAAGTGACATTTTCTGAATTTTACAGGAGAGCAAAACAAACTTTTTATTGATTCTAAATATTTAATAAAAAACAGCATATGGAAGTAATCTCTACTTTAATAGAGATTAGGCTTCAATGAATTTATATTTTAGAAAACATTTCAAATTAAAAAAAAATATATAGCCTATTAAAATAAAATAAAAAGTAAAGTGTTTATTTTAGTGTCCATATTTTCTCCATCATATGTGGGTATGTCAAATTCTCCAAACATATTCAAAAACACTTTTTCCTGTAGTATAAATGATGGTCTTTTCTGCAATCCCTCCATATTGTCAGCTCTTGAGCCTATTTATGATGCACTTACGCCTTTTGTGCGCCAAGCTCAGTGCACTTACGCCTGTTTTGCTCCAAACTCAACTGAAGGTTTTCACTTCGCCTTTATGTTTTCAGCCTTTATATCAAAAAGTAAAATGTTTAGTGAGGTTATTCTTTTACCATTTGATAGAACTTATCAAGACCTTTAAAATTATATATAAAAGTCATTTTCGCAAAATATGTCACTTACGCCCCTTTCGCTCCAAGCCCTGTACTTTGTGGTCCCCCAACTTTTCCTCTACTGCCAACATGATATTGTTTTCAAGTGAAATGTCTTTTCGATGGTTTCCAATTCATTGTTTGACCGGCATTCAGAGGATTAACTGGTGAAAAATACTTTGGTTGGTTTCCAGTTCCTTCAAAAGAGCCTCCACTGTATTAGAAAATGTTAGCGTGCTAACACACTAAGCCAAGGTGGTGACCTGGGCTGTGTCCGAAGCCAGTGCTCCATATATACGGGATACTCTATCGTTAATTGATTTCTTACACTTACGTATTATCATCAACAGGTGTTTGGTCGCACAACAGTCATTTTTTTATTCTGTTGTGGAATTTTTCAGGGCATTCATAAATATGATCTCAGGTCAACACTGTGGAACTATATAGTTAACATGAGCATGTTAGCGCGCTTGCTTTAACATTTAGTTACGTATCCTCGTTAAGCAGCTAGGCCTACTGCTGTAGACTTATTGTTATCAGTCTATCCATCTAGATATCATGAAAAAGAAGATCCATCTGTTGGAATTTCATCTATTTTCTTCAAAATAATTTTCCTGAGTGTGTCCCCCACCCCCTAGATCATTGTCACCTGAACCCTTCCCTTCTCTGTTTGCTTTCTGAATAACTGAATGCCTTATTCTTCTGAGTCTGATTATATTGTTTGTCCTTGTTATGCTCTCAGCCCCTTCGTTGTTCTGGGACACTAGTTTTCCTTGATGCATATGGCTTTAAGAAGAGCGACCATGACTCACTCTTTTGGAAAGGTGCCTGCTTTGCTGTAATTTGTGCAATATTAAATTAAGGGGTACACTGTGCTTTATGTCTTGGAGAATTTAAGGTGTGTGTGTGTGTGTGTGTGTGTGTGTGTGTGTGTGTGTGTGTGTGTGTGTGTGTGTGCGTGCGTGCGTGCGTGCGTGCGTGCGTGCGTGCGTGCGTGCGTGCGTGCGTGCGTGCGTGCGTGCGTGCGTGCGTGCGTGCGTGCGTGCGTGCGTGCGTGCGTGCGTGCGTGTGTGTGTGTGGAGGATTAAGATCAGGCTGTGGTACTCTCATCCTGCTGGGACAGCATATGAGGTTTTATTCTGCTGAATCATTGATGGCTGAGTCAGCCCACGTGTCGCCTTGGTCAACTTTGTCGCAGCGTGAGTCTCGCCCTGCACAGACAGACCTCTCCTCCCCCAATTCACCCTTTCAATTGTTTTAAGCATCTGGTGAAAATCATCGATGTGACTTCTCCCAATCAGGGTTCAAGCAAGCATTATTTGAATGGTAACAAAATGAATATGAAAAACAAAAATGAGTAATAATATCTTGTTTTCCCTTTCTGTTCACATTTGACTGTCGGTCAGTGTGTGTGTGTGTGTGTGTGTGTGTGTGTGTGTGCTCGGTGTTCTTGTGTTGGGTTTGTTTCTTTACAAAAAACGTGATTAGAAAACCCTTCTGTTTTTGAAAAACTTTATGTAAATATTGTTGGTGAAAATTAGCATTTGTTGTACGCCAAGTTTTCATTTGTCACATGAAATGTAGAAAAACAATGACATTCATGAATACCAGTGGTGATGTTGATGATGCTGAAGCTGATTATACCTGCCCTTCTTGAATAAGGGCTTTTGATGTCCGCTGTATTTTTGTTGGAGGTGTTGTGAGGTCGAGGGCAAGAGAAACAAAGGCAAGGAGTGATACCCAACACATCTCGGGGCCCACTGTAGCAACACTGCCGCGTACCTTTCCCCAACCCCTACCACCTCCAGGAAGCTATGAGTGTCGCAAATTGTAGCCTGTGTTATTTATACCATACACTATCTTTCTATTTTTATTACAAACATAAAACACAGAGTGATCCTTGGCTGAGTGAGACGACTGTTCACCTTGCCATGGAGTCAGTCAGCCACGGTCGCTTGGCATCCCGTCTCACCCTGTCTGCTCACAGGCTTGGGGATTTACTGTAATGCCATTGTGTTGGACGGGATTGGCCCTGTACTGACACTGATGATGCCTTCCTCATTGAATTTGGAGTCATTATTGCTCCCTTGGAGGCCCATACATAAAGATGGGCATATATGGAGGAAGGAGAAGTGTATTCCAAGTGGAAGCACGTGCACCGTCTGGTCTGATCCTGTGAACACAATTTCCATTCTTGTGATTCAGCCTCCTCTTTGGGGTTGAAAACATGACAAAGCACAACTGACTGTCGTGAACTCAACACATAACATGCACTCACTCTGCCAAGTCAGACATCTGTAAGAACTTTTAAATTCCTAGCAACGACAAAAGCGAGAGATAATAAGATTGATATCCAAATGTCCAAAACAAAATTATATTCAGCCCCACTGCTGCCTGCATCCACAAAATGAAAAGAAAAAAATAGATATATACACATGGCTGCAGTCTAGTTATTTTCTCTGCAGGTGTCTGCACGCTCACTTTGCTGTTTTCAATATGCCATAGCCTTATGAATCTGGCCCGGGCCTCTGTACAGCGCAGGGATAGAGATTATCAGTTTCACATTACTTTTAAAAGCGTCTCTGCCAAAGACTTGATATGGTACAGCAGATCCTCCCAGCAGCCGTCTGCAGGATAGAAAGTGGATACAGTATGGCTATCCATTTGTAATACCATCCTTTGGGAGGGAGTTTCATGGGGAGTCGGAAAAAACACACATATGAACTGAAAAAAATATACACTTTTTTGACTCCCCCACACCCCCCTATATCCAGATCCCTCAAAATATTTGTATCTTTCTTTCCTTGTTGGTTGTAAATAGAGTTTGTGATGTGGTTAGAGCAGCCTCTAACTCCTGCCATAATGTGGACATTTTGAATCAGGTAGGTAATAAGCAATACTTACTCAACTGATCTGACGCTATGCGCTGACATATTACACTCACCGCGTCTGATGGTGACGCCTTTGCGTTAAGGGATGTTGCGGGGAACACTCCTGTCTCTTCACCTCCTCTCTCAACTTGCCATGGCCCACCTCTTCAACAAAGAGTGCTCTAACTTAAAACACACAATTGTGATGTGTACAATCTTATTTGATGTATTTATTTATTTATTTATTTATGTATTTTTGCCAACTTTGTATAGTGTATAAATATCTATAAATATATGAAAAATGACAGTACTGTATAGATTTTAGCTGCCTGGTAAGGTTAATAGTATATACTTGGTAGACTAAACGAAAAAGCGTAGAGCTGTTCAAAAGCCAGTCATTGAGAAAATGCTTTCTGTAAAAACCGGTGCCACTGGCTCTTTTTATAACCTAGGTTTCGTTTCTGGTTTATTTTTTTATTATTGCCAGTGGGATCCAAAAGTGCGTGTTGTTAAAATTTTCGTCCGTTTGTTTCATGGGTTTGTTTGTTGTTGTTTTGTTTTTTTTCTTCTTGATAAGACACAGCATGGTTCTGGCAGCCAGGAGAGTGCAGTGGAACGCAGACTGGGACCCTGTGCAGTAGTGTGTGTGTATGTGTGTGTGTGCGTGTGTGTGTTAGGTGTGTGTCCGTAGTGCTAGTGCTCTCTGTGCAGTGCCTCCCTCCTCCCTCTTTCTCCCTCTCTGATGTAGTTTGTCATGTGTCTGTGTGTGTGTGTGTGTGTGTGTGTGTGTGTGTATGTTAAGGTGCAGGATGACTGTGTTGACTGAAGCTGGCGGCTGCCCTCTCTCTCTCTCTCTGTCTCGGTCTCTTCATGTCCACTCTACTTCTTCATTTGAATTCTCCACCAAGTATAGATTTCCACTTCCTCCACCCCGATTGTTCATTTGCTCTCCCATTCAGCTGGTAATGCGCACACCACCACACTCTTAATTCCCCAGTAATCCATGCTTCCTCATATATCTGGGACTCTTTGTCCATTAGCATCTCTCATCCATTACTGTAGGGCACCGTGGTTTTTCCAACAGAGCTCTGTGGACCAGAGAATGATTTAGCACAAAAAAGAGAGGATCCACGTACCTCATACCTTCATTTTTCTTTTTTTGCATACATACTTTCAGTCTCCTCTCTATACAATGTGGAGGGGAAGGGCAGCTGCTAGCTCAGCACGCAGGAACACAAAGTAGCCATAATCAGATGTCAAGCACAGACCTGTGACTGAAATCTACGTTGTGGCGGCTTCACAGTTTGTAGCAAGAGCGAGAGAATAGCCTTAAAGATTGGACCAACTACACACAAAAGAAAAAGAAAAAAAAGAGTGGGATATATGCATTCGTAGTGGACTATTATTACCTTCCCTTTTCCCACACCAGATTTATTACTCAGTATTCCGACGTGTTGCTTGGTTGCTCTGTACATATCTGTGTAGTACTTCTGTTGATGTCCCTGTATTAGAATAGTAACGGGTTCTTACTGGGGCGGCCTCCGCAGACGTCCTCTCCCCTCTTGTCTTGTGACATTTCCTTTAAAAACTTCAAACATTCCATCCGAACTCAAGCGAGCAATATTTTAAAGATGATTAGATTTCACGTATAGGCGGTGAGTTAGAAAAAAAGCAGCAGAAGGACTGAAACACAGACATTTCTGCTGGAGCCATGACAATAACCACGACGTCTTGTCTGCGTTCACGTCCCTCTGAGGACAGACTCGGCATAAAGACCGCAGCACACGCCTCTCTGCTTCCTCCTAACGCCACCTACATGCTACCCTCACCTGGCTCTGAGAGGTCAAAGTCACCCACTGGTTTTGAGGAGCCCTTGACCTCCAGCAGGTTAGGGTTAGGAAGTAAGGGTGTTGAAGGTGAAGAGGTGGGAGAGCCCCCCCCCTAACCCAGGGAAGAAGGCAGAGAGGCCTGTCCCTGTGCTCACATCCTGGATCAGGGGGGAAGGGAGCGAGGGCGTCTCGAGGTCAAACCCAGTAGCACTTAAGTTTTGCGTTCCATGTTTTTTTTTTTAGCCTCTCCTGCTTTTTGGCCGAGCGGACTGTGATCTTACTGGTTGTTCTCCTCTGCCCATCAGTGTTACAGAGTGTGTTGGGTGGAAGGAGCCATGGAGCTGAGCTCTGATTTTGTTCCATATTAAAGAATCATTTTTCTACACCTGTGTCCAGAGATTCACTGCCCTTTCTGTCTTTGTTTTTTTTTAAAGGTGATTTTTAGAGTCATCGGCACTGGATATAAGCTACATGGCCAAAAATATGTGGACACCTTGAAATTGCAGTTATTAGCGATTGTTCAACATCTCCAACCCGTAGGTGCCCCCATGCTGCAATTGCTGATACAATCAGTTGATTCATTGATCTGTTGACCGACAACTGATAAAATGTTTGCTACAATTCTAATTATCAATTAATAATTTAAATTAAAAATGATTAGCTATGCAAGTGGATCGGCTTTTGCGATGGCACCACTTTGCTCCAGAAATATATCAACAATTATTGGATGGATTGACACGTGCAATGTTCCCAAGAGAATCCGTCTGGACTATACCATCAGATGGCTTTTCATGAAATTAGCTACAGATATCCAAGGTCCCTAGAGGACACATTAAAACAACTTTGCGTCAACATTATACCTGCTAAACATCGGCATTGTCATTGTGAGAATGTATGCACGTTGGCTTTGGTATTTAACAATCAAAGCAGCTCACACAGCCACAAGCATGGCTGTACATGTTCAGTCTTCTTCAAGCTTAAATGTGAATATTACTGGATTCCCACGTTCTCTATGATAGGAAACACAATATCTTTGGGGTTTGAACTGTTTGTTCAACAAATGGATGGAGATTGTTAACTATCACAAATGACATTTTCAGATAATTATTTTTTTAAACCGTCAAATCAATGAAGAAAGTAATCATCAGATTAATCGATCCATCATGAAAATTGATAGCGGCAGCCTTCTGGAAGATGTTGGATAGGGCCTTGATGGTTGGGTCAAAATCTTCAACACCAAATGGGGCCAATCATTTTCTTTGGGAAACGGGAGAGGACCTTCCCCAAGATGTTGTCTAATATGCTGTAGTATTTCCCCTATTGGGATAAAAGGGAAAAATAAATAAAACAACCAAATGTTACAGTGGTTTCCAAATCCTTATGGCCTTATGTTGTATCTAGGACACACACTAGTTCAGTGTGATTAAACTGATGTATAAATAATTAGAGTCTGTAATGACACCATTTCAATTTAACATGTTATAACATTTGCTGATAAAGAAGGCAATTTGCAAAGGTTGTTTTGGGCTTTGTGAGCAATTAAAAATGTAAAGTGCAGGGCGCCGCTCTGAGCAACACATCAGCCAGCTTGAAGGTAAACCAATCACACAGCTACTTGCTACACTTTGCCGGAATCTTTCATCTCCTTTTCAAGGATGATGACAGAATGTGTCATTCATTACTCCCAGCATTGTTCCTACAGTTTGGTTTCATTCTGACATTTTGCCTTTCGTTCAACAGCTTTGTGTGTTTTGGGTTCAATCCAGCAGACATAGAAAAGGCCTAATTGCACAAATATTAAGAGGCGCTTCTTGCAACATCAATATGATAGTAAAAAGAGATTGTTTTCCTTTATTCTAATCTGTCTCTCATCAGATTAGAGAATAGCCTGTCTTGCACCTGTCACCTGAAATAAGTGTTTTTACTTTAAAAGTCCTAGTTTATGCCTGAATTCCCCTCGGCAGCTGACTTAAACTTAAAATGGAAAAAAGAGATGACAAAGCAGTTTACTCCAAAACCATTCGTGCCAAATTTGCCTATTAAGTACAGAAGTCAAAATGGAAGAAGGCAGGAGATAAGACTCAGAACAGTGGGGGCGGTGATGCGAAGAGAGAGCACCTCTGAGACCTGACACACAAAGAGGGGTCTTAGCGCCTGAGCTGTCTCTTTATGTCTCTCTGAATATTAATTCCATGCTATTTCTATGGCAAGACATAGAATCAGGTTATTGAACCGACAGAGAAACCCGGGGCAGCGCGGTGTCAGGAGCAGGAAACACAGACTATAGCACTGAGCCAGCCAGGCTCCTGCAGACAGGGGCCGAGGTTCCATCCCTCCCTGAACTACAACAGACGGCTGCAGGCAAGCCAAACGCATCAACTCGACGGGAGCCCCTTGCTTGCATCACCTCCTATCTATTTTTAGCACCACTGCACTCTCCTCCTTTCTCCCCCCCTTTAAAGCTGCTTCTGTCTGTTATCTCAGGTGCAAACTGTTGCAAAAAAAGGTGCAGCTTTTCCCCCAGCATTGTTGTCAGTTTGATGAATAATCTGGCCTCTAACTGAGCCTGGCTCCAGCAGCACATAATTATGTTATTTATGAATTAATCAGATTTCTGTGTTGCAGAGATGAACAAACAGGCAGCAGGGCTTAGAGTCTGCAAGTTTTTTTTTCATTCTAAACAGTGAACAGCAGCAGGTGCTTGCACTGATCAGTCCCTGCTTTCGCAATCCTTAGCTGAAGTTGTTCTAATAAGAGAAATCCTCTGATTTAATATGTGCCTGGAAGGAAAATAGGCGCCTGGTCTATTCCGGCTGTATGGATCCCTGAAAATGTATAATTAGAAATGCCAATAATGTGCACATTGTGTTTAAGAAAATAGGAGCAGGAAATGAGACTGTCAGTTTCAATAATGCAGGCGTTCCCCTGTAGTTATTTTTTTTTTGTAGAAGATAATGAACAGTTCCAGGCTTGGCAGGACAGCACATCAGGCGAGAAGCACTGTGGAACGGCAATAGAAGCAACAGCTTGGTAAAGATAGGCTCCGTCGACTGCCAGCGTCGGACAGATGGAGGGAGAAAAAGGAAGAGAGAAGTGATGTGACAGAGGTGAAGATGCAGCGCGAGGCCGAGGAAATGAGATGAGAAGAGGAAGTGAGAATTAAAGGCAGTGTGTGAGAGGAGATGATGTGACTGTAATGCATTGTCTGTCGGGTTCGCTGATCCACTGGGTGAGCAGGTTGTCATGGAAAACCCCAGATAGATTTTCTACTGTAGGCTAATTCAGAGTCTGCCACAGTGAAGAAAATGAAGAATGTGTTTTGTGCTGTGTGTTTGAAGAGTGTGTGGGATCTGTGAGACACAGCAGAGCTTGTGAAAGATCCACTGGAATGACATCACACTCATTTAGAATATAAATTCCTCCTTTTGACAGTTAATTATACAGGAATATAAAAGGTATATGTATTCACCCAGGGGTGAATGTCCTCTACATCAAGCAAACAAATGTGTGCATAGGTATAGATGGTGTACAGATATTTCCTCCTGCGAACGCCGGGTGATAACTCTCTGTCCAGAACAGAGATTTTTATTTATTTATCAAGATGTCATGCAAATGTCAAGCCATCCATCACTATACATAACCTTACATCTTTTTCTGGGCTGGACTGAAGGCAGAACCACTGTGGCATCACAGTGCCATCCAATGGACACACAGAGAAACTACCCAGTCTGGTAAAAGAGCTGCATGAATAACATTGAATAAAAAACACTTAATTATACACACGTTACAATGCCACAACGCAGTCCATTTTAGCCATACATATCACAAATTCTGAAATGTGTGACAGAAGGCTACAATCTGTACATTACACAACACCCTATATTATGAATAAATAAATATAAAGACTTCATTGTACTGTATATACTGTATATAACACAGTGTAATGTAGTTGTAAAGTAAATGTTACATAAGAAATAATGTAGTGATCATGCAAAGCATCCATGACTGGGTATATGAACAGATGAATGACAATACAACACAGTTCATAATAATACAGGATGAAAGTACTGAAAATGAATTCACAATGTTCTCATGTTAATTACATTTAGGTAAATAATTAGCAGTTACATGTTTATGTGTGGTATATAAAAGATCAATGTGATACTACATCGATATTACAATAATATCAATTGTATATCATTCATTATCTTCAATGTAAATAATGTGATATTGTTCAATATACAATGAAATAAGTGTAAAATAAATATGCAATATAGTAGAGCACTAAAGTTTTTGCTACTGCTAATATTTTTGGGCCCTCTTGCAAATAATAAAAACATCATCACTGAAGATGTGTCCAGAAGAATCAGTAGATGTACTTGCACAGCTTGTTTATTTAACAATTGAGGATTAACTCATACAAAATAATAAGAATTTCTACATATTTGTGTTTAGGACTAAAATAAACACACAAGTAGATTAGCAATTAGCATGAGGCAGGTCTTTTATAATATTTGTTGTCACAATAACAAGCTAACTACCAACTATGATACAGTAGGTCGACCTTCTACCAACCTGACAGCTCTTAACACCTGAACACCACCTGCTGCCTATCAGAGTTTGGCTAACATGTGGAAAAGCTTAAATAAAAAGTTAAAAGTGCTGAATAATGCTTGAAATGTCCAGCTTCTGCCACTAAAAAGTGTGTTTTTGGAAGTAAAATATCAAATCAATATCTGCTGACATGAAGAAAAGAGAAGAAGAAGTCTAGACATGTGAAAACCATAACTGCAACAGTATCCAAATGATATTATAACGTCAACTTTAAAATCAACATAAACAAGGAGGAGGTTTTGTTGCAACAGTCTTTTTTCTGCACTAACAACTTAGTTTTCGGGTTTCATTATAAAGTCCACAAAAGTTGCTGAATGTTGTATCAACTTCAGGATTAATTTATGGTGAGGCAACCCTGTCAAAATATGATCTATAGTGTTACTTGTAAGCAGCCAACCTTTCACACTGTAGTCATTCCTCAGTCCTGTAATGTTGCTAACCCTTGTGTGCTGAATCTCCTAGCAACGCAAACCTGTTTACTTACAAAACCACCACAGGACAGAGAGGTGAGAGGGACAACCTGCAGGAGTTGCAGGTACGTCAGAGGGCCTAAATGAAGTTATCTTCTTCTGGGTAATTTATATCCATACTGCAAATGAAAACATCTGTAATAACTGGGCTGCAGAGCTGCTGTTACTTAGAACTTTCCTCTCAAAGAGCAATCGATAGGAAGGCGGCACTTATTGCATTATTTCTTTGCCACAGCCTCTGTAATCACTTCTGTTGGATGCAGTCAAATCTTTAAAAAAAACAAATGGAGCTACAGTTTGTTTGCTGCTTTTATTTGTGTTTACAAATGCCCTGAGGATCTTTGCTATCCATCACTGTTGTCAGTGGAGGTTTCCATTACAGCAGTCTCAAATGGCCGGGCAAGGGAGGATAGTAATGCCAGCCAGCAGGGGACGACTGACCAGCTACACAATTGAACCCTACAATACTTCTCAGAGGGCCTCATATGGGGAAATAGTGCAGGGTGAGAGAACGAAACCATTAATTCACATTAAATGATGTAGTCAGAGAAGTAACTCTTTATCACATTGATAAGAATGTAACTTTCTGATGGACAATATTTGTATATTTTATGGCTGTTTTAGACAAGGGCGGGATTAACTACTCTACTTACCTCGACCATCTCAGTGGGACCGGCTTCACATTAAACCAGAGACCTGCCATATATTACAGGCCCAGTCTGGACCTCATCGACAACCCTCAGTATGGGTAAGTGTCAGGGCCGTTGAGGGCTTTGCAGGAACGTGGCCCACAAAAACTAAATGTAGGCCTAGAGGTTTGTCAAAGGCCAAGTGTGTTCAATGTGTCTTTGTGTGTGTGTGTGTGTGTGTGTGTGTGTGTGTGTGTGTGTGTGTGTGTGTGTGTTAACTCTAGTACCGTAATTAAGGCCAACTCAAGGTACCTGTACTTTTCTGGAGTATTTCCCTTTTAAGCGGCTTTGTACCTTTTGCTCCACTTCATTTGTCTTATAGCCTTAGTCATTTTTTAGATTACAGTGTTTCACTTGCTTCCTGTCCTGTGAAAACCATGTATATACAAATTAGGTGATTGTTAATTTTTGTTATTGTTAATTATGAAACATATATACATTAACACAGCGGTCCTATTTATCCTGAAATATCTTAGATAAAAGTGAAATGCCAACAGGGAGCATTTTATTGCGGAACAATTACTTTTACTTTTGATAAATTAATTTAGCTGATAATACTTACATATTTTTAACTTAAGTATAGAGTTTTGATTGCAAGACTTTTACTTGGAGCGGAAATGTCACAGGTAATGTATAGTGACCTCTTTCACTGCTGGTTTTGGTTTTATTTTGAAATGGCCTCTACTTTACACCCACACAGGTGTTTTCAGTTATTCCGGGTGATTAAACCTCTGCAGGTAATTAAGTGAGGTCACCTTTTTACTGAACATATTTTTACACGTCACAGTAGGAAAACAACACAAAATCAAAATGATTGAATTACCTGTGTGACAGTGCACAACTTTTAAGAGACACGTCTAGTTAAAAGAGGTTGTGGTCATTTTATTATTTTTTTAAATCGAAATAATAATAAAAGTTTATTTCCCTGTTAATCATAATGATAATAGACTTGCCACTGAAACTTCTTTCTACAAAATGAATAGTCATTAGTATACAGCTATAAGGTTACAAATGCTGCTCTTTTTTAAATCGGTGCAATAAGCACCATGGTCACAGCTTTAACTACCACTGACTGAACTATTGTCATAAACAAGTTAGGCAACTAAGACTAAACCTATCAGCACTGCTAGAAACTGGAGACAACAAAACAAGAACATTTCAGTTAAATGACTCTCTTTGTCTCTCAGAACATTTTGATTGCACACTGTAATATCTTCATTATTGTTTGTATTTGTGTAAACCTATTTTCTGACTCAATTGTCTAATATGTCTTCTGTTTTCGTCTGTAGACTCTTGTTATCCGGTGGTTACATGTCTCAAACTAAATGCCACTACCGGCCTCACACCCCTCCCAGTAGTGTTTTACCAAACATCGTAAAAAAACAGAGCGAGAGCGGCTACTACCAGCTGAGAAATACTCCCAAAACAGACACTGTGGACAACAAGGTTGGACTTTAGCCCTTGTGTGTTTGTGTTCCCATAAAACATGAATACTTAACAGTAATTTTTTCTCATTATCTGTCTTCTGTTCAGACAGAATACCAAAGATATTTTCTGCCTCATCGTCTCACACCAACAGGTAAATTAAGAGACTTAAAAAGACAAGCTAAAGAGGAAAAGCTGATATGGGAAAGACAAATCATAATAAAATACAACACATTTTGATTTGATTTGTTGGGGTTTTTAAATGTCGTTGCAGTTTCCCAGGATTCCAAGAACACTGTGACTGTGGGTCCGAAAGGAGAGAGTGGTTTTACCGAGGGAACAGACCTTCAAATAAACACATTTCAGGAGAAGAACACTCACATTGTATGTATTATTAATAGTCTTTTTTTGTAAATATGAATCATACAGTATATGATACTATTACTACTCCATATTTACATCTCACACAACATTACAACTGCTATGTCTTTTATGTGGTCCGTATTTCCCCCCTTTCAATGTCTTGTTTCATGTTTTTGTATTTTGCTGCTGTTCAGGATGAACCTCGCTGGACTCACAGCTCAGTGACGAAAACAGACTTCTTGCTGCCGTGCTTCCTGCAGGTTGACCCCAACATAATTCACTCTGAGCTCTATTTCACATTTTGTATTATTTCAATTGTCAATTGTGTCCTTATTGAGAGGACACAATTGACCTTTGATTTTAACATTATCTGTGAGTTTTTTTTTAACAGTGTCTTTTCTTTCTGTGTTTTGTGGTTTAGGGCACTGAGGCTAGAAAGGGCCTGAACGATTTATCTTGTCGAGAAACGGGATACACCCGAGGTTCCAAAGCTCCCTTGGCCTGTCCAGTGAGTATCACCCCTCCACCCCCCAAAAGAAAATCACCTCCCCCCCACCGCAGCTCGAGCAGATTTATCAGACTTTTAAATCTTTGCCTCTTCTCTACTAGTCCTCCCAACTGCCATCACCACAGAGTAAAAAGAATGCTCCGACTGAGATGACCATTGGAAAAAAGGTTATATATTATTCTTTTACGTTTTTTTTCTCCTTTTTTGGAGCTGCTTTCTGTTGAGAACTGTTTTAAGTAGTCTGTTGTTGTGTCGTTCTAGGTGCCCACTGGCTCTCTTCTTAACGCTACGAACAAGAAGGTGTTCCCTAATACACCTTTTGATTGTTCACACTTCACTACACATTACAAGAGCATGTAAGTGTCATACTTTCAGATGTTGTTAAGATTAACAACCTGATGAAATGTAACAGCATATTATTATTCAAGCAGTGTTTATAAATGTTTAGTTAATAAATATCCAGCTAAAAAAAAGTTATCTTCACCAGGTTCGATCGTCGCGCTGAATATGATCAGTTGAAATCTGGCCACACTTATGGAGGAATCATCGGTGCAAAAATGGACAATGGCTACAATCGCCGAGACATTCACAGGTACGCAAAACAAGCTCCACACAGGAAGTCCTGTCATCATGCATACGTGTCCTTTCACTCACACAAGCTTCTTTTTTTGTATTTCACAGGTTCATCTATAGGGGCTTCTAGTCTCATCTCAAAAATAAAATCACAATGCATCACTCTGTTTTTTTTTTACTTTACTATAAAAGAACCAGTCTTTGTGCATAAGTAAAAAAAATGTGATTTAGAACTGTTGCTGTATTACATTTCCTTCAATCAACTTCTGAACACCTTAATCACTCAGCTGTCAAAAAAGCATATCATTTTCCTCTCATTTGTGAGGTGCCTCTTGCATGAGTTGAAAAGCTGCCAGTCAGACAGCCAAAAGAGGGAGTGAATGAGACTGTGCATTGTCTTTGAACGCCTCACCGTCCCTGACCTACAGAGAATGAGAGGAGTGTAAACTAATAGGAAAAATAATTACACTCTGCGCTGAGTGTGGCAATGATTCCTATCGGCGTCTGCGGTGTGTCAAACTGTCTTTGCCACCCACAGCTGTGAAGCAAGCAGCACAGCACGGACACTTCACTATATACCCCTCCTCCTCTCTGGGCCTTTACATTATCAGCACATGTCAGACAAACACAGTGCTCCGTCAAAACAACATTAAACCGCACAGTGACAGCAAAGTATGGATAGTAGATCATGTTTAATTAGCTGCCTATACAGTGTCCTGAGGTCGGTGAGATCATATACTTAAAGGATATGTTAGGCATGCTAGCAGCCAGAGGGTTGGCAATGTTGGTGTGTCAGTCTGTCCACCATTTTGGATTCCTGTGGTGTCATCAGCAGGTGGACATTTACTTTGAAGTGATGCCTCAATATCGAATGGTTTGCCATGAATTCTGGTGCAGACATTCTTCTCCAGTGTGAGGATAAATGCTCCTATGTCTTATAGCTACACAATGTCTAATAGCTACACAATGAAGGGAATTAAGAGCACCTTGGGCTCTGGGAAGCATCGATTAGCATTTTTCAGTTTTCTGGCATTGTATAGACAACAAAGGGATTACGCAGTGGAACAGTTTATTAAAGCTATAATGTGTAACTTCTGTTGCCCCCATGTAGAATTCTGAGGGATTACAAAAACACTGTCTGCGCAACTACATGAGATAAGCCTTTATTGATCGCGCATGGATTTTATTCCTTCTGCTCCAAGTACAGTTGTTTTCTGAGCAGAATCATCAAGGGTCAGGGGGCGACACCAGTTTGTAAACGCTGCCATACTGAGAAATAGAGAGAGGGTTTGTGGAACTTACAGGCTTAATCAACTCATTTGGCAATCACTTGAATGTAACCAACATTTATTTATATTAAAAAGTTACGCACTGTAGCTATAAAATAATTATTAGCTGCAGCCCTAGACATAACACAATTACCTCTACATGTCAAATCTATGGTTTAATATGTACAGTACAAAGGGGATTCTTGCAATTAAGAGATTCAAGAAAAAGCAATCAACAGTGTGAATCCGCGCAGACAAGCGAGTCGAGACACGTCGCCTCACGAGGCCAAGCATTAATATTTCAGCACCTGGATAAATATTTCACTCTTTCAATGAGATGTGAGAAAAAGAGATATGTGGAGGTAAAGAGGGTCGGATTACATAGGAGCCCCACATTAATAATGAGTGCAGGGATGAGAGCGGAACACAGGCAGGGCCTGCTTTACATAAGGGACGGACAAAGACCAGGGGTCGTCAGTGAGTGACAAAGGTCATGGCGGACCTGAGCATCTGACCGGCAGTGGCCTTCAGGTTTATTTGGGAAAAAAATCACCTGCTTGATTATTTTGTGAGTCTGTTTCATGTTTGGAGCCTCCCTATGGACTTACCTTTTATGGTGAGGCACCCCAGCTATTCACCCCTCTATTAATCCTGCTCGCCTCCCTCTCCCTCCTGGCACTGACGCTCGCAGGTCTGCTTACACAACACTGACAAGGGTAGGGGCGCTTGTGTTTAGCGTGTGTCATAAATATTTTGCAAATCTAAAACTAATACACACATTTACATGCACACGTGGTTTTTAAAAATAGCCATGAGCCACGAAGCCAAGGTGCGATGGCAGGCACATAAAACAGACACTGGCCGTGACGTGTGGAAATACTACAGTGTGTCGGGCAAGTACAATTGAGGCACATTTTAACATAAATAATAGACACCGACGTCACCAGCGGAGTTACTTTTTAATAATGGAAGACTTGGTGTCCTGTGTACACTCGAAAACAATCCAAATGCCTAGTAGCCATACACACACATACACACTCACACACACCCTCCACCTGAGTCCTGCTCTGATGTGGTCATTTGCAGCAGATTGAAATGTCACAGGTGCCTTTAGTTCATAATTCCATAATGCCTCAATAGTCTATCATTTTTCCAAGTTAAAGGTGCAGTCAGCAAATCTGTAGAATGCTTGTTGTCAAAACAACTTGTGTCAGATACCCGTCTACGCTATTTGTGTATACTGAAAAAAATCCAATTTTAAAATGCAGCCTAGGCTCTGTAAACTGGCATGTTGCTGGCTACAGTGGGCCTCTTTGTTTACATACCCTTTGTTTACATACCAGTTTTACAGAGCCTAGGCTGTGTGTATCGACACCCCAAAAAAATCTCAGCGCTCACACAGTACGGAAAGGTAGCATGACATGATATTCATTGATTTTGACAAAAAATATTTTGACAAGCGTTTTTCCGGAATTGCTGAATCCACCTTTAACCACAGATTAGATCATTAATTAGCAGCACAGTTTAGAGAGTCGCACATGGTGTGGATTTCCTGTCATTGACCTCCACCTGCCTGCAGATCATCTGAGTCTAGATGCACGAGGGCTTAACTTTCTTCAAGCTCCATCTTTCCTCCCTGTGTCGTCTAGCTCCTCATACTGGTAGTCCATCTGCGCCCTCTCATACTCCAGCTCCTCTCCCTCATACTCAAAGCCTTCGCCCTCACAGATCAGCTCCTCCGTCTCGTATTCAACCCCCTCTGAGTCGTATTCAAGCTGGGCTCCGTCGTACTCTGGGACCCCCTCCTCCTCCAGCATCTCCTCTCCCTCACCTTCCTCCTGCCACTGCTCCTCTTCCTCGTCCCCTAAAGTCACCGCGGCTTCGTCAGTCGCGTGTTTGGAGTTGGAGCTGCTGCTGTTCTTGAGGATGCCGTGAATCACCGGCTCCTCTTCCGCCATCGCCATCTCTTCCGCCTCTTTCTCTTCGGCAGCCTTTCGTCGCCTCTCGATCTTGGCTTCGCGCGCCTCCAAGAACTCGGCGGCGCCTTCCCCGACCACCAGCACCTCCTGGCCCACTCTGGGAGGCGTGTCCACCGGGTTGTGGTCGTAGGAGAACAGCTGCAGGGCTTTGAGACGCTTCAGGCTGGGGAACTCTGTGATCTTGTTCTTGTCCAGGTCCAGGATCTCCAAGTTCTCCATGCGCAGCAGCACGTTGGGGAAGGTCTCAAAGCGGTTGCCGTAGAGCCACAGACCCCTCAAGGCCTCCATGCGCGTGAGGTCGGAGGGCAGCGTCTTCATCCGATTGTCCCCGAGCTGCAGGGACTTGAGGTTGGGCAGGTCGTACAGCTCCCTGGGGAACATCTGGAAGTAGTTGCTCTCTGCCCACAGACAGCGCAGACTCTGCAGGTTGCTGAGCTCAGGCGGGAGGCTCATCAGTCGGTTGCTGCCCAGGTAGAGGCGGGTGAGGTTGGTGAGCTGGCAGACGGCTGGAGGGACATCCTCCATCTTGTTGAAGTCGAGGGCGAGTATCCGCAGCCCTTGCAGCTGGGAGACACTGTCGGGCAGAGTGCGCAGTCTGTTTGCGCACATATACAGCTTCTCCAGATGCATCAGTCCACAAACTCGTTTAGGCAAGCGCTTGAACTTGCGGTAGCTCAAGTCCAACACGGGATCTCCGCTCTCAAACATCTCCTCCACCCCCAGTGGAAGCTCTTCCTCCACCTCCTCCGCTTCTTTCTTCTTCTCTGTTATTTCTGCCTCCTCGCCATCCTTCCCTCCCTCCTCGTCTTCTCCTCCCTCTCCCTTACCGGAGGAGTTGCCCATGCTGTGTGGCCTACAGGCCCCTGGCTCCTAGACAGTGAGTCAGGACACAGTCATCTGATGAGATAGCGCCTGTGACAGGTTAACCCTCGGCCTGGGAGCCGCCGCTGCTTTGTGGCTGAACGAGTATGCTGCGAACAGCATCATGGTCCGAGCCAATCAACACTCTTACAGCCATGCCACAGCAGCTTGTCAGGTGTCTGTCCGTCCTTTCATCTACAGCATGATCAGAAAAGATCTAACAGTGTGGAGTAATAGTAACTATAGTAGTAGTAATAATAGTAATAGTAATAGTAGTAGTAGTAGTAATAATAATAGTAATAGTGCTGCTGGTAGCTGAGATCAACAATGTACAGCTGAATTTTGAGCTGAAACTGAACTCTTGCAGTCCTTACCCTTTCTGATCCTCTTTAACTTCCTCGAGACTTTCAAGTGAACGATAACATGCAGCTTCGAGGTCACCAGTTCGCGTGACCTCTTTCTATCGGAACATAGGAGAGGCAAATGCCACTTTACAACACTAGTCACTTTGTTGTCCCTGTTCCTGCCGGGTGTCGCTGGATAAGTCCACAGTGTGCGCGCAGCTCAGTGCCTGAGACAGCAGCAGAGAAAGACAGTTGATGACACTCCGTTCAGTAGTTAATTATGCGGCTGCTCACATCAGAGGCCGAATTATAATCCGAGCCAGACCAAAAAATATATAAAAAAATGGCGCATTCTAAGTGCAGTACGGACAGCAGACTGACTGAGCGACTCTTCTCCTCATGTTAGCCGCTACTCTCCATCAGTGGGAACTAAGGTTTACATTCAACGGCTGCTTTCCTCCTCCCTCCCTCTGTAACCGGAGCACCGGAGCAGAGGGCATCTACATCACATGGTCAGTTTGTGTGTGTGTGTGTGTGTGTGTGTGTGTGTGTGTGTGTGTGTGTGTGTGTGTGTGTGTGTGTGTGTGTGTGTGTGTTGGTCCATTATACAAAACAAACCCCGAGCTCTCCATCTCTCCTTTCGCTCGAGTTTTTTATAGGCTACATAATTTTTTCAAGGATAGGAAAACATACAACCTAGGGGTAACATTTTACATTATGGTACACAAAAGTGTTGTACTTTCACATAGTTATGCAGTATATGCCAGTCACTATAGTAGGCCTAACTACTGCAGTTTTTTTAGTAACTACAACACAGATGCAGTAACTACTATATGCATATATAGTTAGGCCTACTAATAAATAATTTATTACTACATAGTTATGCAGTTACTAGCCTATATGCCAATTTATTGACAATTTTATATTTTGGCATAAAGTAGTTACTGCATAACTTCTAGTTGCTATAGTTACTAAAAAAAGTTGTAGACCTACATACCCAAGTGCTGTTTTGCAGTTTATACTCACATAGGACTACATAGGCATATATTGGCCAATTTTTTCTTTCCATACTTTCCTGTTTTGAAATCCCATTTTCTATCTGTTATCTTTGTCAAGTGACCATTTACAGTAATGTCCTGTAGTGTCTACACAAAAAAGAAAAAAAGCTTACAGTAGAAGACCAAAAATACACAATGTTGAAATGTTGTAATAGAGTACCTCTACTTAATTGCTACTGTACTTAAGTACAATTTTATGGTACATTACTTGAATGATACTTCCTTCTTCCTCCACGTAGTAGTTCTTATTCCAGATGAAGTTTTACACAAGGTTAACAGATTAAATACAGATACAATACAGATACAACTGTATTCAAAAAAAGTCAGAACTCCCACATCAGAATAACAAACGTCCCTGAAAGACATTATCCCAACTTTGAATTCAACAGGGGAACATTTTAATTTTTTTAAATAGCTATTTTAACTGTCTATCTAAAGTATGCTGAAACCAATTGTAAGATGTTGTATTGCTACCTTCATTTAAAGGATCTTGATACTTCTACCACTGTAAATACATAATCACACACAATAAATCGTAGACCAGTAAAAGACCCGTAATCATCACACCGTCCGTTGGACACTCCAAAGATGGTAGCTCCACTTCTGGTTTCTATCACACACCACAGACATTAGCTTCCGCAGGTTTTTAGAGACCAGTTAAAAAGCTGTGACGGCAGCCTTCGTGTGACTTTCTGCTCTGACAGAGAACAGACACAAAAATAACAAAATAACCTGTTAACTGGATCCAACAACCCATCCAGTGTTTGACCTGAAAATGTAAAAAGTATTGATGCATTATCTATAGGATAAGCAGTTTTACTTGTGCATTTTTTTCATTGTTAAATTTTTGGGTCACATCCTCAACTGCTTACAACATTGTTAAAAATAACAACTGCACTGAGATTCTAAAAGCATTTAACTACAGTTTTGAGGTACTAGGGAATTTCCATTTTAGGCTTCAATAAGTTGTAGTTCAGTTTCCCTATATGTTTATTTGGAAGTTATATTAACTACTTATTGCAGAAATAATAATTCAATAAAGCAAACATTAATTGTGCAATAGTAATAGGGGCATTCTGCTATCAAATTAGTCACTTTCCTAGTATACTGGTGCTTTTTTGCTTAAAGGAATACTTCACCCATACGGAACCAGCGTTCTATCATTATAAAATAACTATTATAATATAATGAATGAGGTTTTTCTTCCCTCAGTCTTCCCTTAGTCTTCCCTTGGCCCAGCTGTCCTGTTAATCCTAACCCTTACTGTGATGTCACAAGAAGGAAACTGTATGGTTAGACAGTTCTCAGGCTAAGATGATCCGATTTAATTTTTTTTTGCACATTTATACTAAATAGGATCTCCGAGTTCAATACACCTTCATATTCCAACCGGTGAAGTAGGCCTTTAAGTTAGGCTACTTCTGTAGCTGAATGCATGACATATTAGGCCCACAGTATGCAGTATGCAGTTTATAACATTGAGATTATCTGTGTGTTTTTGAATACTTCTTATGATGCTGTATAGTTCTGGCAGCAATATTTATTTACACATGCAACGTCAAAGTACTCATTGTTAATCACTTTTAAACTTATTAATGCATGAATTATTGTGTCTTGTCCATGTAGGGTTTAAACATGAACTACTTCATATACTGTTGTGTTGTTTAATCTACAACAATGTGTCATATTTGATTAGCCAACACCTCACTTGACTAAATACACTTATTAGTTACTCTTGCACTATGACTTTATTAAATACATTACAATAGCAGATAAGTTGCCTTATTTAAACATTGTTCTGTTGGTTGTGATACTAAAATAAAGCCTGGAAAAGCTGTCGGGGTCAGATGTGTAGCGCTTATGTCAGCCTGATGAGCAGCTGCAGAAGACATGGACACACAGACAGGGAGACAGGCCGCATGCTGCTTGAGGATAATCCTGTCTGAAATGCCGGGGACCGAAAGAGCTGATTTGCACATTTCTGCATCGCACTGAAACGACCCTGAATGACACAATGGACTGTAAGCAGCAGACAGACAGACAGACACCTCGGGCACAGAATGAATGTGACTGCTGCCGAGGTTGAATGCAGATGAAGCACTGCATGACTCTGGACAGAAAAACGTATGGAGAACACACACACACACACACACACACACACACACACACACACACACACACACACACACACACACACGCACACACACACACACACACAAAACTATGCCAGCTAAAATATTAGTAGCTAACCCTTAATACAACAAATTAGATTTTCATCTGAGTACCAAGAGCAGATCGTTAATAATGAAATAGTGGCATGACAGTGTTGGATATATGTTGGATATATTCCTGCATGCAACAAAACACTTTCATGATATCTGCTGTTGAGGTTAGATGAGGACAGCTGAAGGTGTCTGATTGAAGGAGCTTGTCGTCACCATCTGCTGTTGGAGGCGGGAACTGCAACCAAACTATTTCATAACATTATGCCTCTGTTCATTGTGTGGTTAATAATGATAGAGAATGACACATCATACTAACAACCTACCAGTCTCCTTATGTTCAGCTAGAAAATAAAAACCTAAAGGCAAAATCTTTATGATTTAAAGTTACACCATCGATCATGTGTTTCTAAATACAGTAATATGACTGCTGGCTATGCTGACTGCTGTGTTTACTCATCACTATTGTCCTGTTGGGAGTCACATTTCTGCATACAGGGAATAACTCTTTACAAAGTCAGCAAAGCAGAGGTCAACATGGACTTAACTATGGATCATTGCATTTACACATAATGCATTCAATGACTTCATCTTTCAGAATTTACATCAATGGACTTGTTTTCACATTCAAACTCAAAAGTCTCTAGTGTGGGGTGACCTTATATAGAGTCTATGGGGATGACGTGGCGTTTCACCGCTCCCTTCCAGTCCCTGAGCTGTTTGCAGCCCATCCCATCCCAGGATGGTGTCACTTTTCCCCTCCACCTTCACTTCTCTGCTCCCTTAGCCACACACAGAGAAATCTATTAATTCCTCATGGAGATGGAAAGTTCTCGACCACTGGTCACATGATCAGACTGCCCTCTTGGACAGAGAATGTTACCAGAATGCTAGATGTCCGGATATGACTGCAGAAGATTTGCCAGGGACGGATCAGATCAGGGCGTGCACAATGATCCTTTCACAGGCGGATTACAAGAGAGGCCTGGAGGTGTGATGTGGAAGCCATGCAGGGTTGACCAACACCTCTGTATTTCTAGATAGATAGATAGATAGATAGATAGATAGATAGATAGATAGATAGATAGATAGATAGATAGATAGATAGATAGATAGATAGATAGATAGATAGATAGATAGATAGATAGATAGATAGATAGATAGATAGATAGATAGATAGATAGATAGATAGATAGATAGATAGAAGATTTAAGAAAAACCCAGACTGGTCTTATATCCTTGGTACTCTACTACAATTTTTATTCCCTTTACTTTACTTGGGCCTTTCCATTTTATGCTACTTTATACTTCTACCTCACTGCATTTTGGAAGCCAGGATTGTATTTTTCACTTAACTATTTGAAAGCTTTAGTTATAAGTAACTTACCACAGATTCAGTTTATTACCGGTTATAAAAAAACAAAAACATGAATTAATTTATGAACCATTATTGGGCTATAGGATTAAACCTCCTAACAGTTGGTCTATACAGTAGTTAAATTAGCTTTATTTATGCAACATGGTTATAACCTACATCAATGCATCACTATTTATAATCCAGTCATATTATGTACGTGGTTCTGAAATGAGTTACTCTCCCTATAGGCTACATTTACCTTTTCATATTTGATGTTTGTATGATGTAGGCTACTCTTTTTGGCTATTTAATACATGGCTTTTACTTTGATTTCAAACAGACTATTGTAACACTGGTTTTCCCACTTTTAACCAATGTAAATATTTGAGCACCTCTTCCACCGCTGGGTATAACGGAGGATACAGTCAAAGCGACGTGCTGGTGCTCCCCCAGACTCTTTCCGCGCGAGCCCATTGCACATCAGCCAGTGGTCCAGGATATACTGTGCGCCGATTGGCCCAGAAACCCTCGAATGATCGGCTCGGAATTTGTACTGAATGAGTGCATGAGTAGGACTGAGTGGGTGTATGTGTCTGTGAACATATTTGTCTAAGGCACAGGATGATTTTTGGGCATGTTCACCATTTAAAATGGGCCTGAACGGAACGGGAGCAAATACATAGAGTGTGACTGAAGCCTGAGGAGAGTATAGCCAAAATCTGGATACTGTAAGTCTGAAATTATTTTTCATCTTCATGTAACGTGGGCGGGCCTGCCGTCTGACCAGCATGCCACCCGCTATCTGTCATTATTGTTGAATTAATCGATACTCACGGGCGATGGATTATTATAAGCACTGCCTATGGGTGTAGCCTAATATGTCTGCTCTGTCTCCTATTTTTTTAAACACATTAACCGCATCAGCTGTGGCATGTCTCTCACATGCGCTGCTGTGAAAATTAACTCGAAGCTCAGTTACAGGCTAAATAGGCCTATACATAATTTCCAGAATGTGTTTGTCTGAGGATGTGCACAAGGCGTTTACTCTCGGGGTTTAAATGAAAAATAATTAAATTAAACTAATAATACACACTCCTGTGAATCCGCCCTGCCTCACTAATAGCCTCCTGGATTGTATCACAAACTCTTATTATTGGAGATGTTGCACTGCTATTTGTATCACTTCAGTAGTGTTGCAATTGGGTTGTTAAGTTAAAAAGAAGAGAGCAAGAGGTCACACACCTTTTCCTTTGAATATTGCTGCTCTGTGGCCACAGACTGTTATAGGAGTGCTACACATACATTTCTAACACACAGGTGTCATACTTTTGTGTCTGACTGGCCCTTTAGTGTGCAGGTGGATCCAGGCAGCAGTGAAGATGGGAGGTGGAGGCCAGCTGACGCAGACAGAAGAGGCGGGCAGTGGGCGAAAAGCTGGGCTCTACACCTGGGAGGAGGTTCAGGGCCACTGTAGCAGGAACGACCAGTGGCTGGTCATCGATCGCAAGGTGTACAACATCTCACAGTGGGCCAAAAGGCATCCGGGGGGGTTTCGAGTCATCAGCCACTATGCTGGAGAAGATGCTACGGTAACATGTTTTTATTAGGGCCTATATGTCTTTGCAGTTGCCTGTGAATTAAAGTGGATTTTGTTATTGTGGTGTTCATAAATTTCTGATGTGGACAGTATATTCACTCAGGTGCTGTACTGAAGTACAATTTTGAATCACTTAACTTGAGTATTTTCATTCCATGCTTGTTGATACTGACAGGTGTTTTTTGCCCCCTTCTTCTGCTGTTTACCATTAATCTTCATGGACCCTTTAGATTTATTGTGTGACCCTTCGAAGGAGTTTGACCCCTACGTTGGGAACCACTGGACCAAACTACCTAACAGTATATGAAGCATACTTTGAACTATAGTTAAATTAGCTCCACCTCAGCTACAACAGTAAAACGCTGCAGACATGTTGATGCATCAGTATTCACAATCCAATATAACTTTTACTTTTGATACTCAAGCAGATCTGCACTCTCACTCGGGTGAAATCCTAAATACAGGACTGTATTTTGAAATTGTTGCATAAGTACCTTCCCTTAAGCTTAAGTTAATGATCCGAGTGCTTCGTCCGTCACCGGCTAACGCACATACCATTTTTTATTTACCACATCCTCGCTGACAGGATTTCTTATCTTCTGCTTTTTCAGGAGGCTTTCACCGCTTTTCATCCAGATATAAAATTTGCGCAGAAGTTCCTGAAGCCCCTGCTGATCGGAGAGCTGGCAGCCAACGAGCCCAGCCAGGACCGGAACAAAAATGTGAATATCAAGCTGAGATTGTTGTTCATGTAGTTGATTTAGTTGTCAGTGGGACAACGACAAACACCATGTACCATGTATTTTATACCTGAGGAAAATAAGTAGCGTTAAGCTGTTAAGTAACTCAAGCTGCCTCAATGGCTGCTTGTCGTTGAATACTATTAGATCATGCGTTTTACCGGGACACCCCACACACACTTCTAAATTATACATCAGTACATCATCTTTTGAGCTTTCCAGGACATGTCTTTTAATTTCTTCTTCTCAGGCAGCTATTGTAGAGGATTTCCACGCCTTACGGACGCGGGCGGAGAGCGAGGGTTTGTTTGGAGCTCAGCCTTTGTTCTTCTGCCTCCACTTGGGTCACATCCTGCTGCTGGAGGCCGTCGCCTGGCTCCTCATCTGGCTCTGGGGAACCAGCTGGACACTAACATTTCTGTGCTCGCTCTTACTGGCAACTGCTCAGGTGGTTTTTAGCACTATGATCTCTAAATGAACCATTAGTCAATTCCCGCTGCAAACTCATCTCATGACTGTTCCTCTCCTCTTCTTCTTCTTCTCTAGTCGCAGGCCGGATGGCTACAGCACGACTTTGGCCACCTGTCGGTCTTCAAGAAGTCCAGTTGGAATCACATTTTGCACAAGTTTGTCATCGGCCATTTAAAGGTATGATTGGTGTTCTCTGTTGTATATTTTATTTCCTGAAAATTCTACACAGACAATAGAAAGGTTTGTTCAGTGGCGCAGTGATTAGGGAGATCGTCCTCTGGGCGTGCAGGGTCAGAGGTTCGATCCCCCGCATACCCGCCACATGTCGAAGTGTCCCTGGGCAAGACACTGAACCCCAAATTGCTCCCGATGATTCAGAGGGCGCCTTGCATGGCAGCTACTGCCATCGGTGTATGAGGGTGTGTATGAATGGGTGAATGTGGTAAGAATTGTAAAGCGCTTTGGGGCTGAGAAAATTGGCTAAAAAGCCTATATAAGTCAAGTCCATTTACCATGTACCATCTTTAAGGGAGCCTCTGGTAACTGGTGGAATCATCGACATTTCCAGCATCATGCCAAACCCAACATCTTCAGTAAAGACCCTGATGTCAACATGTTGCACATCTTCGTAGTCGGAGACACTCAACCTGTGGAGGCAAGCAACGCAAAGCTGAGATATCTGATTTCTCTTAAACTTGAAACATTCAGTATGATGTAACGTTTACTGCTTCACCAGATGCTCATTGTAACTCTGCATTAACCCCCTACTTCCTGTATACAGTATGGCATAAAGAAGATTAAATACATGCCCTATCATCACCAGCACAAGTACTTTCTGCTTGGTACGTATCCTCCAGTCAGTTTGAAAAAAAGATTGAAACTATAAAAAGCCCACATGATCAGCTGTTATCTGTTTCTCTTTTTAGTTGGACCGCCGCTTCTCATTCCAGTTTACTTCCACATTCAGATCATTCGCACCATGATTTCCCGTCACGACTGGGTGGTAAGATGCTGTCAGGTTACACATAGGCTCATAGGCTTGATAATCTTTATAAAAACTAACATCAGAGTAAAATATATAAAGATTTGGCGTGTGAAAAGACAACAGCTGAGTTTCAGGCAGTCGTGAGTCTTAAAAAACAAACCTTTTTGTCTTGTGAAGGATCTGGCTTGGTCTATGTCTTACTACCTTCGCTACCTGTGCTGTTATATCCCGCTGTATGGCCTGTTTGGCTCTGTGGCGCTCATCATCTTCGTCAGGTAAATGACCTGTAAAGATATTAACTCTAATATTAACCTCATTAAGTATTTATATGTTTTCACTAACAGATAGCTAATGTTTTGTATAGGATGCTTTAAATTACTACTGATGAATTAAATAGGGTCTTTTTTGTTCATAAAAATTACAGTTTTCTTTGTATAAACCATTTTTGGATGTTTCTTGCAACTCTGCAATCGTTTCCTAAACCTCACACTTGTATCATTAAAGGCACAGTTCAGAAATGTTGGACACAATTACCTCATCTTTACACATAATCCATACCGCAATGGTACGGTGCCATAAAACCACACACAGCTCCTGTTTGAAACATTGTAATAAGTGGTTAGTTAAGAAGGAGTTTACAATTATTATAATTATTATTTTTACAAAAGACAGACGGGTGAAGTGGGAGGAAGAAGTTATTTTAAATATTTTATTAGCTATAAATAATTAACAACATCGATGAAAGTGATGCCACATTTTTATACTACACCCTGATCACTTGGGCGCGACTCATTGTTCAGTGACCGCTGTGGTCTTGTGGTGAATGGCAGGTTTTTGGAGAGCCACTGGTTCGTGTGGGTGACTCAGATGAATCATCTGCCGATGAACATCGACCACGAGAAGCACCGTGATTGGCTAACCATGCAGGTATCCATTTAGAAACAAATCGCTGTCGGGCTGTTGTGAAACCTGCGAGTGATGTATTAACCCCTCTGTTTGTCACATGCTCCACTTCAGTTACAAGCCACCTGTAATATTGAGAAGTCCCTCTTCAACGACTGGTTCAGCGGACACCTCAACTTTCAAATCGAACACCAGTAAGTCAGTAATTGAGCGCTAATATATTCCTCAGGGTAAACATCACAGTTTCACTTCCACTATTGAAGAGTTGAAATAATCTAATGTAGAACATACTGAAGAGGAATTTAACAGCCTTAGGGCTCCTTCAAGCCTCTCAAAACGTGTGTGGTAGCCGAATTCACGTGCTGAGCTTATTCTGAGCTTATTTGATATCTCAGTGTGGAAAAATCAAAGTGAACATTTTTAGTTATTCTTTAAAAGTCTCACTATGTTGCTCAGGTTCTACCTTGGCATCATCTGAAGTCATTTCAACAGGAGGGATCTCACCTCTGTTCCACTTCCTCAGGTTTCTTCCATTTTTTTAAATAAAATTCATTTTGGGGTATTTTCCCTACTCCAAACAAATTACTAAAAAAAAAATATGTAGTAGGTAATGAAAAAAAAAATACGTAGTAGTTACTAAAACATTTTTTTTAAACTAAGTAGTAAGGAATGCATAAATATGTAGTAGTTACTCCAAAAAACTGTAACAGTTGCTAAAAAAAACAATGTAGTAGGTAATGCATAACAATGTAGTAATTTAAAAAAAGTTACTACAATTTTGTGTACCTTATTGTTAAGTGTTACCGATGACTTACAGTTTCATGGTTTACTATAGCTTTAATGTCCAACCAGGGATACATTAGTTTGCAAAGTCCATCTTCGTCCAAATTTTCAGTATTTTTTATTTATTTTGTACTGTGAAGGACAACAAGCACACACATTTGCACACACATTGCAGTATCAGTTATAAAAGAATAAAAAATAAAGACAATACAGACTTCAAAAAATTTTTTTTTACTGAGTGTGAACCAATTTACCTATATTCAGCAGCTGTAGATTTCAATGATCCGTTAACCAATGCATTAATTTGAAACACAATACTCAAGGTGTTGCTGTCATGTCTGATTGAGTCTGTTCCCTTTGTCTCTGAAGTTTGTTTCCTACCATGCCGCGCCACAACTACCACCTGGTGGCACCGCTGGTCCACGCACTGTGTGAGAAACATGGGATCCCCTACCAGGTGAAAACAATGTGGCAGGGCCTCACTGATGTGATCAGGTAAGTCCAATTATAATTGTAGTGTACCTACTAGGTTGAGACACCTTAAAGTTTTAACCCCTCCCCCCAAAAAACAAAAAACAAACAAACACATGGCTTCAAGTAACGATGACAGAATGAGTTTTGTAAAAAAAAACAATCCTAAGGAGGTCCGTGCAGAACAAAGAAGATTGATTTGAATCTGTTTGAATTTTCCTTTCTCACTTTCTGTTTCAGGTCACTGAAAAACTCCGGGGACCTCTGGCTTGATGCATATCTACATAAATGACCAGTTGCATTTCCTACAGTTTACCTAAATGGAGTGATGTATTTTAATCTTCTGCATCAAACATTGATTGTATCCGTTTGGTTTTTGATAATCCAGTTGATGGTGTGATGAAGGATCTTTTCTTATTGTTGGTGTTTATAGTAAAGTCTTTTTTCAGGTGCTGTGCAGGATTTTCCACCTGCACAGGATTTTCTCTGAATCGCCTTACTGTATCTTTAACAACCGTAGTATGTTTTTTAAATTACAGTTGTGAACACTGATAGTGAGTTATTTAAAGTGATGTTTTTTTATTTTTTATTTATCACGTGACAGTTTGAACAACGCCACCTGACAATTACACGGAATAATGAAAAATACTGTGAGGATTAAATAATTCTGCCCCAAATTTCATTTTTCTTTAGTCAAATCAAAAAGCTCTTGCTTTACTTGTGTTACTTTTGTTCTGATCTGTACAATAAAGGAACTGTATTTGACTGTTTCTCCACTTCTGATATCATTCATCCACAGACAAACACAAAAAACAGATCAATATCAAATATTTATTTTTCAGTTATATTCTTTTTAAACAGCGTGTCCCATATTATTTACAACCCCTGTGTGAATGTGTTATTTAAATCTTCATTTAATTATTAATAACAGAACAATATATGATAGATTTCTAATCATTCCTGTGTGTCTGTTAAGTTTACAATGTTATATATAATGCTGCATGAAAAGCAAGCTAATGACGGCATCTAACTATTATTAAAAATGACTTCATGCAGGATGATTGAAAGTTTATTGTGCAAATCTGATCATAAACAGGAAGATATACTGTATATACCTTATATATATTGCCCACTGTTGATTTTCTGTTACCAACCAGGATGAGACTAATTCTGATTCTGGCCGATAGGACCAACATGCAGGGCCTTATTATTTATTGTACCTGTAAACAGTAATATGAAAATAATTGGCTATATATCAGAAAATGTGTCACACATTCTGGCACAGATTTAGATATGCAATAGCTTAAATCTATTTATTCACCAATTCATTCAGTTAACAGCTGCGATATTGACAATGAGAATAAACATTGAGCACACTGCTCATACAAATATGCAAGTTAAATGCTAGTTGCGCATGCACATGCACACAGACACAAAACTGTACATATAATGATATGTTCCTCTTTTCAGACAACAAGATTTCATGAGACAACAAAAAGGAAAGGGACATTATAAGATAATAAAACACTTGAATACATGTACATTGGATGATACAAAATAAATATACAATTAAAAATGTGTACAACATCTCACTGTGTTCTACATTGGGCCATAGTTCACCGCAGTTGGAGATTGATGTGAGGAGCCGGTTCAGTCTTTGCTGCCAGAGTCGATCCTCTCCTGCCTCCGCTTCATGACTTCCTGTAGCTCTGACTCTCCGCTGGTCTTCTGCAAAGGAAAAACAAGAATAACCTTTTTAGTTTTTCTCTTTCAAATACTGTTCAAGGGTTACTGCATTACCACATGCAGAATACAAGCAGAGACACATGATTAGACAACAATAGAGTTCATAAACTGCTATCTACTGTAGTACCTCTCAATCAGTCACCACACTGTTAAAGACATAAAATTGCAAAATCATGGGCAACAGACCAGTTAAGGAGCACTACCTTTCTTATCTAAGTACAATACATCATTTCAAAGGTTAATTTTATGAAAGGCAATAGGTCACTTAACAAGAAGAACATTAAAATGAATATTCAGTAGATTGAAATGAACAACAGCTTGCACACACATAACTCTTCCAAAATATCAGACAGACTTATTTTCTTTTTCTGGTCCCTTCATGCTTCTCTAATCCTTTCAACGTTGACTGTGTCAGTAGGACTGGTTACTCCACCTTGGGTTCATGAGCATGACCAGCTTGTATACAATACACCACACTGAGTGGATTCACTTGTCCTGACATGCCCAGAGAAACACTGACAGTTGATCACATGTATTAGTATCAATTAAACGTAGAGTTGAATGTGAAAACCTGTGAATGAGACAGGTTTCTGTATTGGTATTTGAGTACACAGTAGTTAGTTTGTGTTTGCGACTCGCCTCCAGCTGTTCTTTCTGCACGGTGACCTGACTGAAGACTCGGCCGCCTTCGTCTCCACACACCGCCTTCAGCTCTTCTTTGTTGAGGGAAAACAGCTGGGCTCCTGTCAGGATCCCCAAACAGTCAACAGTCCTGCACACAGCCAAGAAGTGTATTTACATACAGTACATAGACATTTACAGATTTTGTTTATTTGTACATTGTTGTGGTCTGATCCTCAAAGGCCAGTCTTTATGGCACTTTTGATTGGTAAACATCGGTGTGTGTCTGTCCAAGCATACTGGTATTGTGCACGCTGCCTCGCTGGGACATTTTTATTGGAGACAGAGACATCATTAGTGTTATTAATTACACCCATTCTTGCCTATGACATAGAAGAAAAAGGTGTATAACACATCAGACACTTAGAAAAGTTACAATGGCGGATCCATCTGGACACAGCTAATAAGCTGGGACACTGCTGTTACTCTAAATAACTAATTGTTACTCTTCTCTGATCCCAATACTGACCAAAATACAACACATGTTGGATTTTAAGTACAAAGAACTAAAATACCTTTGCACAGACTAAAGTTGGCAGCCTTGCGTGCTTTGAGCTGAGCGCTAATGTCACCGGGTTTCTAAGGTCAGAGGGTGTTGTATGCTATAAAGATTTATGTTTGATATCGGGTGAAAAAATAAAATTGATTTGACTTGTCAGCAGGCTAAAATGGTGTTATATACATATTTACCATGTTCACCATCTTAGTCTACCCTTTTAGCATGGTAACTTATTCATATACTTATTCAAGTACTAAAGACAAATTACAGTTATGGCTCCTGAGAAAGTCATTCGTTTTGAAGGTATTTAGTCATAAAGCAAAGTAGAGTAGTCAGGAGAACATTTAAGTGATTATAATTAAATTTCCGATTTCCAATTTTAATGACAACCAACCAATCCAAATTTGTTGAGACATTTCACTTAAATCAAAAATAAGATAAGATTCTTTATTGTCTTTGTGAAAAACATACAACGAAATTCAGTCTAATTCAATTAAATTTGAAAATTCAAATGTCAGTTCAGTCAGAACTTGCAGGCATTGGGGGAAGCATTTTGATTTGTTTGATTGATGAGTGCCGTGGGTGACTTACGGCTTTGAGAAACCTTTGGCGATGAGCCATGCGACCACCTCCGCTGTGTTAGACTCGAAGTTGAGCGGTACTTGGCTGCTGCCGGCCGGTTTCTCCACGCGGAACTTCCTGGCTTGCGGCTGGCTTTTGTTCGCAGTGATCTTTATCAATAACTCATTGGTGACTTGATCCATCACTGCAGCACAGGAACAGGGCGGCAACAGACGTCAGAACATGAGCGTGATCTGGTTATAAGCTGCTTTCATTAGAAACATACCTGTGATTCCTTTATCAGACTTGTGTGTGTGTGTGTGTGTGTGTGTGTGTGTGTGTGTGTGTGTGTGTGTGTGTGTGTGTACACTTACTTCTGTCTGAGGGCCTGCCCTTGTTGAAGCTGTCGCTCAGGGAACCAGTAGGTGACGTCATGTAGCCTTGCTGCACACACAAACAAACCCAGTTCATGAGAAAGCAACCACAGCCAGTATTATTATTCCAAAAACAGGTTTGTCTTTCATCCCACTCTGGCTGATACATTTTTGCCTGGGAGCCAAAAGCAAACTATGTGTGTGAAAGTATGGAGCGGCTGCATGCAGGTTCACCAACGCCCTGCAGCAGATATTCTTGTGACATATATATTGTGCTCAGCAACAAGTGCTGAGAGTTTGTTGTACACCAAGCAGCACTGATCTAGGAACAGTATTCAGATCATACGACTGCAACGATAATACATTAAAATGATGACTTTAATACTATACATGGTTTGAAATTTATCTTGGCATTTTTATTATTTATTTGATTACTTCCTTATGGCAGTAAAATCTTTTTATCGTGACCTACACTTTGTTATCTGTTAGTGCTCTTATATTCTTGTGTACTTTTAACCCGGAAGCAACAACTCTTCTATCCACAAGCAGTGATGAAGAAACTTTGATCCTTTCATTACTTTATACTTTGGATAGTGAGAGTCTATATTTTCACTCACTCTGCAGTTCCTGAGCTTGTTGATTTGAGATAAGGATAATAATTGCGGGCTACATTGCATTCTGGTCTACTGGGTCAAAAGTCAGCAGGTATCTTAATGTTTTTTGTCATCAAACGTATGTGGAAACAGAAATTAAAAAGGGGTTTTGTGAATGTAAAAAAAAAATATGTATAGTGCAGCAGGTCACCTGACTGTACATAGCTTCTGGCTCCTCTATCGTCACAACGTCCAGGATGTTGAATGGGACGTAGCCGGACTGGCCACTCCGATTCCGTAGTTTCCACCACTGTTTGTCATCCTCAATCACCTGCGAGAAACATTTTAAAATCTCTCACTCCACGGCACTATAGATGTAATTAAAAGCTCAACACACTTTGGTTCAAATGAAGCAAATACTGAAGATTGACCCATGAAGGGTTTCGATTATATGACCTTTTAGATTATTGTTTTTACCTCAAGGATTTCATCCTGCAGCACTGACAGCTCGTTGGCATTTCGGGCTACAAAGTGGTAGCGAATTTTGGCATATTTGCGGTTGTGGGTCCCTCCATTGTAAGACCTTTGAAGACAAACGGTTTCCTGTCATTACAAGTTGGTGAATGTTCTCTGTGTGTGAGAGAGACAGCAAACTACTTCATCACTTACCCATTTGACGAGCTTGAGGAATGAGTTCCAAAAAACTGAAAAAACAAAGAAAACAGACAGATTGTTACATTTTTAGGGGGTTGGGAGCGTTGGTACATTCACAGATGGTGGCTAACAAAACAGTCCCCTTACTTCCTCGCCTGAGTGTTTCCGGTAATCGGGGCTGGTTGGAGACCCCAGTGGCCCCATGGGACCCTCTGTTTCCCACGGTGCCGACCTGAAGAGCTCCACTGGTGGCTCCCAGCCGTTACGAAACTTTGGGTAATAAGGAGGAGCGCACTGATCCCTGGGCCACTCTGATCTGCAGTAGGAGGAAGACAAGCACAAATGATGGTCAAAAGAGGACCTTAAAGTTGCACATCGGCACAGACAGAAACAACAGTAATGATGCACCCATGTCTGAAAAGTTTACTTACTCCCAGTTGGTCACTGACATCATTGTGCACGGATGGGTGAATGAGAGGAGAAGTGTTTTGGATAATAGCGCTGTATGTACAACATATACATATGCATGCATGTACTGTATGTACCTGGGCTTGGTCCATCCGTCCCCCAGCAGTTCATAGATGGTCGTCTCTTTGGGGGTGAGGTGTCCCCGCAGGAAGTCCACAGCATCTCTGGAAAGGTGAGGGGAGACAACTGAACGCACCAGTTCAGGACTCCCACAGTTGTGCAGCACCTGTGGATGCAAGTATACAGATTGAGTATAAATGAACAATATGTTTAGAAGAGAAGACATATTTTTTCGTATATCGTTTACCAATGGATAATTTCAAATGTTTCACTTTTTAGAGGCAGAAGTGTTAATCTAAAGTCACTGAGTACATTAAAGCAACAAAAAACAGCAATAAAGGCCTGCTATTTACATTGTAACACAACTTCAAACAAAATCCACATGTATCTGAGGCTGCTTCTTGTTGACACTGATTGTTGAGGTCAACTGGTGATCTGAGGGGACGCTCTATAAATATTATTGCAGGTTTTTTTTATCTCATAAATCATATATCTCATATATCTTATCAAACAAAACCAATGGTTGTGTCCAGAGGTTGGTGAACTATGTTAATGCTTTGCCCAATCGAGGCTATGTGCTTTGTGTGTGGCAGTATCGAGGGTGTGGCTGAAAAAACTGCGGCTTGGAAACCAACATTACATAAGCGTGGCTGCACCTGAGTCAGAGCTGAAAGCCACGTCCCTCCAGTCTGGTTAGATTAGTGAGTTTAGCAGAACAACAGTGGGTGTGGTGCCGAATGAAAAATTTAATTGGGCTCAGGCAACTTTGAGGGCATCCAACTAGACTGTGAGCTCATTTAGCGTGACACTGATTTATATTATTGATAGTCAGAACAATTGTCGAGGGTTTGACATGATGGCATCCTCCTGTATGACAGCCTTGTAAACCTGTTTGAAATCAGACACATGTATAGCTCTTACCAGCTCCAGAGGGCCGAAGAGGAAATGAACCAGCTCCGACGCACTTGGGTTCTGTATGTGCTTCTTGAGTTTGGCCTGCAGGGGGCGCAGTGACAGACACACAGTGAGTGGGAGATGAGGACAGGGCAACTGATGATGAGCTAAGGTAGTTTAGTAGCTGTGATATCTCACCAAGAGGTTGAAGGCCAGCTTCAGTTTCTGCAGGCTATCAATGAACTCTGCTTCAGAGGGGGGCTTGGCTCGCAGGGTCAGCATGCCCTCTGTGAACAAGCAGAGCCACAATGACCACACACAGACTCCAGAGTTACCAGACAGGCAGGTTTCACTCTCAGGCCACGCCGTTTAAAGCCATAAAACATGAATGTTATTCTTTCATCTCTACTAAAGCTCATAACGTACATCTCCACTGAAATAAAAGATTGCCAAGACAATAATGATTTGTTAATGAACAGCTTTATGCATGAGACCTTTAACTTGACCAGAGAGTGAAAAAACCCAAGAAAGAATGTGCCGCATCAGGGTTTTCTCAACTTGTGACAAACAAGGTCCCAAAATTCCCACAACCTCAGAAATTAAAATTACATAATGTGATTTTAAATAGGGTGTTGCTTTAAATTGTTTTCACGGGGGCTTGGAAGGTGATGATACGGTTTGATTTTCAGATTACAAATATATACAAAAAATATTAATAAATACTTTGGTGCAAGTGTTTTTTTTTGTCCCCACATGGGATTTTGACCTCAAAGTTGAGAAACTGATTCTCTGAATAGAGAATGCATCCTCATCAGCATGTCTGTTTCTGTAGTCAGGGACAACACACTTTTGTTCTAAATCACCAAATGATGCTTGTACCTGACCAGAAGCACAGAGAAAAACACACCTTTTTTTAGAGTAGCATGTTTGATGTGCAGGGTGTCATGCTGCATTGTTTTGAATTAAAACCCAGTAGAACAACACTATCGGCATTGGGTGATAAAACATTACTCAGCAACATGCTACATTAATATATAATAGTAATTAGTTCATATTTGCGCAGAAAAATTGGAGGGACCAATTACTAATACTCTTTTAGTCCATTAATAAGATGACACTTTTGGTGTCCATCTTTGTAAAAATGTTAAAGGAATAAATGTACTCATTTAATATGTAATTTAGACAGAAGCCCTCAAATTACAATAACAGAAATATACCAGATCAACACTACCACGGAGTGAAATGCAAGTAATAATATTACCGTGAGGACAATTGAGTAATGAGTATTATATCAATTAAAAGGACCCCAAACTACCACTATTACAGTACCACACAAGCATCACGATGAGAGTCCACATCATGGCCACAGGACACAAACAAGAAGACACAAACATGGCGACGTGAGCAATATGAACATATTGTCACTGCATTCGTTCCACCGCACAAGAAGAAAGGGAGACAGACCTGCTGGTCCTTTCTTCTTATTCTTCTTACTCTTGTTGCGATGGTTGAGCTGGGAAAAGGCCTCCGTTGCCTTTTGCAGCCGCGACACAAAAATCTCGATGTCATCCAGGGCACAGTTGAGGATTTGCTGAGGAAGACAAATCCTGGGCTTTAAATATTACTTTACGAGACAGTGAAAGGAGCTGTGTAAAGTGTTGGCAGGTGCCATTGTGGATTATAAAAATAAAAAAACTTCTCACCACATCCTTCTCAATGCGCTGGGCCAGCTTTTCATGTGACTCTTGTGGCTGTGCGTCGTTTTGTCCGGAGCCTCGTCTTTCTACATCAAACCACAAAAAAAAGTGATTGAACAAAACAATACGCTATGGCTATGAATGCAACAGGTGTAAGGCCATGGGGAGGAACACAATGTGAGCTGTGCATGTAAAAAGAGCATTATTTTGCATGCATGTACATTATGTGTGTTCTCACCCCGTGTGCTCGCTGCTGCCACTCGTCCCTTGGCAGCAGGTGTGGGGCCCTTAGGGGCCGAGGGAGGGAGGATGGTTTCTCTATGACGCTTCATTTTCTCCTGGTTCACTCTGGAGGAAGAGGGAAACCATCAGCACCCTCACGTCAAGTAAGCTAACTAATGTTTACAGGTCAGTGCCACGTCCTTCAATGTGTAACTATGAGAATGTGTGTGTGTGTGTGTGTGTATCTGCTGCAGCAATGTTCTCACTTCAGAGTTTGAAGCCTCATTCTTTTTCCATGCCTGTTGTCTCCAACGGCACTGTCTATATCTGCATGAACCATCTCAGCCTGCAGAAAGTAAGCAGAGACAAACGAGCTGAGACAGTTTTACAGTTGATCTCTCTGGGTAGTTTCACCTGCAGCCATGCCATAGTTTTCTGACACACATTTATGTCTATACCTTTTATGTTAAGTTACTTTATTGTCAACTGTCATTGAAATGTGTATTTAACATAGTACAGCGCCACTGGGGCAGTTTTGGGGTTAAGGGCCTTGCTCAGGGACACAATCGTCTAGATTTAACTGTAATATCACTAAATCAATACAGTTTTGAACATTGATGGATTCTACACATTTTAAATTGGCCAAAGTGATTAATCAGATTCTATCTGAATAGGAAAACTATTGGCATGCATCCTGTGCATTTGGTTTATTTCCACAAACAAAGACATTGAAGTTACTTACAATCCATTCATATTTTTCCGGCTATTTATTTTTGCTCATATATGGTACAAAGCTCTGTCTGCTGCAAAACTGAGCAGTAATCTGACCTCACTGTTACTGTTCTAAAAGCCTACAGACAAAGCTTGCATCGGAAATGTCAGTTTTTTTGTGTGCTTACTTCGGCTCCAAAGATCAACGTTTCCTAGTCAGTTCTTTCTTTGAACTTCCTAGTCATTATTTAGAACTATAAAAAGGTTTTATCTTTACTATATATTACAGCGTTCAAGGAAAGGTATTCACTTAACCGTTTAAGCTGCAAAGACTGTAAAAGGATACACACAAACAGGCGGCCACCAAGCATGAAATCTGACCTGGTGCTCTAACAACAGAAGCATGGATTTATGAATGACACAAAGCCAGCCAATCATGCGCGGACTATAATGGACGCAAGTTGAGCCAAGTCAACTTCAAATTTATTTGTCCCTGAGGGGCAATTTGTTTTGCAGCAAGGAAAAAAGAAACACAGACAAGACCTACATGAAAAACACCCTAAAATGCAGTAATCCTGGCAATCAATAAATAACAACAATAGCAACACAGCAACATCACCATGTTGTAGTACATTAGATGTAACAGTGTGAAACATTTAAAGAGAGACTCACCTCCACCTCGTCACAGTGGAAGAAGTGGACGTCTGGTTTGGGCTGGTCCTTGTCCTGACACACCAGCAGCAGCACAGAGGGGTAACGTGTCTGATTCAGGACCGCCTGACTCAGGTGGATGGTGTGGAGAGGGAAGTTCTCCAGCTCCTCCTGCAGGAGCACAACAGAGGAGATATAAGCTAACTGGTTGCTTCATGTCAAACCAACAGACATTAGAGTAGCATCAATCTAAAAATAAATTTGAAGGCTGCATCATTTCCATTCTTTAATTTTATTGTACATTTTCATGCCCCATCCTTCCATTAGCTATATACCCACTATGCTCGAGTAGAATCAGCCAGTGGTCAAGAAAGTGTAAAATTACTATTCATATACATGTGCTCATTGTTTTATTATTATACTTAGTAACACAATTAAGTACTGCACTTACATAAAGTTGAAGGACTACCAACATACAGATTTTGAAAAAGAACGGTCAATGTTCTGACTTTCAATGCCAAGAAATGTCGAAACCTACAATTTTCATGTTGCAACTTAATATAATACATAAGACATTTGCATGGTTAAATGCTCAAACACCATGCCCCACTTTCTGTTAAAAAAATGACAGTTTATTTGCACAGGATCAGCAGAAGACCTTCTCCCAGTAAAAAAAAAAAAAATCTGATTCAAACACTTAATTGTAGACAAATACATTCTTCTATACATCACAAACACAAGGCTATAATGTGACATGTATTGCATGGTAACAGAATCGGAAGATGTGCATGATGTGTGGAATATACCTGTGAATCACAGTCCAGCAGCCTGACCGCTTTGTCTGTGACTTGAAGGAGCATCTCTTGGGTCCAGATTTTGTCTTTTGAGTCCAAGAGGACCAGCTTCTTGATGGCATCGTCCACTGTGGCAATGGCCTCTGTCTTGTCCATAATAAACGTGGAAAGATGCTGAGGAGAAAACAGTGGATTGGTAAATGTAGGACACATTTTATTTGTTGTTAAGAGAACATGACCTGTGTGAACTGAAAACAATGGCTGTATAGAAAGTAGAGACGGGATGATTTGAAAAGTTGATGGGCATAATTATTCATAAATATTCATTTAGACATTTTGAGAAATAATTATATGTTTTCTTGCAGAGTCAGATGAACAAAATGATACATCTCTCCTATCTGTCTGTCTGTTCATATGAAGCTGGAGCAATATAACACTAAGCTTAGCTTAGCATGAAGACTGAAAACTAGGGGAGACTGACATATGATATGCATACCATCAACTCTAAAGCTCACTAAATGACATATCATATCTTTTTTGTTTAACCCTTAAAAACTATGGAAAAACATGTCTCCATCAAGTTGCCAAGCAACTGTTCATAGCCTAGAAAGAAATCCAGCACATAACCCTTCATACTGTAACAAAAATCATCATTACACCAGAAGTGTTCATTAGAGATGCCGGTAGGTCAGTCTTTATTACATTCGGACAGAGCCAAGTCAACTGTTTCCCCGTTTACCACCATTATTCTAAGCTCAGCTACTGGATCCAGCTTCATATTAAGGAAATTATTGAACAGGTGCAACATATCTCACAATGTCTTCAGCTTACAGCATTGTTTAGCCTGTGAATTCCTGTCCCGTCTTATACGATATTGAATCTTCAATATTGCCACTTCGACAGCACTGCAGTGGACTGCTGCCAACGTAGCTGTTATCTGTGATTACCTGCCCATGCAAGATAATGGGGAGGCATTTAGGGAAATCCAATCCGCACGGACACGGGGCATGGTTTATCACCATCCCTGACCTGAAGCCTGTCTCTGACACAGTCCTTCCAACATCATCGCCCCCTACGTTGTTGTCATCACTGATTGCTTTACTATGACACAGTTCTCGTAAAAAGAGATGTAATCTGTACATTTATTAGTGAGCTTTTATCTCTTGGCAAAAGAACAAAACACCATAATGGAGTGAGTCCTTTTTTTAAATCGTGTTTTAAACAAAGTGAACTTTTTAAAATAATAAAACTTACAATTGTAGACCATGAGTATAAGAATGTTTTTCACTATTTAAGCCATTTATTTAGTTTTGACTAAATAAGTTTGACTAAATTAAACTAATAGTTTAGTGTGACAGGTAACTTTGAGAAAAAGAGAGAAAAATAATGGATACACGGTTTCACACTACATTGCGACAATTTTCCTTCAGAATTGCAAATTTTAATACAAATTTTGAAATTGGCTACCAAGTCAGTTTGTTTTATCTCTCTTTCCTTTATTTTTTTATATCATGTTGCATGACAAGTGAACACGTACCACATGCATTTACGAATAAATTATAATAATATGATGATATAAATAAATAAAAAGTCTGGGATCGCTCATAGGTAGGTTTCCTATAAAACAACAACTTATTTTACTAAAATAGTTTAAGTTGAAGTGCCTCTTATACCATTCAACATGCGGTGATTGAGTTTCTAATCTTTTGACAAGTTTTCTATTTTTACATATATTGAGGATTATTTCTAAAAATGTTCAAGGGACAGAAAGGGTCAAAATTACAACACACAAATGTAACCTATCAGAGGAAGAGAAATAGAGTGGAACTTACCTCGACATGGTACTGCGATGTCTCATGCATGATGAAATTGGAGTTGGAGTATTTTTTCCTCTGTTCTGTTGATAAGAAAACAAATATATACATAGATGAGACACACGTCCTACCTGCGATCTAACTATTTATCTTACTATGTATGTAAACAGCCGGCAGTGACACTGACCTGAAGTCCACATCTTGCCAGTTTCAGTAGAGGGAACAGACTAAACAAATGTGTCCGCTGAACAGGGCAATAAGGAAGTGACAAGGACATGCACTGTGTGCAGTGTTTTGTTTTATGTGCCAATTGTACACCTCCCAATCAGCTACAGTGTTAGATATTCATATCTTTTCAAATTGTACGTTTAGTGAAAAAAAATTTTAGACACAGATTGTGCATTTAACAGAATATTTCATAACATCACAATATATTTTATTGTGATGTTGTAATTTTTTGTCTAAAACTTGAATGCAGAGAGACCTATCCGAGAGGTTAATTATTACATTTTCAGATCTGATATGTGATTTGATTTGCCCTCCTTTACATTATGGTAAATTGGCCTGGCTGACATTAAAGTGTGCTTCACCCAGGGCACCAAACAGAGATTTTTACTGCGGGGTCAAAGATCAGTGACGCAACTTCTCAAAAGCACCATGCACACTTCCTCATCCAGATTATTACACCTGATTGTAAACTGTCACATGTAACCTACTTGTAGGTGACAATTCTGTAGTTGGTTTTACATTTATCTCATTTTTGGTAGAAACCTGTTGAGTAGCAAGGCAGGTGAAAGTGCCATGAATAGCAAGTGGCATGTTGTAAATCATTGTACCAAACATGTTTTAGCACAAATAAAATTTGATTAATAATTTGTCTTTGTGTGTTTTTTTCCACAAAGAAACAATGAATTAACTACATTCTAAAAAGCACAACTAGCTCCCTCTTCCTCATTTTAAAATTCAGAATCTATGAATATGCAAATATTTTTTATTAGTTTCACAACTACTAGATGTGAGATAAGTAAAGGCTGTTCTCAAATGCACTGCATGTGTACTTGAGGTTTTCGACATTTACATCACACTGGACCTCGATTGGCCTCAAAACTTTTTGTGCAGTAACAAAATCACGCTTGTATTTATACAGTGCTTCTTAAAACTCAGATTTAAGATGAGCACAAAGAAACTTTCGCCTTCAGCTGACTTGTGTGAAAACAAAGCCTGCACTTACATAGTTATGCACATGCATCAAAGTTGAGTAACAATGAGCGAATACTACGGCTTTAAACCTAAAAATAATTGATTTTAACTGACAAGTTGTTTACTCACACAGTCAACAGCTACAAAGAAACCAACATTACCATTCATTTTTGAGGCAATGTTCACTCACTGCTAGCTCTGTTTTTGGTCTCTGCCTAGTGCTGAGGAAAATATCTGGCTCTTAAGTAAGTAAGGTAAATAATCCACTGTGTACACATGCTCGATGCCAACTATGTCTGTATCCTGTTCGGTGCTGAGCAGGTAGTTTACAGTGAGTTTTTGGGGGGGATTTTTCCCTGAAATCAGCTGCCTACGACCTGCTACGAGCAAAAATGACATACAAGAGAGTGGTGAGTCAGAGGAAACAGCCAAACAACAAACTGAAAGTCATTTTAAAGCTTCAAAAGGAGGAGAGCTGCAGATTTAGGTGATACATATCTGTTCGGTTCATCGATACGAGTGACACCTTCACACTGGAGCATTGTTTTCACATTGTCAGTGATTTACATTACTTTATTGTTTTACACTATATACTTTATGGTCTCTTAAACATTTGAGACAATTGCAATTGTTTAAAGACATCAAGAAACGTATTGAGACCAATAAAGTTCAAATGTGGTGCTGACTCATTCAAAGTTTGAACAGCATTTATCAACCCTGGTGCTAACCTTATGAAATTCTATTCCAAAAAAGTCATAGTTCACAGCATTGTTGGCTGCCATCATTGTTTTTTTGGCCAATGTTAATGAGTGTGCCAGTGTGCTCATTGACCTATTTACCAGGTGAATAGTCTGCAGGTAACAATTACACTCAAAGGAGAGAATGTTCCTCTCAACTCCACAGCCAGATCTCATATCAGATCTGTCTGTCCCCCACCCAACAGAGTCAATATGTTGATGGCACACATGTTTTCTCTTCATACAGACATGGTCCAATTTCACTTAATGTGTTTTACCGTGAACATGACACAAAAGCCCTGCTATGTCAGGGCTGTAAAGCACTTTCCAGTGTTTGATATTGACTTTTTGATGAATCACTGTGATGTTCACATGATTTACAGACCTCTGACTCCTCCATGTTCTCAGCGCTGAAAAAAGATTTATAAAACGACGAAAGCATGTGTCTTTCCTGTTCCTGCCACTTCCCCTCTGCTGATTCCTTCCTGCTTGGCTCCCCACCGGTGAAACACAAGCGTCAGGTGTCATTCTGAAAGACGAGCTCGTCCCATGTCTTATTAATGAATGACATTTATGCCAATCAATTCAGAGCGCTGCAACAGCTTGCAATAAGAGCCACTTAGTAGGCAGATGGGCAGATCCTCAGGCCACTCCAGCATCAATGACCAGCAATAAAAAATGGCTGCTGGGGCAGATTATCACACCAATACATGTCTCACCTCTATATATATTTTTGAAATATCATTATATCACTAATAAGGAAGCAAATAGTCATTATAGATATATAAATCAGGGAGAAGGGGTGAGATTAAATAAGTTTTCTTCTTCTCACCCCTTTTCGAACAGGTAAAGCAAGTGTGAGACAGTTTATTTTCATTTGTGGTTTTCATTGTGTGTAAATATTACTTTATTGTAACTGTCCACTTGTTTAATTTATTTTATTGTTTATTATTGCTTTTTTGTCTTTTATTGTTTACTTGTTCGAAATAAAAAAAAATTCAATTCAATTCAATTTTCAATTCAATATATATATACAGTATACTGTATATATACAGTATATATTTATATATATATAATACATATATGTATATATAGCTATGTATACAGTATACATACACACAGTATACGTATATATTATATATACAGTATATAGCCTACTGTGTGTGTATTTATATAACTGTCATATACTGTATACTATATATATATATATATATGACAGTCATCTCTGTATGGCAACAGAAGGATGAATGAATCACCCACTCAAAATAAGCGATTGTGTTGGCACAAGCTGATGAACAGATTTTCCTTTTGCTCTAAATGCAGGCCACTATTTAGATATCGTGCTGCTGTGTCCACAAAGGTTTGTTCATATCCCACAAGACAGTATCATATCACCACACCTAAAAGCCTGATTCATCGCAGAGTTGCCCTCTCAAGCTGATAACAAAGGTTTACATCATGCTTTTGTTAAACAAACACAAACCATTATTTTGTCAAATGCAGCTACTTTTGATGCTGTTTTACCAAACACAAATACATACAACAAAAGTAAAACCGCATAAAGAGGGTTGACTGACAGAAACTAAGTAAGGGCGTCTATCAACGTAATTCAACTGAATTCGAAAACGCAGACAATCCATAAAAACGGAGTAGCAAGTTAAGATCAATGACTTTCCATTAAAATGTAGATTCAGTCTTTTCAGTATTTTACCTGACAGAGACATACTCCTCAACCACAAACAAAGAAACTCCAGAAAGCTGCGTAAGTCCGGGGATAATGCGTGTGATATGTGCCTCTCCACTCTACTGCAAAGCTGCTGATAACGGATCAGGTAGGAGGACCTGTGCATCATTTGCATCAGCTGTATGAATGACGGGGAGCCTTTGCATACGGGAGATTTGAACTTTGACTTCTTCTGTTGTTCCTCTGCATGTTTATTCAGCAAGGAGCCACAGACCTACTGTATATTTTTCCAAATATCTCCCACTGTTGTGGATGGTGCACACAGTGTTGTTCACCATCCCTTGTTTCTCTCTCTCTATTTCTCTCTCTCGTTTGGGAGGACAGGCATGCTGCTGTCATCTTGCTGCCAGAAGGTAGTGGTGACCATCTGCCGCACAAGATTAGATGAAAAACAGCACAGCCTCGTCACACATACAGTGGGACATTTCACAGGAGATCAGGAGTGGAAGCATCCTGTGGATTATTTGGATTGCTTAAAGGAGCAGAATGTTTCACAGACAACAAGCTGCACAGTCAGATGGTTTGGTACATCCTGAATCCCTACAATACATCATCTGTCATCAGGGGCCGTTCTAAATTTGGAAATGCCCAAGAGCCATACATGAGTTCAAGTTTGCCCTTTATATATTTCAGTGTAGGTTTCTATTTGTGCCTGTAATATTCTGTACAATGTTCCACTATGTGTGGAAGGAGGTGCTGGCAGGGACCAGTGAGCTAATGTCTGAGGCAGTGCAGGGAGGACCAGAGCAGAGCAGGAGCCTCTTTCTTTCCACTTTTCAATGCGTCTTTTATTTACCTGCACGACGTCGGCATCCCCACCCTGTTCCAACCACACATTACAAACAGGCACACCCTGCACTCCCTGCTAATGTAACATAGCACAGCTCAGATGCACACACACACACACACACACACACACACACACACACACACACACACCCTAGCAAAGCTATGCCAGCTAAAATATTAGTAGTTATGACAAAAATAGTTGTGTCATAACTACATTACTGAGTTCCACCAAAGACACACAAGCAGACAGTGTGCTTAGATTAAAAAAAATTAGCCCAAAAATAACACAAACATATTCTTCAATTCAAAGTAAGCACAAAAGCTAACATAAATATCTGTCTGCACACAACGTGACTTAAAAAAAAGCAAGCCTGATGCATCTAAAAACAAATCCCAGCATGCTGTGCAGGACTGGGACAGAGTTGGAAACTTGTGTTTCCTTTAGGAGGCCAATGTCCCTCCTATATACCTGTCAGAGGTGTCAGCGGACTGAGCATGACGGGGCCCCTCAGCAGGACATTGGCCCCCTCTTATCACTGTATGTGTGTGTGTGTGTGTGTGTGTGTGTGTGTGTGTGTGTGTGTGTGTGTGTGTGTGTGTGTGTGTGTGTGTGTGTCTAGACTGGGAATTGGGCTGTGACAGGCGAGCACGGCCTTGAGGTTGCAGCAACATGCAGCAGAGTGAGAGTGCTTGATTTCCTGACATTTGCATGACAAATTATATTGTGGTTTGAGCTATTTGCAGTTCTGATCTAGACAGCTTCGCAATTTACAGTTTGGAAAGGTATCAAAAGGTAAGGCTGTATCAATATACCATCTTCCATTCATAATACTTTCCTTCTGAAGATGTAAAGCTTAAAAAAATATCACAAATGTGTGGCTAATCACTGTATTTTTTGTCTCCTGATTAAAAAGTATATTTCTGGGGGCCCACATTCATCCATGGAAAAATAACACATTTGGTGTGCTAAACGTAAACACAGTGCCTTTGTTGGTTTTAATAGGGTAACTTATACTTATATAACACAGTGCAGCAGTGTGTTTTTTAAATTTTTGTTTATGGACGACACAGGAGGTCAGCAATCAGGTTTTGGCTGTACAGGAAATAATTATTCTTACGATAAAAGTTTTTGTTGAAAAATAGTTTTTAGTTTTTTTGTAAGTACTATGTAGAATATCCTCATTGCCTCCAAGTATAATAATAAGTATGGGTTACAAAGAGGAACATAAACAATGAGAAACACTTGACAAAAAAAAGAGTGCCCAGCCTCCTAAAATGTAAGCTGTAAACTGTCAACAGTCTGATGTGACTCATGCTTCACAAATTAGGGCAGGCGTGATTTCATGTGAAGGGCATGTGAAGGCAACGTCTTGAAAACAGACAACGATTAAATACTGCGTCAAATGCATTCACTTACCATAGAGGGCCTTGGCGCTGATCTTGCTGTCTGATCTGGCAACTCCACTGCAATGAGAAGAAGAAGAGACGGGGTTACGCTGCATGCTCTTCATCTTCTCCCCTGCACCTCTGGCTGTCTGTGTCACAAACCCTCTGGAACTCCCACACTGTCACTTTCTGCATGAACCCTAAGCCCACAAATATGATATATACGGAAAGCAGACTGGCCAGCACTGGATGAGATTAGCCTGAGATTCTGAGCATATGGACTAGCCAGGGAGAGCGAGGGAGAATGGAAAAGGGAGAGAGAGAGAGAGAGGGCTGGTGGGGGGGGTGGGGGGGGGGGTGCTGAGGGAAGCTAAAGCCAGGAACCCAGGGAAAAGTAAACAATCCTCAACAGAGCCGCTCTGTGCCCAAGGTCCCTGACCCACTCCACCTTCCACATACTGGGTTAGTGATTCTCTCGCGTCTGTGTGACAGTAACTCAGCATAGGGCCCACAGAAAGGTAAATATGTGACAGGAAGTAGGAATGTGTTCAGCGCTCACTTGGGTTGCCTTGAAGGAGATCCCTGGGCACTCATGGTTCAAGGCATCCACCTGAAGAGAAAGAAACAGAGAGGATAAGAATCAAAGAAAGAAAGAGAGTCTATGTTAATGAGGAATTGAGAGGGTGCAGTGGCTGTTGGTGGAGGGAAAGCATTTTCCACCACAACAAACCTGCATTATTTATCTAAAAGAAAGACCTTTTTCAATGCCGGTTTGAGGTTGCACGAGGTATTCTTTATTAATTTTCCTCACTCATGTGCAGCCTATGTAGCCTGTCACCGCCCGCCTACTACTTCCGCTCAATTTTCATTTCCCTTCAGTAGTCAGTCTGGGTGTGCAGTATATTCTTAGGTTTTCTCCGGACAGATTTCTGCTGGTCCAATCAGCGAACAGAAGGAGTGGCTCAGAAGCCGGCGCATGGCATGGTTGGTTGGCAGATCCAGAGTGGCACTGGGCAGATCCAATAGTTTTAAACTTCAACAGACACCCGCCTTCAAGTGAGTTAACGTTTGTCAATTGAGCGATTCCAGACCTTCTGTACAAATGAAATGAAGTACGATGGTCTGGTAGAACCAGGCTACAGCCTATGGTGTCCAAGCTTAAAAAGCTTTACGGTACCTCATTATGTTTGTAGATAAGGTATGCAAAGTTGAGATGCAGTCTACTGAACACTCCTCCACTGTGGAGAGCCAGGTGTCAGGCCTGTACTGCTGGCAGTCGGGGGGACAATGGCAGACAGCAGGCTGATATGCACTGTGTAATAAGATCCACTCTGATGATGACCACATCTGCATAGCTGCAAATGAATTCATTTGGATTGTTTCTTTCACCCTGCCAGACCAACTATTTGACCATTAGCATCAAAGAAGAAAAACTGTTGTGTGCTATGGCGTATTCTGAAAGATTAACAGGAGCAGTACAGTATTATATGAGAGAATGAAAGTCTCACACACCTTTCCCCTTGGGCCTGGAGACTCAGACTTGTCAGTCAAGACATGTACTGACAAGGTTATGAAACATATCTAGGAGATACAGCTTCACAATATGGCTAAACACAGACTGCATCAGTACCTGGTCTAATGCTGGACCCTAACAAGCGGTTACACAACAGGGCAGACTCTGCTTGGTTTCCGTTTACGATAATTGTCAGATTGTATCACTGCATTTGATAAAACCACTGTTAAGTGTTGATTTAAGTTAATGGCTGAAGTGAATAGTATTCAGCACTGGAGATAATAATCAACTTTTACCGTACAAGACTTCTAGACTCCAAGGAGCCATGTATCTCTTTAGGCAAGCCATTCAGTTTGTATAATTAATTGGTGGCGAGAGGTTAGGATCCTGTTTCACCAGGAAGCATTTAACGTGTTCTGCAAGTACAATCCAACCTGTAAGAAACTGACCTCGAGACACTTAATGTCACTGGGCGTGTTTGACCAACAGCTCTGAACATCTCAGTATCATTTTTCTAACCACAGGGTTACCACTGGTCCACGATGGCGTTACGAGACCGCTATATGTCACCACAACATGCCTTACCTAATTTCTGAACTATAGTTGTGTCTTTACATAACAAGCCACAGTAAACTACACGTGCACAAGGTTAACCCCTGGGTATGACAGTGACAGGTTACTCAAGCTTATCTCGCAGCAGATAATACACATAAAAACCCCTACTGGATAACCTCATTATATCTTCTGAAACAAAGCAAGGGCCAAATCACAACAGCTAAAGCCGTCTCAGGCAGGAGCAAAAGTCAGTATCACTCGGTTCCTGAACTTCCTGCAGACAATTTATGATTCTGTTTATACACATACTCATGTAGCTCGATGACCCACGGTTGAGGACTGGAAGAAAAATCTTACTGAGAAACGCAAATAAGCAAAGAAAACAAGTGGTATACTTTAATAAGTCAAGTCTGCATATAGACTTCCTCTTTCTCTCTGTTCTACTATTCTCCCCACTATTGTTTGACGCTCTGGCCCTTTGCCAGGTTTCAGGAGGAGCAGGACGGGCAGGGTGTCATGTGTTGTCAACCTCATGGCAAGAGGCAATCTGCACACCTCTCCTTGACTCAGTCTAAGGTGCTTATTGTTCAATAACGACAAACCCTTATTCTGAGGTAATTACACAGCATTAGAGCAATAATTACATAAAAATAGAAGCAAAGTTGGGAGGCTTATGATACCCCTGCTGGTAGGATAACGGACAAGTGTTCCTATTCAGAGCCCTTTTTGTGCCAACAAATAATTTGAGGGATTTACAGTAACAATGCTTTACTTCAGAGCCCTTGCTCATGTTTTAAAGGGCACATATTATGCTCATATTCAGGTACAAAATTGTGATTGGCTTTCAAATCGAGACTGTTTTGATAGTGTAGTGTCCAAAATACTCTCTGTATTTCTCACAGTGCCATTGTTGAATCTCCTCTTTTTAGCCTCTCTATGAAACGGTCTGTTTCAGAGCCTGTCCCTTTAAGTCCCACCTTCTAAAAAGCCCAGTGTGCTCTGATTGGCCCCGACTCTAACTTCCCGGTTGAATGTATCTTCCAGTTAGATTCAGGGTGATCTAGGGGTTTGCTTATCACAGGTGGTGCTAGTTTAGGTTGGTAATGGGGAGTGTACGGGTGTTTGAAGAAAGGTTTTCAGAGAGGTGGAGGTAGAGAAAAAACTGAACATGCCTTTAAAGGTGAAGTAAGTGGTTTATTTATGTTAATATAAGTGTAAAATCGCTCTTTATTCATTCAGTGATCACTTACATAATGTCAGCTGCTTTGCATGTAATCGGCAAATAAACTTATTGTAGTATCCCGAAATTTTTATCCAATCAGAAGAAAGAACGCTACAAACCGACACGCGCCTCACTCATATATAGTATATACACTCCATGGTCTCACTGCCGGTGCACGCCAGAGCAACAGATGGGTGAATGTGTATGCTCCTACAATGGCGGAGCAGGTAAAAATCCTTCCCAATTACTGTTTTGATGGTTTTTATCATGTTTTATCACACTTATGGATCTGAGATGATGCTAGATAACTTGCTGCTTAAAGACCGCAGTGCATTAATGTGGTGACATAGGGACGAGCGAGGGGACTGCTAACTGCAGTAACTGACAGGAAGTTAGCTAAAAGAACCATTCCGCTTACAGCACCTTTAATGGTAAAGAAAATCCATAACAAAGTTCATTTTGCACAATGGGTGACCTTAAAGCTTTTGATTTTAGTCATTCAGTCTGTATTGTTACCTTTTTGATATATGTTAAATCTCAGTAAGAATTGAAACTCATTAGTATCAACTAACATGCTGACAGTTTGAATTAACACAAATAAGAAGTCCAGATATGTTTGTAAACAGGTGCAAAATATAGAACAGTCTTGGAAAATTAATTATTAGCTATACCATGGTGGCATGCCTGTATGATATGTAGAGCATCATCTTTAGTGATGAACTGCAAACCGCACCCAAATAAAACAGTATTATAACACGCTATGCTTTGTGCTGTTTTGCATAGCGGCAACGATCTAATCACTGTTGATAAGCATTAAAGGTGAAATAAATCCTTTTACTGTATTATCTCCATGTTCAAGTATGCTTTTCCTTTTAGATTACCTCAGCCCGATACTCAAAGTGTGCCATGATCTTAGGAATTGCACAAGATGCAAACTGTTCAAATGAGGCCTGCTTTAAACTTTTTTGACAGTCATACTAGACAATTAGAAAATACTGACAGTGATAGCTTATGTAATGTACTGTATCTGAAAAAATAAATATAAATGTGCTCAGGATGTGAGAAATCTGGACTTTGCTCCATAGTCCCGAGATAGCATTTAATAATTGATGAAATGAATTGGATTTGATTAATTTCAAATCACGCCGCCCTTTGGTCGAATCACATTGCACTTTTATTTGTCTGGTGATGCTGTTACAGGTGTGTTCTTGATATGCAGTGTCTAGTGTGAGTAAGTGTGAGTGCATTGTCTTAATTAAGGCACAGAGGACGACCACAAAACGACAGAAATCAGGTCAGACTTCACAGACAGGATCCCTTTTTGTTCGGCTAACATTCATATAACCCTCCCAACAAAACAATAACACTCTAGTCTTCTCCTAGCACACCACCCAATCAGTGTTTCCCTTTTGTTTGTTAGTGCAGGGTGTCATGAGGAAATTCCTGAATACCTTGAGCCCAAATTGAAGCACGTTCATCTCACCACATAGCTAAATGCTGTAATTAAGTTAATTTATGGGTGACATCAGAATTAAATGTATAGTGGAATCATGTAGTTTTCACATGTATGTACTCCCTAATGTAACAGAGTGCAAATTACTCCACGGATGAATGACCGTACAATTTCAAAAAATTACTAATAATAACAAATGCCAATAATATCAGGTCAAACCTGTAGCTGCAATTAGAAAATATTAATAATGTGATGACATTAGATATCGGCAAGGAGGACTTTTTTATTATTAGAAATCATCAGTGTGTATGCACAACCACTCTCAACGCTTTAAACCAGTATGTAGTCATTAAAGAGCACAGAAGAAAACACCAACCAGGTTACAACATCTGCTAAGGATGACAATATATTATACCAACATTATTACATAATATTAAAGGTCATATATTTGTTGTCCTACACACTACAACTCTGGAGCAGTAGCTCCCTGCTCCCAACAATCAAACCTACATTTTTAATCATTAATAATTTTTCATATGAATTGCACATATGTACAGGGATAATTTTTAATCTACATATCACTATTTATATATTTATTTTTACACAATTTTTGTCATTTGGTCTTTGTTGTTGTGTCATCGTTATATTTGTCAATTGTCTTATTTTGTTTTTGTGTCATTTAGACATTTAAACACTCACTGCTACTGGAGAGTGCCACACTGTATTTCGTTGTGTATTACAATGACAATACAATCTTTGAATGTTGAGGCTCAAGGCAAAGTGAGACTATACTTTTGAGGCTGTAGCTGTATGAATAAATAAATAAAATAATCTTAGACCCATCTTTTTAGACTTAGCCTTTTTCTTTTTAAGCTGATGTTTGCATGTATTGTCTGCCCCTGTCTTTTATTGTTTTATTATTGTTATTGTGAAGTACTTTGTGACTTCTGCTTTTGAAAGGTGCTATCCTATACAAATGAAACTATTATTGTTAGTAGTATTACGATAGAAAGATGAGGAACAGTCAGTGAATGGACTTTGTGGTGAGTTTTGACAAGTGGAACCATCCATGTTTACGTGTCTGCTGTGAATAACCTGTTGAACTTTCTTTATGTACGAAACTACAGGCTTCAGAGAAAGAAAGAAAGAAAGAAAGAAAGAAAGAAAGAAAGAAAGAAAGAAAGAAAGAAAGAAAGAAAGAAAGAAAGAAAGAAAGAAAGAAAGAAAGAAAGAAAGAAAGAAAGAAAGAAAGAAAGAAAGAAAGAAAGAAAGAAAGAAAGAAGCATCTTTCGTATAACTCACTGCGGTGCTTTTTCCGTACGGGATGCTCAAGGTGACAAACAAGGAGCATCAGCCTGCCATTACAAACCGCAGCCGTTCGACACAGTTAACTCCGCATGCAGGAAAAGTTGTCGATATTTGTAGCCGCCTGTTCTGGAGGTGAAATCCAAGACCACAAACTGAACAGTTGACGTCCAACACTGAGTGCATGCGTTTGTTTGTTGCCGGTGCCCAGAAACACAGTCGCTGAGGAGGCAACGAGGGCAGGTGAGTGATAGGTGAGTCTGCAGGTAACTCAATCTGAGAGGGGGAGGAGACTTCAGGTGGGGGTGGGTCGGTCGGTCGGTGTGAGCTTTTTCTCGCTCAATTTACTGATGTATGTGTGCTGAGAGTTTGGATGCACGCTCGAGACACCACTCAATCACCCGTTCCATGGACATGCATTCCGTAAAGCACCAACAGCCCCACACGGAGCAGCTTGAATAGTTCTCCTATCTAATCACCAGGCAGTCAATGTGCTTTAACTAAGATGCTGTAAACTAAAAAGTGTTGCAAAGCAGAATCCCCTGCACTCCAACAAAAGTGTGATTTACCCCCCTTATAACAGTTTGATTTAAATGATTTTTTTTTATTCCATAAAATGAAATTAAATATACAGAAAAAGTCAGAAAAATAAACACAAATTTGTGCAACAAATAATTATTCTATTCTTATTTGAATCACAGTGTGGACATTGGATTTGTCTTTGGATCCTTACAGGAGAATACAACACTGCTTCAAAGCACTAGCATCCCAAAGACACCTTACATAAGACACCTTGGATGCCATTACCAACATACAATAAAAAGCTGTTTATGATTCACAAATGCAATCACAACTGCATAAAACATTTTATGTGCAACCTTTTCAGACGTGTTTCATTTCCCCAGGTATCACTCTGTGCTGCAAAGCAGTGACTGGTCTGAACTAGTTGGATTCAATGGGGTGAATGAAAGAGGAGCAACAGTGTGGAACACTGCCCAGGTTTCAGTGTCACTGCCTGGTAAGAATGACCACTCTTTGTCCAGCTGCAGTGTGCAGTCCGTGCAAACAAAATCATGAAGATAATACAGCTGTGAATGGTCATGTTCAAAAATGAAAAACAATGGGCACATTCCTCATGATACCAGTAGGGAGGGACAATTAAAAAGGAAAAATGCAAATGCTTGGTCATATCTGGCCTGACCTGTCTTTGTCCGTGTGCTCGGCTGTTGCTAAAGCACAGACCCTCTAAAATGTGATTGTTTTCAAACTGGTAACTTTAAAACCTTGCCACTGGGTTTGATTATTAACTTAAGCTGTCAGTGAAGACAAATCACCTGGTTCAAGAATGTACTTTAGGAAATGACTAATAAAAAACATCAACCTGACACAAACAATATCTAGAGTTAGAAGTTTAAGGAGCCAATGTAAGACACTAAGCTCTAACCTGCCGTGTCATTTGAGTCAGTACAGTTAGAATTTGTCCTAAGAAGGGATGATATGGGAAAATAAAATAAACCTTTAGTACTAAAATCAGTGTTTCCACAATTCAATTCTCAACCAAACCAATTCTGCCATCTGCTGGAGAAAAGATGAACAAATACAACAACCTTAATTTAAACTTGTTTATGTGGTATTTTTTAAATGATAAACAGTAATACATACATTTTATCTTGAAAAAATATAAAAAAAGAATATACAGAAATATTACACAACAGAAGAATCTGTTACTATTTCTCTATGGCAAAGAGAGGCCTGACTGCACCAAAGTGACGTTCCTGAGAGATTCTCACAGCATAGAGGATTTTAAGGACATAACGTATCTAACTAATATCATCATCAACTCATTTACATATTCAGTTATCTTCACCTAACAAATATTAAACGTCTTAAAGTCAGAGTTAGTGCCATTTCTGGTTGGACCAAAATAGTGCTGACAACCTGTGAGTCCAGCTATAAATATACAACATGACAATGAATAGGAGGCCTCTTCACGAATAGACACTGAAAGACACAATGAAGAGCAAACAATGGTATTACTGCACATTGCACTGTATAATAAAAGGTGTTTCATGTGGTTGTGTACGTGTGTGTGTGTGTGTGTGTGTGTGTGTGTGTGTGTGTGTGTGTGTGTGTGTGTGTGTGTGTGTGTGTGTGTGTGTGTGTGAAACAATGTTCAAATGACTGCATGTTGCATTGATGTATTAATGTTATCTGTCCATCAGCCACATAAACAGTATTCATCTTTTCAGAATGAGGGGTTAGATTGTGTTCCATCTTAGGGGGATATTTTGAGGATGTGACGTCATTGTACAAGGTATACAGTATCACTTGAATGAATGCCACCCATAATTAATAATTTAAACAGATCCTAAAGTGAACCAGGGCTTATTTCATCCATGCACAAAAGCACAAACAAAAAGAAAGCTCAGTGCAGTCTGGCATTTCTATTCGTAGGTATGAGATGCTAATTAGGTCAACAAATCTTGTCAATCAAAATAAACAGAGTCCAGTGTGGTAGGCCAGACTCTTTACGTGAGAATGAAGTATGTTATCTACGTTTGACACCAGATATTGTAATTGATCAAGTTAACCATCGAGCATTTATGCTGACATGTGTCAAAGCATCTTACACAACCCAATAAAAGCGCTCTCATCTATCTATCATGGCTGATCAGGTTCAATATAAAAGCGTCTGTGTTGAGAAAACTAATGAGTGTGTAACTGACCTGGCCAGTCGGGCTAAAGTGCTTAAAGCCAGGACTCCGTCTAAGCTGTAGATAACGAGTAGGACACTGCTGATGATTACGTCTGCCAACATCACATAGGTTTGCCACGCGAGGAAGTAGACTGTCAGCAGGATAGTTGTACCTGTCACAATGATGTTAGCCACAATATAGCCCTCACTCTCCGTCAGGTTGCCCTTCACACCTACAGACATGGGTCGGACACACAGGTTCAAACAAAATGATAATAGTCGTATTATTAGAAATGTTGGATCCAGTTTTCTGTGCACCAGGGAGTCTCGCGGAAGATCATAAAATGTATATTTTTTCCAACCATTGTCCAAAGTGTATCAGCATAAACACACCTGTAGAGACTTTAAACTTGAAGGTCCTATACATGTGAACATTATTTTTATTGTAGCAGTTATTTTGATTGCAATAAGAAGTTACTTTTCACCTCAAACTACAAAAGCTACTAGAATTCTTATTGACACCCAAACTACTAATTAATGTAAGTAACTGTTCTGTAATATATTATACAGGTTGGAGATAATAAGAAGCATTGGCTATAGCTATGAGTACATCTAGGCAAAAATCTCCTCTCCTCTCTTCTTTTTAATTTAATTTTTTAAATGTTCGTATACAAGTGGTAGGCCTATATATTATTATTATTATTATTATTATTATTATTATTATTATTATTATTATTATTATTATTATTATTATTATTATTATTATTGTTGTTAATTTAAACACAAGTTTAAATTATGTATTTCCACACCCATAAATTAAATATACATGATATTGCCTTGTATGTATTGACATACACTCTAAATAAGGGTTGACTGGAAATAAAAACATGTGCTTCATCTCCTAAAAAACACAATGGTTAAGCAGTTCTGTGCAATCAAATATAGGCCTACATGAATAGTAGCCTATACTGAAACTGACACAGTCCGTTTGTAGTAGGTACTACAATTTTGTGTACCATATTGTAAAGTGTTACCGTTTCGCTTTGAACATCCTATATAACTATAAAATGCAAAATCAATCCTGGTTCAATAGCCTATGTGACTCTGTTTGTCTCACCACTGAAGAAATGAAGGAACTCCAGAGCAGCCAGGAGGAACAGCAGAGCGACATCACATCCCAGAGCATCAACAGGATAAGACAGCACCCAGCCTGTGACAGCAACACGCACTCACAGCTCTATACAGGTAACAACATAGGTAGCCTACCTACATCAAAACACTGTGTAAAATGTGGAGCACTTACTCTTTCTGATGATCAAGCCAAGAGTGAACAGGAAATAGAAGACAGAGTAGACTGTTGTCAGTTTAAGCAAAAGCTGGAACCAAACGGATGAGAGCTATGTGCAGAGTTAAGGTGCTTTCATTCACCAACACACTTCCAGAGACAGTCTGTATTTTTTGTACTTTTTGCAAAGGCTTTAGCCTACTTGAAAAGGATACTACACTGACTGATCTTCCTACAGTGAGAGGGAGAGACAAACAGAACCGTTACTTTCATCGTCATTGTGTGAGCTTTTGTTTTAATTTTTTGGAGAATGTCTCCTGTGCTGCAAGTTGCAGGCTGCAACCCACAACCTGTCTGTGTCCCTAATAAAGTCTAAAGTAAAGTTTACGTTCTTGTGTCGAACCACTGCACCAAAGCAGAAGGGTTAATAGGCTACTCATTCTCTTCAAAGGTTACTGTAAATAATATGAATGACAAAGCGTGTCTATACAGCAACCATAGCAACGCGTCAACCTACCTGGTCCGGGCATCGCCATTTTGATTTGTTTCTCTTCAGCTTGTTCACTTCTAGCTGTGTAGATGAACGTCACTACCTACTGGTTGGAAGATGAATTACAAGCCGAGCGCTAAGTCAAAAGATGGGAAAATTCAAGTTTATGGATACAATACTCTCACACAGAGTTCTCCGTAGTTAATTTGAACTAAAATGTATCTTTTTTTGAACAGGCAGGGGCTACTATAGTATAGGTCTACTAATCGTTGTGTTTAAGGCTCTACGAAGCTGTGGCTCATTGGTGAGCATACAAACTTGCAGCGTCAAGCATATTACATTATAGATAGACGATTTATGGTCAAGCGATAGACCGACTAGGCTACACCAATGGCTCGTCACCAAACAAGAGTAGAAGCAGTTAGCAAGCAGCTTAAGAGCCACAAAGTTTTCTCAGGAGCAGACAAGGGCAGTAAGGACAGTAAACATTTATTTCCACAGGTAAATAAAACAAATAAAGTTTGTAAAGTTGCGTGGAGCTGAAAGGCTTACCGAACTTTGTGTGAACTAGTTTGGCAATGGTTTGAATGTAACCGACATTAGTTTATGAAAAAGTTACGCACTATAGCTTTAAGAAAAACGTTATGATTATTGTAGCACAGTTCTTACTGTAAGTTGCCATGACATCAATCTGGCAAAATAATATTGTTATAGAAGCCTATAGGCTACCTCATAAACCCCCAACAGGCCAACACAGTCCATCATTTTTGATTATCAGGGCACAATTTGTCAAGTTGCTTAAGCTACATATTTTTCTGATGAGGAATTTGGCATTATACACACTAAACTTATCTTCATTGGACAAAGCCTGATTTATATGTATTCCCTGTGTACTTATTGTAACACGACATGCGTGTGTATAACCTAGTCATACACAACTTAACCCAGAATGTTATTTAACCTTATCGGGACCTATGAAATCTTCTTGTCCATAGGAGGTGAGTCCCCTTAAGTGCCTTTGGGTTTATATCCACACAACATGGTTAAGTACAAGTGTGCTACACACACTTGCACTCACACACTCATCCACATGCACACAGTTGCAGCGCTATAGCCTACATGAGATAAGAAATATAGAATACCAAAATGAACTGCTTTAGCATAGCCAGCTGTTTCATTGTCCTCTGCAGCCTCTATCTGTTTCTCTTTCTTGCTTGTCCTCTGAAACAATCTGCATAGTGTGGCGGAAAGAACGGAGGCGTTGTTTGGGTTGAATGGAGGAAAAGCAGAGGGGTGGAGGGGTGCAGAGGGAGATGCTCCAGCTGTGGTGGAACAAGACAACACAACAGCATCTCACATGTGGGTGGGGGGGTGGGGGTGTCAAGGCTGCGGGGGCTGCACACAGTGGCATTGTTATAAGGGGGGTGGGATGCAGCTGATAAGGTCCTGAGAAATGGATCATTCCCCTCAAAGCCTTCCCTTGGGAAGCCTTGACACTAAACACTCCTGTTTCTGTATGGTTGTTTAAGCTGGAGGAATTCAAAAAGGTCCAGCAGAAGTCACTTAAACATACTGTTGATCAAAGATCCACAAATGTTTTTTTCATAATATTTATTTTTAGGATCATGTACCAGCCAGCTAGTGTTAAAACATTGTGAAGTTTGTGTTGGAAGTTGTTTCCCCCCAAGGCTAGGCCTTTCCAGCTCTCTGATTAAACAGCCATATTTATTTCTATTACCTGCAAATTACAACATAAATCAAAATGTTGCCTCAAAACGATCTCTCTCGCTCTCTCTTAAGAGTCTCTCTTAGGAAAACCTAAGAAAAAACAAAACAGGGAGACACCTCAGCAGGAACAATAGCAAAGGGATCCCTCTTCGGTGTTATAGGCACATATTTTAATTGTTCTCTTTCACAAATAAAGCCACACGTGTCTGGCAAAGTCTGAACCAGGCTGGCTGCAATTAACAATTATTTTTCTAATGGGTCCCTTCATGGATTGAAATCATTGAAAAAGTTATGAATCCATCGCAACTTTCAAGACCCAAAGTGATCTGTTCAAATTGTTTGATTTGTCCATCCACTGATCCAAAACACAAACATATTTAATTTACTAACATATAGCCAATGAAAAGATGAAGTAGAAATTCCTTCATAATTAAAAAGCAGCACTGAAATGATGAATCGATTATCAAATGAGTTGCCGATGAATTTTCTTGATAACTAATCAATGATATGCGCAGCTCATTTATACGAAATATCGATATGCGGTAGCTTTACCATAAAAGATGGATGAGATACTGTAACTGTAAACCAACTGTTGAACACCACAGACACGCGCGTGCTCACAGCTTTTTGTCTAGAGAGATTTAGAGCGCACATCCTTCACCTGCCGCGGCTCCTCTCCTCCGCCTCTGCAGCACACATCCTGAATGAGAGAGAGAGAGAAAGAGAGAGAGACACGGAGAAAGGCAGAAAACCAGCTCAAGGGAACTGGAGGTCAAGCTAAGCAAACTTGTACGCACTATTTTTTTTCTTCTTGAAAGTCTTAAATATTTCCCGACGAGTTTTCTCTTTTTCCACAAGCTGATGGTATTTTTGCGAACGTAAATCACAGCTTATAATGAAGCTTGTGGGAGCTGAAGGCAAGGTGCGCCTGAAGGGAAATTCTGTAACTTTGAGGGTTTTTGTTTTTTTTGTTGACACCTTAATTTAAACCCGACTGTAGTTCCAAAGTAGCATATACCATAGCGTCATTAGAGGCGTTTGGCAAGGGGACGTCAATCCAGTGCCAAGTTGCCGAACAGGAGAAAGACGCTCTCTGCATGGAGCGTTGGATTTATGTGAATTTAAATTGGACAAAGTAATCTGGATTCCGCGATGCACATGTGAAAGTTTCCCCGATACGAATTGATTTCGTTCGGACAAGGGGAGACTTTAATGGATTTTTTATGTGGGACCCGCTAGGATGGACGTGGTAGATGAATCAGAAGCGTTACAGAGGTTTTTTGAAGGTAAGAATTCCTGGTTATTATGTTGCCTATAGCCTTAAGTTCAGTTTTTAAATGTATTGTACACATAATTTCTAAAAGAATGGAATGTAAAAGGTGTGTGTGTTATTACTTTTATAACCCCATTGACTTCAAGGCTAAATAATTTGTTTTAGGCTACTGAAGAGAAAAAAAAGTTGTTTAAGAGTCAACTTTAGTATTAGGCTGCCTTGTGTAGCCTAGCCTATTGCATGCAAGCCACCGTGTCAAAAAAGTCTGCTTTAAACTATAATGGTACAGCACACATGGCAGGTGGTAAACATCACAATAATAAAAGCTTATCTGACTTGTGGCTTTTAGGTTAAAGTTTTCCCAAACATTAATGCACTTCACTCTGCTTTTCAACTTGTCTGATTATTATACTAAAAACTAAAAATGTAAAAAAAAAGTAAAAGAAAAAAAGAAGAAGATAAATGCGGGGAGCAAAAGTGCTGGTGATTGGTAACAGATCTAGTTAAAAGGGGAATCCTAAGAAAAAGAAAAAAACGAGGTGGAGGAGGGTGGGGTTGAGGGTTGGAAGGGTGCAGGAATTCAAGTCAAGATAAATGGTGTGTTTTGCAAGGATAGGCCTACATGGCACAATGTGTATGTTAGAGAAAGACATGAGCAATGTGATCTAAACCAGTGATCATCACAAGGAAAACATCCATAAATACAACAATTTGGTCAATTATGTTCATCCCCATGAAACAGGCTTGATAAAGATGCAATATTTATTTTAGAGATTTTAGTTGGTAAACATTGTCTCACATATTCAACAAGGATACCAACAAGTTGGTTTATCCTCTATTACAGCCTTAATTTACAAACCCATTAAAGTGAATCTGAGTTGTGTGTGTTGATTTGCAGACTGAATCGCATTCATATTCAATATTCAATATTCAAGACCATGTGAACCCTATCCCATCCATCACATTCTTTCCCAAATTCAATTTATTACAGGGAAACAATTACATTTTGGCAACTTTGTTGTAAGAGTTTTTCACTGCTCTGGTTTCCAGCCTCCCAAAGAAATCCACAGGAATCATGTCTTACTAAAGTTTTTTTTTTATACATATAAACTTAATGTCAAATGTTCCAGGAGAAGTCAAGTGCAAATAAAACACATCCTTTGGTTTATGTATAATATGTTATCTGTAAAGAGACTTAACACTTGATTATAGTATACACAAAGTGTTGACTTAAATATACAAAGCCATCAATGACTGTCAGAGGTTTCTTGCCATTCTGACAGGAATTTAGTATGTTTACATTCTTGCTTTGGGAGTAAGAGAGATGTTCTTACTTTGGCTTTATTTCAGCCACTTTTGCTTGGACTTGAATGTCAACTTGTCCATGAGAAGTTTACAGTACATGCCGCCTTAGACACTTATTTTCCTATTCAACTAATTACCCAGAATATCGAATACCTAATTATACCACTCAAATTTGTTGGATACAGGCGTTCAGGCAATCAACCTTGAATTTAAATGGGTGACTGAAAGTAATAATAATTTAGATTATGAATCCCTTAAGGTCCATGTTCATCCTTCCCTTTACCGAGAAAAAAACCACACACTTACACAGGAGCACGCACACATAGCACTATAATGGATTTCGACACTGGTAAATTGTCTTTTGATCGGATTAGTGAAATATGTATACATTCTCACTAATGCACAGTGTACATTCCTGGCATAGCCTTGGCGGCCGTTAAAACACAATGAGGTGAGACTGGTGTTTCTCCTTGAGTATTTGGCCTTACCCAGGCTCTCACTCTTTCTGACTCCATTAGAGTGACAGTGAGCAGACAGGGTGAGGAGGTGAGATAGCGCAGGCTCAGGGTGGAGAAAGACTGGCCTGTTGAGAGAAACCACAACCCCTCCCAAAGAACTTGACCTTCTCCCCTGACTTACCTCAACAACAAACAGTAGTTCACACACTCACCGAGCAGCAACAATCATTTACATTTTTAAATACTTCTACCAGTAAATTTTTTTTGATTGTTTGTTTACACTATAAAAGCGAGTCGAAATGTCCTCAAAGGGATAGTTCAGTAATTTTGCATGCATAATTAGTCGGTCACCTTATGGAGATGGCGGTCAGCACAGTCATTACAACGCACCTGTGTGGCTGTGAAGCAGATTATAGAACATTCATCACCGTTACATCCTGGCCGATCATCTTAATGAACCATCAGCGGCCCCGTGCGTAAAGGCGTAAAGGCGCATGGTGCGACGTCTCTCCCAAAACTCCTTAAAATTACTGCGCTGATTCCCATCTCCATAGGGAAAACATTGATCCCCTACATACTAGTTAGCTGCGTATAAATACCCAACTTTTTTTCAGCGGGCACATGCAACGGACAGGTAATGGATTGTGAGTAGGGAATCATCACAGTCAGTTGGATTGCTCATCTGGGGGCACAAGTACCATTTGTCATGGTAACCCACCCAAATAGATGTCAAAATAGTCCAATAAAAACAGACTGGAGCTGACTTATTGATTAGCAGCCTCTAACACTATGAACACACAAATAATACTTTGAGCACCGTCCCATCTGAATCTGAAGGTGAATTACGATAATCACTTTCTTACTCATATTGCTCGTTCAACTCATCGCCTGCATGACTATATCAAAATTCCCATTGTAGTGCCAGAGTAGTTGTGAATCATGGACGTGAAGGCCATCGTCCATCTTGGGAAACCTGTGTGAAACATTACATTTGGATGGTTCGTCTGATTTACAGGCTTGCTGTGAACTGCAGTAAGAGGAATGTATTGTTTTTGGCCAGCCATGCTTACAGCACTCAGGAGTAAGTTTTAATTCTCATTGTTGTGCCACACTCCCATCAGTGCTGTCTGCCAACTGAGAGAACCTAGGCCAGCAAATGTTATTTGTGATTTAACTGGACTTTTGGGGATTTAATCAACTTTTTTTTCCTGCTGTGTTTCTGTGTGTGTGTGTGTGTGTGTGTGTGTGTGTGTGTGTGTGTGTGTGTGTCAACATAATTAGTAGCTGTTGTGAGTAAAAAAAAAACTGCAGTGTTCTCAGATGATTTTCAGCATCCTCGATATCCGCTTAAATATTACTTGTCATTGCCAAAGATATGTAAACGCCATAAAACCTTTTGGTGTTAATAAAAATTGCTGTCTGAAAAAAAAGAAGAAACTTTTTTTTTTGTGTCAATTCTCTAATAATCCTCGGACAGTCTAAAGAGTCCATTTTCCCAAAATTTTTCTTTTCATCTTTTGTTGCCCTTTATATTCTTATTTTTAGTCTCCCTTTGTGTCCTTTTTTTGTATTCCTTTTCTTCCTCCTCAATATCTGCATGATCATTGGTCTTTCTCTCTCTCTCTCTCTCTCCCGCCATGCTTTGTAATTCTGTCCCTCAAACTCGACCTCACATATGTAGTGTTTTGGGTTTTTTTCCAGCCTGGATCTGTGTCCTGGTCCCAGCCTTGTCATTCCTGTAATCTCCTGAGCCAGGTCCGCCGGTGCGACCAGTGCTTGTGTGCGACAAGGGCTGTGTGTGGTAGCCTGGTACAGCCCTTTCTCATGACTGGGGAATAATCCTCATTATAACGCTCTCCGAGCCTTTCTCCCGCACACACACTCACACACACACACACAATACGTTTTTTGCACACAGGCACGCACACACACTCACATTTGGTACACTGATCTGCGATTCTCAGGTCGGCAGAAGAAAGTCTTTCTCCCCGTGTAGGGAAACATGTGAAAAATAGAGAGGAATTGTTATTCCCATTTTCTGTTACAGGTGCTTTCATCTCAAGGACATCAACATGCTTTGGCTACGCGCAGGTACTCTGTGATCTATCTGTCCCTGTCTGATGAGGGGCTTTCTGTTCTTAATTATTGTCTGTGTCATAGGGATGCTCTCCACTCTTTATCAATAACCCTGTCTTGTAGAAAAAAAAAGTAAAAGTTCTATATCTCTAGTGCTGTCAGAGCTGTCTAACACTTTCTAGCGTAGATTTGACACATTTCCTTTCATATATTTGCGTATGTGTAAGTTTGATCATTGCACCCTGTATTCCTAAACTGTGTAACAGCTGAGAGATTGTTTGCTTACATTGATTATATTGACATTAATAAGATTCCTTAGGTTGTTTTCAGTTGATTTCTGTGTCACAGTGTATAGGCCAAAGTGCTTCTGGGGAAAACAGACGAATAGAGAACACCATTCAAATTAGGATCATTTGAAAATGATACCCAAGAGTATTTTGATAGATGGTAGGACATAGACTATATCCACCTGCTAGAGAGCTAAATGTTACACCTTGATTGATTCTACAAACATAATTTTTGTGTCACAAAATGTTATTTGTATCGGGTTCAGTGTGTAATTTGATGTTAAATGTCTTAGAAATTGTATTAACTGTCTGTTCAGTATGTGTGTAGGCTTACGTGTTGCGGGTGTGCAACCAAGTTTATTCTGGGCTAACTATTTATAATCAGATGGACTTTGTTCCTTCTCTGAAAGTGTTTAATTATTAACGCACAAGGCATACAAACCTCATCTGGAGGCGAACATTTTTAATTCTAACATATTTAGTTTTTAAGTTTTTTAAAAGTAGTTTTATTTCATGTCTGTGGATTAATAATAGTTATATATAGAGAGAAATAATTACATTTATATATTAAAAAATTGTAAAGAAAAGGAAAAGCTGTGCATTTGATTGACTGATATAAGTCCAACCACGTTTAATGGGCCCTCACACAGTCGGTCCTCTGTTTGTGTTCATTTTAGATTATAACTCTGCTGACAACACAGGCATTGAAATAGGGCACACACACACTCATACATACACACAAACAAACAAACAAACACTCGTACGCACGCGTATGCTTAAACACACACACACACACACACACAAACACCCCTCTCAACCCCTAATCTCTCAAAAGGCCAGTCTGTATCGAAGTTGGACTGACAATCATTTCACTGTTCGTTGTGGAACACAGCTGGACAGAGAAAACATAGAAATGTACAAATCCAGTTTCACAGTAATTTCAACTTCACTGCTTCAGTGGTTTGGAGGTTACATATGCTAAATGTATGTTTCTATATTCTTTACCTGCACATGAGTAGCATTTAGCAGCATTACAGCATTTTCCTTTCGTCATTATAAATGTGGGATGTAAAGGCGCAAAAACTCTCTTAATTGTAGACTGTGATAAAGTTGTTGAAAGTATCTTCAAGTTCCAGAAAACAGGCAACACATATGCTGTATCTTTTCCCAGTGAATATGTTCATCAGGGGTAAAGGTCATGAGAGACTTAGAACAAATTAACACTAGCAGTGTGGCTGGACTGTGTTCTTGTTGGGTTGCAGTAATCTGGAGACTGTAGTTCAGCCTGGCAATAATTGAATGCCTTGGCTTAGTATGCTTTGTTTTAAAACCAGGTCCAGATAGGTCTTTATGTTCTGTAAGAAATGTAGTTTTTTGGTTGCAGCTCTGTCAAGTGCATCCATAGCTCCAGAGTTGGTATCACTAATGAAATCCTACTTCTACTGTGTAGTCTGACATTTAGTATTATCCACTCAATGTAATGTAGACCTGTTCAATTATTGTTACATCCTTTCATTGTTGACTTTTCTTCACAGTGATCAACTTATTTTTACGTTGACAAACATTTTCTAGTTTTCAGTAATGTAACTTAATCTTAATACAACAGTGATTCTTGAGAAGTGGGACAAAACAGGGTGCAATGTTGAAAAAATACAAACCCATATGTTTAGGCAAATTAAATTACATGTATGTATCCAACATATACTAAACTACTGAGCTCAGCTTTGACACAACCTCCCAGCTTTTCTCCTTTTTATCAAAATGGGCTTTTTAGCTTGCCATTCCTTATTTTGTGTCAACACCGTCAGACACCAAAAACTTAAATACATTTTTACTCAATTTATGCTAGACCCATGAGGTGTATAGTGATCACACATATTCACCAAGACTGACAGAGGCCACACAAAATATTTTCAAAATGTATATGAATATAACATTTTTTGGCATCTGACTGTGTTGACATATTTAACGTTTCTTAAACATAACACATTGAGTTTTTCAAGTAGCCATTTTTCTGTTGATGATAGGTGCTAGTATGAACTTCAGGAAAATAAAATTATCGAAACATGTCAAATAACTTCTTCAGAAATTTTAAGTCGGTGTGTGACGCAGGACTTTCAAGATTTGGAATGTAAAATATTCTAAAACTACAACACTTATCAGAGCCTGTCTGACTCTAATGTACTCTGCAGAGGTAGAATGTGACAAGAGGTCCTTCATAGTGACAGCTGCCCCTTATTTTGGCTGATTTTCTTACATTTTAATGGATTGTCTGACAGTGGTGACAAAAAGTCTCCCACCACTTTGAAATCATATAAAACATGAATGTGTTGAAGAAAAAACAGTTTTTATTGATATGAGAGATTATTTCGTGTTGCTTTTGATGACAAAAGCACTTTTTAATCATTAAAGTACATTTTTAATAGGTTTTATTGCATATGAAAGATTGAAACCCTCTCTGTGGACACACTGTTTAGGACGTCGTGAGAAGATAGCAAGTGTCATATATTTGACATAATAATGATAAAATAAAATAAACACACTGTAGACTACCTGCTCAACACCAAACCTGTTTTATATTGTCTCCTCAGTTTTCCTTGTAGATTTTTTCCCCCATTTGTTCATTTCCATTCCATCCCTGGACATCACACTTGTATTATATCTCTCTTGCCCCCACTCTCCTCCACCTCCATATATCTAACCTCCCCTCTCCCTCCATCTCTATGTGTCTCGTTATCAGGCCTGCCAGCTTTAATTTACTGCCTCTTTGGGTGGGGTGCACATCTGGATTTTATTTAAAGGGGAACCATCCTGCTTTTCTCCCCTCGCACTGGCACGTATAAAGATACATTAACCAACTGTTTCTGTCCACAGAAGAAAACCAGTCGGTGTCAACATGCTTATTTCCCAAAACTAAACCTAGTAACAGGAAGATTTATAATGTTAAACCAATAGAACTTCATGTGTTTTCGATTTGACTCAATAGTGACAAGTTGTCGGGTTTGTGGGTTTAATGATTGAAGGTTGTAAGATGCATTTGGATGGGAAAAAGCAGACGTTATTCACAAGATAATAAAAAAAAACATTAAATAACTTGTGGTGAAATGTAGCAAAGTGTGGAGAAGGTTATAAGAGGAGATGTGACAATACTATTAACAAGTGGCATTTATTTTAGGTTCTTTATGAAGAGCGAATAGTTACTCGAAGACAAAAAAGAGGGAAGGGGAGATTTTTTCCAATGCTAACACAAGAATTCCTTGCATTCCCAACTGAGTAGCTGCTTAATCTATCAGAGAAAGTGTGTGTGTGTGTGTGTGTGTGTGTGTGTGTGTGTGTGTGTGTGTGTGTGTGTGTGTGTGTGTGTGTGTGTGTGTGTGTGTGTGTGTGTGTGTGTGTGTGTGTGTGTGTGTGTGTGTGTGCGTGCGCGGTGTGTCTGTCTGAGAGCAAGAAGAAGCAAAAAGCCTGCCCACCCACAATACCGGGTCCTCACCCTCTGCTTCACCCTCTCCATCCTGCTCCCCTTCTCTTTGCTCACACTCACTCTGTTTCCAGCATCTGTAATTTGGGACGAATTACAGTCTTTTAAGAACATTTCATACTTTCACACATGTTATATTTGACTTGGTTACTCTTAGGGGAGGCTGGTTTAGGTATTGATTTACCCTATGTTCTAAAAATATGCATAAGCAAGAGTTTGCTCTACATTTTGGTGTTATAAAGATTAAGGGGTGTCATGTGTTTAGGATTTGTGGGGCTTTGGCTTTCAAAGGGTGAAAATGACCCTGGGGTGAAGTAAAGGGACCTTCAAGGGAATTCAAGAAATTACTTATATTTAAACGCTATATCATTATATAAGAACATTTTAGAGCATGTGACACAAAGCAACCTTTTAGAACTTAGAATCTTTATGATAGATATAAATAGTATGATACAAAGAAAATGGCGACAAAACAATCTGGTTTAGTAACTTGGTTCATACGTTTGTATTTATGATGTGTTTACTTTACTTTAACTGTGATTCTTTTTTAAGAGGGGGGGGGGGGGCAGCGGAGGTACAAATTAGTAAACACCAAGTGGAGGGATTCCAGTCATATGTGTAACCGTTAGGAGGCATTGAATCACCAGTATGTGATCTTTAATGATGACTACTAACAAATATTTTCACTATATGTCAGTGTCTGTAACGTCAATCATTAAATTCACAAAAAGCAAATCAGAGCTCAACTTTTACCTGATCTTGATATTTGTCTTCAGCAAAACATCGCAAAATGTTCTGATATAAATGCAATGTTATCAAGTTCTTTGGAGTTAACAGCTATGAAAAATAAACAAATTGTGTTCAAAATAGATAAGTTTACATGGACTTGTTACAACATCAGCTTGTGTTGAAACTAGAGCGGTTCTTGCTGTGTGTGGAGTTGCTGAAAGATTCCCTTTGCTAATTCCCAGATGCTCTGTGTCTCCCCTCTGTGTTCCCGACCCTCCCTTCCCCACAGGTCATGATATTACCAGTTCTCTGGAGCCAGCCAACATCGACACCAGTATCCTGGAAGAGTACATCAGCAAGGAGGACGATAGCACTGACATGTCAGTAGGGACAGTCCAAAACCAACCCCGCAACGTCAAAACAACATGCACCAAACATAATCAGATCATGTCCTTACAAAGGAATTTGTTTTTTCTGATAAGGCTAATCCTTTTTTCCCCCTTCTTCTACTTCTTCTTCTTCCTTCTCCCAGCTGTTTCTCAGAGGTCCACAGCACCCCAGGACCAAATTACTCATCTCCCCAGGCAGGAGTGTCCTCCGCTGGGGGGTTGGTGTGTGGTGTGAGCCCCCCTATTCCACTGCGCCAAGGAGCCCCTCTGCCCGGGCCCCTTAACTGTCAGAACGCCTACCAGCCAGGTCCATCCCTGGGCCTCAGACACAACTACCCCTGCCTGGGACAGCAGCAGCAGCAGCAGCAACACCAACACCCACACCAGCAACAACAGCAGCAACAACAGCAGGCTCACGTCAAGCCTGAGCACAGGGGCCACTACGCTCCGGGGTGAGCTCCATACCTTGGACATAGATGGATAGAGGTGGAAACAGCATGCGCTGATACTTAGGAATGTTCAAAGAAATGTTCGAGATGCTCCTGCAACTCACATTTTAAACATAGAATCAGGCCCGAAGTGGCAGCAGATGACGCAGTTTTGCTTTTCTTTTTCATTTCTTCTTTTAAAGCATGCAACGAAACCATACGCACACACACCCTACTACAGGTCCTATTATGCAATCAAAACTTGATTAAGCTTCATTTGAACAAAGAAAGCACTAGTTGGTCAGGAGGGGGAGTCAGACTGATAACAGTCACAGAGAGAGAGAGAGTCAAATTACATCGTGCAAACTAAAATCCTGACGCACACAATCATGTGTAAAGAACCTCTACACTTACTTTGATCCCTGAAATATAATGGCAGTTTAGAAAATGAGAAGAATAGACGAGAAAGGGCTCTCAAGCTTCAAGCATGGTATTTCTTTAGGGAATATTTACAAATTGAAAGTAAAATATTACTGTTTTTCTGATTACAACATCTACCGCCTCTTGTTTTTTTTATAGGACACTACCCGAGTCCCCCCCAGACTCCAGCTCAGAGCCGTACTCTCCTCAGCAGGTGAATGGTAAGTGTCACATCTTTTTCTTTTCCCTGTGAAAATGTGCAAGAAAGAATGTAAGAGAAAGCACATGCATTAGAGGCCTGCAATCAAAAGAAATTGTGCTTTAGTCTGTAGACTGCACCGAGACACAGAGTTAAAGGAAGCCACTGAAGTTTTCAAGGTGTCTGTGGGTCACAGCCGCCCCACTGGCCTTAAGTCAAGATATGTTACTCATCACTTAATTGTTTTTGAAAGCAGCAAAGAAAATCGACTTAAAACCAATCAATATATTGAAAAAGGCATGAATCTGTCATTTATTAATCCGCAGTTTAAATCATATGTTGGTAATCATAAATGTATTTTATCAACTAAAATATATTTTCTGTATTTCCATAAATAATGAACAAGGGAATGTTTGGCTGGTTTTAACATAAAGTACTCAACTTGTGCTCTAAGTCACGTTATGCACTTCTTGCCACTTACACACCTGTGTTGTTCTTGTCCATTAGTAAAACAGGTGTGGAATAATGTTATCTGATGGGCATCCCTCCAGTTCTCCAGTTTGAATCATGGAAAGTACCTTAAGCCAAGATTGGACGGGAAGTAGAATAAACTGTATAGGCCGATATGTAGATGGAATCAATCTTGAGGAGAAAAAGCTGTTTGCTTTATGTGATCAAAATGTATCTACAAGGAAAAACAGTACCGGTAAAATAAAATAAAGATTAGACTCCTTCCTCATGTTTTTTTCTTTTCTTTTCTAGATCCTCACATGATCAGGACCATGACACCAGAGAACATGTGTCACATGACTCCAACGCCACCCTTACCACCGCACGGGCACTATCCCAGCATGCACCGGGACATGTACCTAAAGCCGGAACCCATGATCTCGCAGTATCCCATTGGTCCGGCCACCAGTGACGGCGGGGACATGCAGCAGACGCAAATGCTCCATCAGCTACTGCAGCATCCCCAGGGGCAGGAGTGAGTCATGGAGTCTTGGTTCTTTTTCTACGGAACAGAAGGAATGATGGGAAGGAAGGAGTAGTAATGAGTACAAACGTTTGACTAATGTTTTTCCTTTTCCTCACACAGCGGCATTCCTGCTCACCAGGCCAAGAAGAGGAAGCACTCGGACTCTCCCAACAGCACCATCAATTCCCAAAGCCTCACAGGTATCATCAAACAAGAACCACAAGGTAGGCAGGCATCTTTCTTCTCTTTTCCGCCTCCTCTACCTCATGCTCAGCTGCTCTTACCTACCCTATGACTATACCACACGGATGAAGACTTTTTAAGAACACTTCAGCACATTCTCATCATTCTTCTGTTTCGCTTTAATTCACATTTTTCCTATCTGCTTGTCATAGGTTTAATGCAGGATGCAGACAACAGCTACCTGGACCCCAACTATCAGTGTATCAAGTGGCAGCCTCACCAGCAGAACAAGTGGACACCGCTGTATGACGCAAACTGCAAAGACCTGTGGGTGTAATTTATTTTGGCATATCTGTACATGTTTATTTTGGGGGATGAAAGCACACTGGGAGTCAAAAGTGAAAGAAGTTATAATTGGTCAAATGAATAATTCAACAAAGTGTACAGCGGGAGTGGCAAAGGAATAGAGGGGTTGCAGAGATCTAGAAATTCCTCAGAGGTGAGCTGTGCGGGGGAGTTAACGAGTGCAGGGTTTCGGCTTAGAAAGACAACGTGAGGAGGGGGTTAAGGGAAAAATTAGTGTACCACCGACTTATGCTTTTGCAATGCCAAAATAGAAAGTATAGATAAGGAGGAAGGTTAAAAAATGGACTTAAAATACCTCTCAGGCTACGTGATCGAAACCATTTGGGTGCTCATCACAACTTTAAGCCCCCACTACACCACCTATGTCAAGCTAGAGAGTTTGTTTTGTTTGTTAAACTTTTTTATGTACGAAGTAAATTATAGTCCTCAGGGTCGTCATATCAGGGATCTAAACCCTAGGGTGTCTACCAATGAGGAGACATTTATTTAAATGAAAACGTTTTTATGTTAGTATCATACGAAAATAATAAAGATGCCAGGTTAACCATATCCATATTACTTCCCCTACAAAGAGTATACAATGTTGTTTATTTCTTCCCTGAATTACATAATGTACATCACATATGCTCCATCCACACGTGTATTTCTTTGATTGCTGCTTAGACCTTAAAACAAAAAGAAAAAATTTAATTTGGAAGCTCCCTGTAACATAGTCAAGAGTCTCCCCCTGGTGATACAAATGGCAACACACCCTTTCCACTTTTCATATGAAAAACCAGCTTCTTTTCACATTATTCATGTGTCACAAACCCTTTCTTTCCCCATCTTTAGTCCCATGCCAACCTACCGCGTTGATGCTGACAAGGGCTTCAACTTCTCCCTGGCCGATGATGCTTTTGTTTGCCAGAAGAAGAACCACTTCCAGGTCACAGTATACATCGGCATGCTGGGAGATCCCAAGTACATCAAGACAAGTGAAGGCCTACAGCCCATCGACTGCTTCTATCTCAAACTCAACGGCGTAAAGGTGAGTGAAGGCCAAATAGTAAACATGACACCCACTTGACAGATAGTCTCTGCAGTATATTTCTAGTGTATATTTATATTCTCTCTTCATTGCTAGGTGGAGGCCATAAATCAGTCCATCAGTGTGGAGCAGTCCCAGTCCGACCGCAGCAAAAGACCCTTCAAGCCAGTGATGTGAGTCCGAACACTTTAAGGCATAGGGTTCACACAATTTTTTAAAAGTCTGTCTTAATACAACAGTTAGGTGCTGATACGAACATGAACAAAACATTTCATAGATTGTTAAAGCAATAGAAGGTACCTTTTAATGGACACCTTAAATATATCACCTTGAAAAAGGCTTGATTTCTTTCTCAGGGTCACTCTGCCGTCAGAGCAGGTCACAAAGGTCACAGTGGGGCGTCTCCACTTCAGCGAGACCACGGCAAATAACATGAGGAAGAAGGGCAAACCAAACCCTGACCAGAGGTAAAAGCACTGCCATCCATTGTTAACATTAGATTCCCTATGATCTAAACAAAGCTCCATCTTTCACATCTACTCCTTATGTTGCTGTTTTTTTTCCCTCCCAGGTATTTCATGCTGGTGGTGGCGCTGCACGCTCAGTCCCACAGTCAGAGCTACACTGTGGCTGCTCAAGCGTCTGAGAGGATCATCGTCAGGGTAACGTCTGGCCATGTCTGTCTACCTCCTACAACAATCATATCCCTTGTGACTGTGACCCCTTTTCTCTTGGTCTTCTGTTCATACCTTTCTGCACTGTGTAGTAGAGCATCTCTCACTATTGTTTGTCTTTCCATTCCTTTTATTTTTGCGTGTCTGCGACCCCCAGCACACTCAAATGCACACACATGTTTGGGAGAGCTCGAATGACCAAGACCAAGCATATTGTCTATGTCCTTTGAAAACAATATGTCTTGATAACATCAACAAAAACTTGTTTGCGGCTTTGTCGAAATGCATCTTCATTCAGATAATTCAATGTGGTTTTAGATCATTTCTTTCTTGAAGAGTTACATGATTTTTTCTTCATCAATAAAGAAACTTTTGATCGTACAGATGATCTAAAAACTTTTAGTTCAGAGTTATATGGTTTTCACTGGACAGCGATGGCAATGTGCTGACTCCTAATGAATGTGTAAAGCATGGAATTACAATGCATTGTTAGATTTATCAACTTAAGAAGTATGTTTAGCTATTGAAACACAAGGAATGACTTGTGTTAACCCATGAGCTAACAGGAAACCACCAATTATTAAATGGTTTTGTCCATTCAGTAAATGTAGGCTCTAACTGTAAAATAAAACTAAAATAAGTATATTTTCCAAAATTTCTAACAAATCTTTTTTTAAATATTGCAAATATAAAAATTAATATCTTCTTTTTTTTAAACACATCTTTAAGAAATATCTGAACCACGGTGTCTGTGCACTGCCCTCTCTCTGTTACAGGCATCCAACCCGGGCCAGTTTGAAAGTGACAACGAAGTGCTGTGGCAGCGCGGCCAACTGCCAGACTCGGTCTACCACCACGGTAGAGTCGGTATCAACACCGACCGGCCGGACGAGGCCCTTGTTGTCCATGGAAACGTGAAGGTCATGGGCTTACTGGTGCACCCGTCTGACATCAGGGCCAAAGAAAATGTCCAGGAGGTCAGCATGACACTCTGTGTATATCCCCTTGGGTGTGTGTGTCGCTGTGTGTGCCCTCATGTGCTTGTCACCATGAATCAGGTCATCAAAATGCCCATGCTCAGCACCGTTGACTATGCAGTTTAACTCTTGAGTTTGGTCTTTTAGTTTATACTTGATCCAAGCATTTCCATCTGCAACATGAACATCGTGTTTTCATACCATCTGCATGTCATTGTCATTCTGTCTGTGTGTAGGTCGACACCACAGACAATTTGAAAAGGATTTCTCAGATGAGGCTGGTCCATTATCAATACAAGCCTGAGTTTGCTGCCACCGTGGGCATAGAGAACACTTCAGATACTGGTAACAACTTCATAAATGACAAAGTCAAGTGTTTGCTTCCATCATCTCATCTCTTTGTACACCTGTATTTTATCGTCACTGTTCTCATCTTCATTTCTTAATATTTGATCTGTCTTTTGCAGTATGTATAAATAGTTTTGTCCTGTATCTCAGTATGCTTTCATGCATTTTACAATGTTTTTTTCTTCACTTTGTTATATCCTCCTGAAGGAGTGATCGCTCAAGAGATTCAGAAAATTTTGCCCGAAGCAGTGAAGGATGGGGGTGATTTGGTGTGCTCCAATGGAGAAACTATCACCAACCTGTTAGTCGTCAACAAGGTGAATAATAACATGAATAACATGAGGTGCACGCAGAACAACACATTGTAAATAGATAGATTGTATATAGATTATAACATAAGGAAGTTAATTTAATAAATATTAATTATTGAGCTGTGGAAAAGGGGTAGGATTAAATAAGTTGTATACCTCTTTCTACTCCTTTTCAGGCATATCAATGGAATATTTGTAATAGGCTTTTCTCAATTGTGTAATAATTTGAACATTGTTTTTGTTAAATGTTTTTTCGTTTTGTTTTTTGTTTTTGATATGTTTGATTTGATTGATATGTCCGGAATAAATTTAATAAATTCTATTAAATTCAACTTACTTCCAAACGGCATGCACTAAGAACTCTCCCTTCCTATTTTGACAGGACCGTATCTTCATGGAGAACGTGGGAGCGGTGAAGGAGCTGTGTAAGCTCACGGACAACCTGGAGACTCGCATAGACGAACTGGAGCGCTGGAGCCGCAAACTGGCCAAGCTGCGTCGTCTGGACAGCATGAAGAGCTCCGTGAGCGGAGGCACTGTCAGGTGAGAGCAATCATCAGGTTTCAGAGCGCGAGAGAATATTATATGAGAAGAAAAATAATCCATATATTACTTTTTATTTTTCTTGGTCATGTAGCCAATCAGGAAGCTATTTTAGCAGAACGGGGAGTGGCCCACTCAAGAAGAAGCCAGTCAAACCTGGGAGCAAGGTCTGTGGTGGTGATAAGGTTATATTTAAAAACTGTGTATATGGTAGTAGCACCAGGATGTATAACTTTAATGTAACCTGTGTGTGTGTGTGTGTGTGTTTTCATTGAAGAATGCACCTCCAGATCCAGGCTGCATCAGTCAGAAGTTCATGCAGGGAACCATCCTGGCACTGGTGGTTGTCATGGCATTCAGGTTAGACTGAGCAACATGTGTTTAGTGAGGGATTGGAGTACACTACAAAAATCAGCTTCAGATGATGTATTGTTTTTTTCTGTTTTCCCCCTCCGACAGCGTCATTTCCATGTCCGTCCTTTATGTTTTGACTCTTCACCATCGAGGAGACGTCACAGAGAAAGATGGGTATGTGGCCTTGCTTCGAGGGAGGAAGACACTTAAGCTTTATAGTGAAAAATAAATCTATTTTCTACTTTCCCATTCATGTTTTCTCTATATACTCTGTCCCTGCTTTCTGTAGCTATGTCCCTTCCTGTGTTCTCTACATCTCTTGGATGCCCGCCTTCACTGCCACTGTAACTTTCTGTCCACCTGTCTGCCCATGGTACGCCTTCTTCAACGCCATGCCTTTTCTTGCTACTTGTTTCATTTTCTTATCTTTGATTGCTTAGTTGGGTGTTTCTTTTGTACTGGCCTGAAAGGGAATCCTGAGTCACGTATCTAAACACCCTTAAAATTCATTGGGTTTTAAAAGTTTCAATATTTTGACTGGAGAACTCTCTTGACCTCTTGCACTGCCATCTGATTGGTGCAGGTCCAGAGCTGCACTGGGATCCTCACGCAAGAGTCCATATCCTCCGCTGTCCACCCCCCCTACGCCAGGTGAGAAGGGATCCTCAATAAGTAATTGAAGTTTGGTTGTTTCCACAAAACAACGCAATCAGGTCACAGTGAATACAAATATATTCCACTTAGATCTGATCCATTTATCTAATTCTCCCGAAGCTTGCTGCTCAACTACAGCCATAAACAACCAATCAGCCACAGCTTTGATGTTGAGTAACAACCAATCCGCACCAGGTGAGTAACAAAATAAGCAAATATGAGGTGTTTTTCTTCTTCTGTAGTATACATTTGTGCTCAATGCAGGTGTATTATCTTCCTTGTGCAGATTTAGACAGCCTTGTTCCAACACCAAGCACTATTATTAAGAAGGCCAAGTCCAGACAAATGGACAAAGACGTCCGCAGTAGAAACCGTCTGAGTCACACCTCAGCACCATTGTACTTTGCCAAGTCCAAAAGGCCAGCACCTACAGGCCTGTACGGAGTGGGAGGTACCAACCGCCTGCCAGGGGGTCAACTGCCAGTGTCACGCAGACAACGCAGCCTACACACAAAGGGTAAATCCACAAACCACAGCACAGACACCTTTCTTCACACAAATAATATGCAGTATGCAAACACAGTGCAGCCATGTGTTTGACAACAGCAAACAAAGCTTATCAACATAATGTTCAGAGGAATGCTAGTGCTAAAGTGCAGCTTTCTCTTATTTCTGCAGGAGGCCGGTCGGCTCCCTCTCTGACTAGTCTACACATCGTGGAGACAAACCAAGAGATCACAACACAAAGTTGTGCAACACCCGAGAGCTGCAGGTATATACTTTAAAGTTGCCCTCATCTTCTTGACTTGACATCATAAATGGGTGATTAATTAAAGAGGGGAGAAAAAAAAAAGACTTAAAATGTCCTATTAGGTTATGGTCCATTGCAAGCAGCCAGAAGAGCTTCAGTTCTCCTTAACATAGATTATTTTAAGTATTTGAAATCTACTGGAAGGATAAACACCATTTAGATGATGGTGATGGAAAGAGCTGTATTATTCACTGGTCCAAAATCTCTCAAAAGTCTTCGTTCCTGTTGAGATTTTGTGACTTTGACATAGTGTTTATGATACATATTCAATGTCGTCAAAATGTTAGGGGGCACATCAAGATTCATTGTGTTTATTAAATTTTTTCCCTTTATTTGTCACTTGTCTGTATGTTTGCCTTTTACAGAATTCACAGTTTGAATTCAGGTCTCAATGCATGATGCTGATCAATGTTTCTCTGTGTCAACTCTAGCTACACAGTATCCCTCCATGGAAAGAGAAATTCCTCCATCTCACAAATCACTTTGCACATGATGTGAGTATTCAAACACTGTCTATACAACTGCAAGAACACAATGGTGATGCTTTACTCTACAAGTCTGTAATAATAATTTTCCAAGGAGGTTTAATGTAAAGAACCATATAATTTGGTAATAACTTTAGATAAAAAATAGAAAAGGTTATGATTGGTAATTACAATGATTTATTTCGAATTCCAGTCTTGTTGTCAGCACACAGCAATTATGAAGATATTACATTATTAACTAATACATTTTAATCTGGGTTTATATGGGACAATTTTTTGTTTCTAGTAAAAATAAAGTATTATTTTACCTATAATAAGTTCTAAATTACAGAGTTATTTCCAGTTCAACTTTTTTTAAAGTAAGGATTTCAACTGTATACAGGTGATTTAACAGGCCACAGCATATTTAAAGCATATTTTATTAAATGCAGGTCCATGAACAGTGTGTGGGTACAACAATGTGGATCCACCAAGGGACGTTTATGCCCCAACCACACAGAGACAGAGTTGTATGGTGGACAGAGTACATCAACAAAGGTACACAATGATACACATAATAGTGATCTACGTACATATAATCAAAGTGTTTTCCCTTCTTTTGTCATTATGTACCACTACATTTATGTAAAATGACCTGTATTATTTATCAAAACTCTCACTCATTATATTCTTGGTACATTTCTCTAAGGGGACTCATCACCTGTGGTCAGTGCCCGTGCTGTCTTTCCAGGACATCACCTATCACTTCCGTGTGTCCCTGTCTGTGAGTTAACATTGCCTCCAACATCTAAAAGGCTTCTTAGACACTTCCTTGTTCCTCTACGTTTTTTTTATCCATCTATTCAGTACTAAGTTTGAGTGAAGTCAATGACTGATTCATGATTTTTGTCTCCACATGCTTTTCATTGACAGAGGGAAGTGAGTTGTGCCACTGAAGGAGAAACCTCATCATACTCCGACTACCATTTCCTCATTCAGAGCAGCTGTGTGTGAGAAGGAAGGCTATGTGTCCCAGTGCCTTGACGATACTCCACATTTTCCCATAATGGTTCCATTTGTACGCTGTTGTGATCGGATTGGGTGTCTCTATATTGTACATTATTTTAAAAAGATATTCATACAGAACAAACTATATACCACTGTCCCCACTGTAATATCCTCCATATGTATATGCATTAAGACATCTTTGAGAAATATTTGAGATCACTGTAATTGACAAGTGCCTTGTGTCGTTGTTAACTGCTATTTTACTAGTAACCTCCATGACTTTATAGCTAAGTAAATTACTGATCACTATGTCCTCCAAACTAAATATAAGCCATAGTTACGGTTTAGCAGAATGCAAGTCTCTTAACGGAGTCCAGGCTAAGATACTGTAGATGACACTATGCACATTTGTGTTTATTTCTTTTAATACAATGAATCTGTATGTACACTGAAACCAGTGTCAACTGAAAACAAAAACACTTTTCAGTAGTTTGATACACTGGAGAAGGTCATTGGCTCCTGCTGCAGGCCTCAGTGAATGGTTGCAACTCGTACTGAAAATATACCTCAGTAGTGCACACTGGTGAATCCTTGGTCCCTACAGTGGAGCATTGTGTTTGAGGCTGCTGCAGTCGACTAGACTGTCTGCTGTCTCCCCATGCCACTTCTGACTAAACACTGTACAGAGAGGGAAATACTGTGTAGCATTTCTATCTCAATTGTTACTTTAATTGAAACATCAAATTCTTACATTAGATGTTTATGCGTATGCATACTATGCTACAGAAGTTGTAATTTGAAGAGTGAGTTGTACTTATTTAAGCAGATTCACTGGATGACATGCGATAATACTGGATAAATAAACAAATCACTGGAAATAAACATGTAGAGACACTGAAAGCTCCTAGCATCTGATAGTGGAAATGCAACAAGTCCAACATTGACAAATACTTTTAAAGAAACACTGGAATAGCTTAAACTATATTTTGCTAACTGGAGACAATGCTGGTAAGGCAAGGAATGGCATGTCATCTCAGGTGAATGCCCAATCATATCTCGAAAAATGATACATCTCAGCCAGATGCAACTCAAATACTCCAGAGATTAAAATGGATAGATACACTGGACTCTTTTGTGTATTCCTCTGGATGTTTTTTTAAATATTTTTCCTGTGCCTATACAATTAAGAATATGCAGTGATAACACTTTTAATATAATTGAATTGTTTAATGTTTTCTTTTCTATTATCCCTTTTCTTGTTTTTAAATGCATTTTCCACATACTCTCACAACCATGCTTTTCTTGCTTTTTTTGTGTAATTTGTGTTTAAATCCATGTCTCATACGTGTTTGTATTCAGAAAGAAAAAAAAGGTGTATCTCAAATGTAAAATCATTATTGAATAGGAAAAACAGCCATCAAACAAAGGTTTATGGGATTTATCATTACATGAAAACAATGTACAATGCTCTCAGTATAATTATTATGACTTCAGTGGGTATATAGTACTATTTTAGCTTATTTATAATGCACCAGCTAGCATAATGAAACCACTGTAGCACTTTTTTGCACTGTATATATGAACTGCTTTTGCTCTATTCAGTGGGCCAGGTTGTTTTCATATACTCTGGTAGAACTGCAGTACATGTAACTGTATAGCTTCATTTTGTTACTACCAATGCTCCTTTTTATCTGATGTGTTTTATCGTATTGTTTTTATAGTTGATATTTTTTTTGGTCGTTGTATTATCAATAATATATTAACTTTTTAGCTAATTGTGCCCAGAAATGATTGATAAGCATGAAACCACAAACACACACTCAAATACGTTTCAAATTGTAGCACTATTTGTTAAGAAAAAAATGCCATAACACAAAAAACAACTCATTGAGTACTTTAATATCACTACTTTATCGTTATAGCCCATTTTATCTTTACATTTTCAAAGCGTCAAAAAATATGCTGTAATACTATGAATGCATGTTATAAATACATTTGTGATTGAATTTTGTCTGTTGTGTTTAATTGTCCAAACTAGATAAAAGTTATTGCTGTCCATTGGGTGGCAGCCCAATATCTATGAACAGTGTTAAGGATATATGCAAAGTTATTCCCTGAATTCAGTACTTCAGGCAGTGAAGTGGTCACCGCGACTCCAGAAAACACGCTTTTAGAAAGCAAACTTTAATGACAAGATAATGGAAACGTTAAGCTATATATTAAGTGGGTGCAGTCAAAAAACAAAAGCACCGATTTGAGACAATACGAAGATATTACTTGTACACTGCCAACGAAGAGCATAAGCCTGAGAGATTAAACTGAGGGTGTAAAATGCCCCGTGATCAACGTCCGTTCTACGTCACGTAGAAACCAGGAAGCGATAGTCAGTACGTGGCCTTCTCATCTTGGACCATTGAAACAAGAGCTCCGCTTCATCTAAAAATGGTACAATGACTAATTTTTATAGTGTTCTTATAAACTCGAATCTAAAATACAATCATACGAGGCTTTAATGTATACGTTTTTTGCATTTTCATCTGAACAACGACGCGCATTCCGTGTGAAATTGTGTTTCTATTTAGCTGCAGTGAGACGTGAATGTCTCGTCAAATTCTCTGATTTAGCCGTTCAATTATTATATTAGAAATGCAAATTCTCGATATTATTCCATTCTAAATACACGCTATAGATGTACTACATTCTAGTAGGAGGTTAAAGTAGATTTTGAAGGTGGTGAATCTTGTCTAACCTGCTTTGTATCCTGTATCTCTGTGTGCTATGGCTGCAGGAACTCGAAGCTATGACCAGATACACCAGCCCGGTGAACCCGGCTGTGTTTCCCCACCTCACTGTGGTGCTGCTGGCCATCGGCATGTTCTTCACCGCCTGGTTCTTCGTGTATCCTTCCACTGATTGTTCCCCAACTCTTGACCAGCGTCCATTGTAGGGATCCTGCAGTGCAGATCCTTAAAAAAAATATGTTAAAATGTCTTCAATCGATCTTTGAAAAGTCTTATGCCAAAAGATGGAGGGTAGGATTTCATTTTTATCAACCATTTTGTTCTGATATTGGAATTTTAAAACTCTTTTTACATTTTCACTGGACAAAATTGTCCCTAACTCAAAGTATTTGATAGTTTTCCTTTATATTTTTTTGTTGTTAAATTGCTTGCATTTAATTCCGAGGGGGCATTCAAAAGGTCAGTAAAAAATGAAGTTAAAGTGATAGTCCAGTATTTTTGTAGTGGGGTCGTATGAGGTACTTGCATATGTATAGTGAGCCTGTTACCTTATGGAGATGGGTGTGTGCCTATGTTCCCACAGCCCGATGGTCTAAAGTAATCTTACTATTTAACAGGGAATAGTATGTCTGTCTCTATGTGTGTCAGTCTCACTCCTACCCTGCGTTCCAATACCCATACTTTACAGAAAAAATATTTAGGATGTCCCAATTCTTGTGGTCAGATTTATTATGCTTAAAAATACCTGGATGTCTACTACATCCGCCTGAGATTTTTAGTGTTGAAATCGGTATGATATTTGGGCGATTATGACCCACAATCCATGATTGTGCATTGGAAGTGATGTCACAGTGGCGGAGCCTCCATATGAAAACAACCGGGGATGCAACTTATATAAAAGCAAGATCAAGGCGCAAAGTTATGATAAAATAAATATGTAAAAGTATGTCCGAATTGTATTGCATGCTAACTAGATTCTTTTTATGGTCAGATGTAGTATAGAAAAAAGAGTATGCGATTTGGAACGCAGCCCCACTCTAACCTCTCCCTGTCCCCTTACCCTAACCACCCAGCTGTGATGCCTGAACCTAATCACCAATTTTAGGACATTCGAGATAACAGTCAGCTTTTTACAGATTTCGCTGTAGCAGAAGTCAGCCTTGTATTGATGCCGAAAAACTGTTTTTCGCATAGGATATAAAAAATGCTTACCTCAAAAATATATATCCTTTCAATTGTACGCTAAATGTATATATATATTTCTGTTGGCCCCTTCTAAAAGTACAAGGTTGACTTCCACTACAGCAACGTCTCCCCCCCAAACTCCATATAGTAACTGCACTGATAGCCATCTCCATAAAATAACACACTAACTGCATAAGTACCTCATACAATCCCACTTAAAAAATACTAAACTATCCCTTTATGGATCATATCAGGGCATTAACATTTTTACCCCTGGACAAACTTGTGCCTTGTTGTCATAGAGCACAATAAGTAAACAATGCGTTTTTATGTTTTTTTCCTAAAACCTTCCAGGTTGCCATTTGAATACAATGTGACATTTTAGTACAGTTATTGTGATCACAATAACTTACTCACCAAATTATTAGCTGAGATTCAAAACATAGGGTTATTTCTAAAAAGAAGTATAAAAAGGGCAAAAATGCAAGCAGTTGTTTTTTTTTATAGAGAAAACATTTTGTTACTCAAACGGTCTGTTGAAGACCTTCAAACAAGCTAATTTAGGACATTATTAAATACTTAATTGTTGAAGAAATATTATTCACATTCTGGTCATGCACAATATGCTGTATTAATCGTCACTACAAAGCATTTACAAAGTTCAGTTTGCCCCAGGATGGTTCTTTAAAGGTATGAGATTGATAACTAACTTTTACATTACAATGCATTACATGCTGCTGTTGTACATAAATGAAGAGAAATATGTTCTGATGCTGTTAAAGGTTTGTGTTTGTTAAGGTGGTGTGAAACAAGCTTCTCACTTTTGAGTTTGAACATTGTGCATAACTGAATAATAAGTTAAACAACGGGTGAAAATAAAAAAAAAATAAGCTAGTCCTTAACTTTGTATCAGCTATGAAGTGACATCGACAAAGTACACTCGGGACGTCTACAAAGAGCTGCTGATCTCCCTCGTCGCATCACTTTTTATGGGCTTTGGCGTGCTGTTCTTACTGCTCTGGGTTGGCATCTATGTATGAAGGTACAGTTAAAATTGTGTTAAGCCCAATAGTTTAATTTTTATTTACTTTTTTCATCACTGAAGGTTTTGTAGTGGTTGACTTTGTTCCATCTCCTTCTTGTTTCCTGCAGTTTTAGGTGACTGACTTAAGATTGACGCATTCCAGGGGAACCAAGGACATCACGAGTTCAACACAGCACGAAATGGATTTAATTGGACTGCACTGACAATATTTTGGGATCATATGGACTTTTCTTTTCACCAGTAAAGGCGATTTGTACAACTTTTTAGTGTCTTTCTTTGTTGAGCCTGATATCTGCCATTACAATCTCATGGATTTCATATATAGTTACATAAATTGTTGTTTTTTAACTATTGAATTGAGTTGTGACCTGGAGTTCAAAGCGACGTAACCAGTGTGGAGTTTGAGATTAGCGGGTTACTTCAACACACTGAAAACTATTTATGGTGTGTTTCAGTAGTAGCCCCTGGAAAACCTCAATCCCTGATTAATCTTGGTTTTAAAAATAGAGCAGTCTGTTTCACCTTGTCAACAGGATAACCTCGACTACTCTAGTGATGAAGGATTACACTGGGATTAGAGAAGGATTATTTAATAAAAAAAACAGCGGGAAACGCAATTCAAAAGGTCCCCTCTCAAACACTAGGCTGACATGAAAATTGGCTTGTTGAAATGACATTAACCATGTAAACAACACATACTAACATTACATAAGGCAAAACAAATAACAGGTTTCTTCCTTTGTGGAGAAATCAAGAAAAACTATCACTACACGTTCTACAAATGATACATTGGTACAGATTAAAACAAACTTGCCACAGGAGGCAATTCCTGCCTCTGTTACAGTTCTTCCCTAAGTGACAACATTATTTAAGTCTGTCTGTTACCCAGATTGATTTACAAAGGCCACATAGATTAACAGACCAAATCCTGATTAATACTGTACCATACAGGTCGTGGTTTGCTTACCTGCCATTGAGGTTGAGACTTTGCTTCATCCTCTTTACCTGTTAACCAATTTCATCAGTGTTCAACTTCAGCACATTGCTTTGTTCAACAGGCTTAACAGTGAAATGCTTTCCATGGGTTTGATTAATAGTTTCAGAATAGATGATCATAGTCTGATGACGGCCAGTGTTAAGTCAAAAGGGCCGTTTTAAGTCTCTGTCTAAACTTTTCCTTCTTCACTGACGGGCTTTGGCGAAGGCGTCACGCAGCCACAGAGAGTCCTCATACAACCTCGGGTCTCCCATGTACTCCGCTGTGCGCTTGTACAGGTAGTAATACAAGGCCGCAGCTGTCAACAGAAAGAAGTACAGTTACTCAACAGCCACAGAGAAAATAGATTAGCCGAGATGCTAAATTCACCTCCAAATTAATCCACCAAGTACCTGTTCTTTGGAAAACAAAAAGCGCTTGAAGACCATCAGTCCAAATAAAACGGTTCGACTCACGCCATCTGAGGTTCTAGAAAATGGAAAATACAGGTATTTGTTTTTGTGGATCAAAACTGCATTGTTTCTCTGACATAAGGACGGATACAAAATTAACTTAGTTACATGTCAGACTTTTGATTTGTACAGAGCAGAGTCTACAATGGCGTGACAAAGCTTACCATCACCCAGCAGTGAAAGCAGATGCTGAGGATCAGGTAAAGAGCAGATAATATGAGCAGAGCCCTGAATTTCTCCAGCAGCAGCGACACCAGGCCCACCTGGAACACGTAGGTGTTGAATATCATCAGCAGAATGATGATCACGTTGAACAAGATGGCGATGTCCTGGATTCTGTGGACATAAGATTTTACAGTTTGCTTTTTACAATGGAATGAGCAGCGTGTGCCTTAATTCAGTCATCAATGCAGCTGCAGTGATGGGCAAATTAAACAGGTAGTGGGTTATCAGTTGTTTTCAACAAAGGTGAGGGTGAAGTATAGACCCTGTATGAGTCGTAACAATCCACACAAATGAAGGAACATTGGTTTATAACAAGGACTCATTCAGTTACCAGCAAATGAAGACCAACAGTTGATTGTATTCAAAAGGACGTGACACGTTCTCTTTAATAAAGGTGCATTGCTGGTTTTCAACAGTGTATTGGCTATTGAATAAAGATTAAACACAGACCTGCTCTGTGTCAAACAAGTGTTGCCTCAGTGTTTTTCATTAATATACAATGTATGACAATGGCAGTGTAGTGGAATATAAATGATTGGTCTAAAAGTTCAAATATTATTGACATATCAGGTCCACTGAAGCTCTGCAAATAAAGAAAGAAAGTGCAGTAAAAGGGGAGTATTGATTATTACCAGTTATGGAAAGAGCAAAACAATTTCCATTTACAACCTTAAAGACAAAGGATAAACCCCCTAAACACACATGGTTGTTGTTTTCACCTCTAAAAAACGATGTGCAAAGAGTTTCTATAAATAAATTCCAATTTCTTGGAAGCGCCTAAATACTGTAAATCTCCAGCAACTACTCTTAATGTCTGGTTATCTGCTACTTTATTTGCTTTGGGGAAATGTTTATAAATCACTAATTACTGCCATTCTCCACCTTAAACATATTACGTGTTTGTCAATCTCTCCCAAATGAGAGCCACAACTAATTATCATTTCATTGTTGATAATTTAATGAGTTGGTCATTTGATGATATGAACTGAATAAAATAAAATAAATGTAAAGGTGTAACCAGACAGTGTTGTGTCGTTACCTGATAACGGTTTGACCAAATGGTTATGAATCATTTTGAGCGTGCAGTTCAGTGACTTACACGAAAAGCACTAGCTGGATGACCGATGCTCCCCTCAGCAGTTCACTGAAGGAGTTGACGAAGAGGTCATAGGCCAGCAGTGTCAGCTGGATCAGCAGCACCAAAGAGTAGTTACCAGTCTGGAGCATCTTCAAGGGCCGATCCTTCAAACCACAGAGCTCCCAGTATATTTGCCTCCTCGCTTATGGCTGTTCTTCCTTACTCTTGCAAAAAAGAAAAAAAAAAAAAGCAGGTACTTGATGGTGAAGTTTTGTCTTGACTCACCTCTTACATACTTCATATATGATTCAAAAATATACATACTGTAGTTACTAACTTCACAGTTTGTCCATTCACATAGTCAGAAACTGCTGTTTTTTCCCATGTTCTACTGCTTTAGGTTTTCTTCACACAGGTTCGTTCCTTTTTTCGTAAACATGCTGTTTGTTGTCCTCAGAGAATAAGTGGCTTCATGATGATTGCAGGAAGTCCAAGACATCAAATAAGAGGTAAGAGATTTCATGTTCTCCATGTTGTCACCTTTGGTTTGGGAAATCTCGTCTGCTGCATTTCCTGCGATGTGGAAAACAGATGAAAACTATGAGAAAACAGAGAAGTCGTTGTACGGTTGTGATCTTTTTCACCTCCTAAGCGTATTTAATTCAGCAATCTCCAGCAGTGCAGAAGACTGCGGATGTTGTCGGCTGAGGTTAAATTACGAGTAAACGTTAGGTAAACATGCTCAGGGTGTTACACAGGCAGGCATAGAGAGGTCAAAACCCGGATTACAGGTTAATTCCACCTCCACGGATACTCCATCTCTCTTGCTTTGTTGTTCTCGAGATTCACTCCCTTTCTTTCTGTTTAGGCATCTAATCTAATGTTGACGGACGGATAACGTTATGGGCCTATAGTCCTGACTGTAGATAATCTGGGATACGTATAACAGAGTTACTACAGACTGTTTAAAATGTAATCTCCACAACAAATCACTCGGTTGTGGGGCATTGGCACGGCTCGGACGTTAACTCGGGTGAACTATCTCCACTCTCCAGACACGTTTCCTTCGTGTTAACGTAAAACATCACACATTTGTTTGACTCTGCTCGCCGAGGCTACACAAACACAATTTAACCCAAACCCACCTACCTGAAAAACGAAGTCTCCAGGACCTAAGATGAACCACGTAAATGTATGTTTTAGGCTATCAACAAACAACGCTCCCCTCAAGGAGCGTCCACTGCTGATTTTCAGCGGGTAACGTCGTCTGTATTTCCGCAAATTCCATGGTAACAGTACTTCTTACCGTAATAACAGACATATGGGTTCGCGTGTATTCTACAAAAATAACGTTTCGCAGTATGAATATTACGGAATATTTAGGGGTATTAGGCTATGCTATATATATGAGTCAACCACTATGACCACTCAGCTATTTCCTGAAAGAAGCTGCTGTGTAGTCAATCGAAAACAATTAGTCATATAGACAAGTTAAACAGGCTATTTTTATTTTTATCGCTGACCCCTCCCATGTCCTGTAGTAGGCTAGGAACGAACTAGGCTACTCCTATCTTTTTATTTTCGTGAAAATATATAGGCCTACTAAATTACTATAATGATTTAATTCAAATATCTAAACTCAACAGGACAGAAGTAGGGTGTTAAATGAGAGGTTGTGTTAGCCTACTAGGCGTATAAATTCAATGCAGTGATCATGTAGTCTCTGCTATGCACTCTATGTCTCGTATTGCACTTTCATAGCCTAAGTATTGTTTATGAGAAAAAATTCCGTTGGAACAAATAAATGATATCTCGAAAAGTCTGTGTAGGCTACCTTCATTTCTAGGGCTACATCAGACATTACGGTACACGTCGGCTGCACGCGGTCCTCACTGCCACCCGGCGGCTAAAGTGAGTATGTGACTGAGATAGATAAGCGACCAAAAGGTAGTGGACAGGACACCTGCGTCCAGTACACTGGTAGGTGAGTACTTACAACTTTCAACAACTTGATAGAAAACACTATAATTGAGGTTATTTAAAAAAAAATTAGACAACGTTTTTGTTCATACATTAATAAACGACTTACACCTTTAATAATACATTAGCCTACTCAACATGGGTTGTGTTTACCTCCGTTAGCTATTTCTCCAAAATTGGTCGCCGAGCTGGAACTTTGGGGCACAGTCGCAAACGTCAATCTTCATTTCACAACCATATTGGCTACCGTATGTTTAACTTTCTTTTTATTCGTTTGCCCTTTACCAGTCTTCTTTTCAAGCAAACATTTTCAACGTTACCTACACAGTCAGCCTGAGTAGAGTCCATATTGACATTTGTGTGTTGAGCTTTTTAATGTTTGACTGATAGTTTTGCAGCCCTACAATATGTTGTAAAACTATTTAATTACGTGAAGTCACTTTCCCTAAATGTGACAGCTCCCCACCTTGCACCACACACCGACCTTTTTAAGTAGTGTGTTTGGTGTGTGAGTTTATTTGAACTTTGGCGTGGCTGTTGGCTTATTGGGAGTCTGGTTTGAAACATAAAATCCTTAACATGTAGCCTAATGTTTACACAAGTCTCTTATCTGGAAACCTAGCATATCTCCAATATTACAGGGAAGTTTTGAATGCTTTATAGATCATCATCAAGAGTCTTTAACAGCCAGTATCAGTAGGCCTATACGTTTATGTATTGTTTTTTATGTCCTACATGGCAACACCTAAGAGATATTAAGGAGAGGCAATATCTCATTCAACAGTGAGTGACACAGCTTTTTGTGTAATAGAAATGCAATTACACCTGAAGACTGACTATGGTTTGTAATGCTTGTATGTGTCATATACAATTGTTTAATGAATGTTTATGAAGACACCAAGACTCATTAGTTCTTGAAGAGCAAAATTTGTTTGCAATTGAGGTCTTTCTGGCAATGCAAATAACTGCAAATGTTTAATTTGCATCTCCTCTCCCCTGGCTATCTGCCCCTCCCCTTCGAGTACACGGTAACTCTCCTCACATGACACCATCCTGTTTTCTTTAACCTCTGCACATCCTGGTGCAGCGTCATGGACACTACCAGGGTTGGCGGCATCCCACATTTAAAATGTTTCCTAATTTAAATTACAGGACATCTGGTTGGGCTGCATAACACTAACAGTTAATGTTTCCCCTTTCTCCGAATAGTGTTAAACTACTATACTATATAATCGGATACCTCAAACTGTTTTACAATCTTATTGCGTTTGGACACGTCTGACACATGATCCCAGCAGCTGTAGATAGTGCGTGCTGTCACAGCTTAGTTTGCTCTGCACTTTGTGTTTGACAAGGGTGGACATGCAGGCCAGCTTTTTATATTATCTTGCAGCACTGAGAGAACATCCAAAGTGTCATTTCATTATTTCTGGTTCATCAACTGAATATCTTTAGGTTTTGGCCTCTTGGTCAATCGAACCAATTGCTGTCAAATTAACTAATCGATTAATTGACAAATTGTCTGTTTCCTAGACAAATAAAATAAGGCTTTCAACCACCCATACCCTTTTGTCCCTGCGCAGTAATGTCTAAGTGGCTGAGTGATGGCGAGGTGCTGGTGGGTCAAGGCAGTGGTGAAGCCGTACCTATGAGCCCCAGACTACGGGGCCTGCCAGCTGGGAGCCCCAAGCCAAGCCGGGGGCGTAGTCCACTGGCCTCACATAGCTCCAGAGAGGCGGGGCCAATAAGCCCCCAGGCCAAGGAGCTGTTTGTACTGTGTGACAAAGAAGGGAAAGGATTCATCACTAAGCGGGATATGCAGGTAAGCAGCTGATGTGGGACAGTAACACCATTTAGTCCCATTGACCAGCCTTGAACTGTCCATCTTCCTTTGTTCAGAGGCTACAGGTGGAATTGCCCCTGTCCCCCGAACAGCTGGAGACGGTGTTTGAGAGGCTAGACCGACGGAGCAATGGATTCCTAACTCCCAATGAGTTCAACACAGGACTTGGTGAGTGTCACTATGACGTCATATGGAGGGGACAAATGTCTGTGTCAATCTTCTTTTACCAAACCCTCTGTGCCTGTCTGTCTGTGGTGCAGGCGAGTTTGTGGGGCTGGAGGACACGATTGAGCTGAGTCATGACCAAACAGAAGAAGATATGGACCAGGTGGAGGGTTCCCATGACGACCCCCCTGAAGTTAGATTTGTAAACATACTGATGGAGCTGGGAGCTGACAGACTCTTCAAGGAGTAAGATTACTGTCCATCAACACTGTATACTACGGAAGCAAAGTTGAATCATCATTTTACTTAAAGCAGTCAACAGACTAAATATCATAGCCTCTATGTTTACAAGAAGCTGAAGGATAGTGAGGTGTTGGTGTCGGACATTTTAGGTAGGCTTTAAATAAATTAACTGATAATACTAAAAATAATAAATACTTCATAATGCAATTCCTCCACTGTACCACTGTCAAAATAAACCAGCTACAACTGAATATGAAAATATTTAAATGAGTGATTCCTTGGATCAGTTTTTGCCACTGATACAACTATGTATCTACTCTAAATTGTTGTATTCTTCTTATTCAAAGTTAAAATGTTAAAACTCCTCTTCTTGACCAAACAATGCAGATCTTTTAGGAATCTTACTTTGTGCAGGTCACAATAATACTCATACCATCATTTTGATCCAGTACCTTTTTGTAATGTGTGTATTGTATTGTGTGTTGTGTATCAGTCAGCAGGAACTCTGTTCTCTGTGGTGTGAGCTCCAGAGAGACAGGCCAGAGCTGCTGAGTGTCCTGGAAGGCGTCCTAATCCACGCAGTGTCCCATTTACAGGACTCCATCAGAGAGAGAGATAGTCTGGAGCAAGCTCTGTGCAGGTCCAAAGTCCCTACCAATGCCCCCTGCATACAATGAACACCACATACATTAATTATGTCTTATTTATCTGTGAGAATTCAGATTGTGTTGAGATTTCTAAAAATAACTCCTTACATTTTGTTTATTTAGACGGGAGATTGAACATGATCAGATTGTCCGGTCCATATATGAAGAAATGGAAAGCCAAATCCAAGAAGAGAGACAGAAACAAGTGGATCAGGTACAGACAGACATGTGCTATTAAGTACAGCCCTTTGTGTCATTTAACAAGAGTGATCATCACAATAGCATTTAATGAACTTATTATGAAATCAAGGAGAGCGTTAAACAGAAGCAGAGAGGGCAACAACTCGAGGAGGAGTTGAAGATGCAGGAGCAAGAGCTGGAGAATACACTGACCAAACAGAAAGAGGTACGCGTCCCAAATGGGACTCATTTTGTTTTCCGAAGAGTGTTGGTTTAACACAAGTGAATCAACAGGACCTGTCTTTGTCCATAGCTGGAGGCCAGAGTCCGGCAGCTGACCTGTGAACAGGCAAACATCAAGGAGCAGAACAGGCAGCTGCGGAGCCTCAACATCCAGTTACAGGAGCAGGTGGAGAGCAGCAAGGAGCAGCTGCAGGCCGCTCTGCATCAGCTCAGTCTGCTGCAGCTCAACAAAGCCCAGGAGCAAGTGGCCAGACAGAGGTGAACAGCCAACAGCACAAGAAGCTACCCTTATATCTTTGGAAATTCATTCACTTCCTGTCCTCGAGATACAACTGAAGCCTTTTTTTTCTAATCGTGGTAATAGTCCAATTTGATCAACAGGCGCGTGAGTGTTTTGGAGTAATAAACACATGGGAGTGATATTTAATTTCATTTAATTTAACCTTTATTTATCCAATTGACATCAATTAAGGGGTGACCCTCATTTGCAATGACGTCGAGTCAAACAAATACAATTCAAAAACATCAAATATACAACAACTGATATGGAGTAAAAAGTTCCAGTGTTACCAGCTGCAGGCTTTTGAGAGTTTGAAAGAAATTCAAGAGCAGAATAAAGTTACCATGGTCAAAGTGTGGTTACATTTTGTCCATGTCAGATAAGTTTAAAAAAATACTAAAATGTGCAGAAAATTAAATTACATTACGATCATTTAGAAATGTTGTCTTCTCAGTTGGTAGTAACCTTTTTACTTTGAGATTGCTGGCAGCTGATCCAATACATTTTCAAGAGTTTATTTAAGTGCATGTATGGTGGCATAATTCTGTAATTTTTTTTGGCTGTAAAAAAACCCGGAAACACAATGCATCCCCCTATTGCCAGCAGGCATAACATTATAAAATATCACCATTCTGTACATTAACAATCTTTTTGCTTCACCGTAGAAACGTGATGAAGGTGTCAGGCAACATGCAGAAAGAGAAGGAGAGTCTCCTGAGACAACTGGAGCTATTGAGGTATGTCCAAAGAGTTCCTGTCTTCAGTTCCAATCAAGTTCTTTGTGTTCTTCTGCAGGTGAAAACAATGATTGTTAAAAAATCCAGCATGTGTTCATGTGTCTCTAAACATGATTCAGTCGGTGGTGTGATGTCATTTCTAAATGATTTTCTCTTTTTGTGTCAGGGACATGAACAAACAGCTGCGAGATGAGAAAGATTCCCGGCAGTCTCAGAAGAGGGTTAGTGACAGACCATCAGTCCTTCCCTCTCTTCCATTAACCTATTACCTCAGTGAAGACCTTTGCACGCCGTGGACACAGCACATTTATCCGACCTAAGCTAAGTCTTGGAATGGCTTCATGCTTTTTTTCACCACCTGGACAATGATTATTTATATTGGCAGCTGCTGTTGTTTGGTTCCATTTTTTCTGCAATGTCAGCAATGTTTTGTTCTCTCTTAAAGATGTGTTCAGTGAAGTGAAGGATTTTGTTGTAAAGACATTTATTATGTCATGTGTCATCTTAAAAGAAAGGGTGTATTCTATGTTTATTAATGATATTGTACAATTATTTATGAGAACTAAAGTGGGTCAGTATTACCTATTAGTAATCACTAATAAAACCCTTTACTTATCACACTATTTTAGTCTCTTTACAGGTCACCCATAATTGCATCTACATTCTTAAGATAGAGGCTAAAAAATAAAAAAAACTAATAAACAGTAGCTATATTAAATATTTATTTTAACTCTCAATCAATCAAGGTTTTATGAACAAAGAATTGCCAAATGATACAAATTTTCTTTCTAGAAACCTTATTGACCATAATACAATGAACACATGTATTTTATATTTGTCTTTGTTATGATGTTAAATGTCTTTGCAGCAAAATAAACGTCACTATTGGACTGAATTCTTGCTTTCTAAATGTATACATCAGATAATCTGCATTGTAAACTACTAGTTTTGCTACAAAGGAAACATGTTTTTTGGAAACTTACCAGAGCAAAGCAATATATTTATGTCATAAAAACCTTAATGCTCCTCATTTCTTTCACAAACAAACTTTTAGAATCCAAATTTCCCAAAGACATTGCAGAAGAAAGGGTCAGTCATAGGTAACTACTTTCTGCAAGACAAGCCATTGAAAAGGTTTGTATGACTTAAAGGCATCTGACATAAACATGCATCAACTTCGCAGTAACGCAAGGCCCATTGCCCCTAATTCTGTGTATTCATTGATTCTGAAGACAGCTGAGCTCATCTGATGAGATGGAGCAGGACAAAGACAAAGATGAAGATGTGACTAATTCATCCAAGAGGCACCAGCCGTCATGTAGCGTCAGTTGTGAAAGTGTTGAACAGATGCAAACTCAGGTAGGGAACATAATATATCTGAAAATACACAAATCCCAAATCCATACATTTTTTTTATAACACAGTTAAAGCAGCTAGAGACCTATACTGATAATATAAATAATACTGTATAATGATGGAAACAGATTTGTATAGGTCTCTAGCACAAATGTGCATCCTATTAAACACAGAAGAAGAAGAAAAAGCGTTCTTTCATAATGTTAAGTTTGGTTTACCTGAATTTTAGAGCTCATTTGTCAGTGGTCAGCGAGTGTTCAAGGTGGTGTTCCTGGGTAACTCGGGGGTGGGTAAGACCTCCTTCATTCAGAACTACTGCACAGGACACTTCTACAGTAAAATGAACGCTACTGTTGGTAAGCTTTTTCTTTGATTATCCATCCATTATCCATATGATTAATGTGCTCAATCAGTGTTTATATAAGTATAGTATGAAACCAATGGGTCTCTGTTGCATTCTAGGTATAGATTTCCAGATAAAGACTCTAACCCTGGGCTCCATCACCGTCATCCTGCAGCTCTGGGACACTGCGGGACAGGAGAGGTCAGATATTACACAGCTTTTAAACCTACCCCCCTTCAAAGAATTGCAAAAGTTCCCATTATGGTGATCCGATGTGCAAGAAAAAAATTATACATAGCAATACATAATAAAAAAACAAGGTATGAAACTGTGCACAGTTAATGCCTTTCAACAACTTGCTTGCTGGTGCTCCACCAATGCAGCTTGTGCCCATTTTATCTTTTTGGTCCTTTTTGAGTCCGCCTCTACATGTGCTTTTTTCTGACCTTACATATTCCAAATCATAAAATTTGAGCTAAATATTTATTTGGTAAGTCTTATTTCTTACAAACTAAAAATTCAACTTCTTTGCAAACAATGTCCCTGCAGGTTTCGCAGCATCACCGAGCAATACTACCGAAAAGCTGACGGCATCATTGCTGTGTATGACATCACTGACGCCTCTTCCTTCACCGCCGGTAGAGCGTGGATCGACTCTGTTAAGGTGAGCAGGGGGAGACGACGTGCATGTTCGGATGGAAAAAAACATGCAAAAGAGTTTGTCCCTATTTAAATACACAAATCAGAGCAATGTATTTCTTATGCTACGTGTGTGATACATCCCAACTTTGATTCCTTGTTTGTTTTTAGGGGTCATTTTTGTCTGATATTCATGTAGACAATGTGATAGCTCTCCCACCACAGATGTATTAGAGTGTGTGACTTCTAACCTGTTGTGTTTGTGTGGTCCTCAGGAGAAGATGTGTGAAGGTGCGGTGCTGATGCTGCTGGGGAACAAGCTGGACTTGGCCGACAGTGACGGCAGAAAAGTGACAACAGGGGAGGGCCAGAGACTCGCAGAGGTCAGGCCTATTTGAATATTCAAATTGTTTTGTACAGTGATTTACTCATAATGCCACCACTAAGAGAAGAAGTGCCACCACTATCTTTGAAATAAATAGAAACACATTTTTTTTTTTTTTTTTTACTTGTGTTTATACAGCAGCACCAGGCTTTGTTTTACGAGTGCAGTGCCAAAAGTGGATGTAACATGGAGGAGCTGATGATCTCTCTGGTTGGGTATGACATCTTTTCTTTGCTGTGTTTAATACACACCACCTAGATCCTGTCAAATGTTTGTATCTGCTGTGTTGACATTTTGTTTGAAAACTTCATTTGTTGCAGTGTTTTTCACTGTAACCAAATTACACAACAATTCCACCTTCGTGAACATTATATTGATTATATATAGAGGCATCGATACATTATTTTCATGTGTTGGACTGCGGTGTGGTGCTGTGGAGTTTGTCATGCAGTCTAGAGAAACAGTTTCCAAGAGCTGTGGGGCGAAGTCTTCTTCATGCTTTTTTTTTTTTTTTTACAAAACAGAAATGTATTAAACAGAGAAAAGTAACAAATCATCATATTTGAGAAGATTGAATTAGAAAACATTTAATATGTAAACGATTTCCAAATGTCTTGGGGTTAATCTGTCAGTTATTAATTACTTTATTAACTTATTGCTCCAGCACTATTTCTCGTATTTAGCCTGCTGTCATTAATAGAAAGAGGTACCTAATTAAATGAATTTATCCCATATTATTTTTTTGTCATACACATGACAGCTGGAATTAGAGATGTAAACTGCAAACTCTTTATTTTATTCTCTAACGTTGTGTTTTCTGCTGAAGGATGATCTATTCTTTTTCTCCATCTTTTAGGATGTTGGTTTCCCAGCACGACAGACATTGCGAAGGGGCACTTTTACTGGCTGAGGACACTGCTGAAAGACGCTGCTGCACATAAACAGGAGAGTATTGGAAACTCCCTGGTGTCACCACTTTGCTTGACTGGTGTTGCATTAATTGTTTGCCTGGACGGTTGAATGGAGTTATGGGGGAATGTTGAATGTTAAAAGAGTGTCACTGTCGCTTATATCATGTAGACACACAAACAGGGTAACTTTTCTGCACACAAGTTTACTAAACAGTATCTTTAATGTTTGTTATTATTTGTCTTTTAATCCTCCCATTAAAATATATTTTTTATGACTCTGTTGCCGTAGCCAAATTTTCTTTTTTGCATAATTCACTTCAAGCTTTACAGTTGTTTTAGTGCCAGTAGATCTCATATGTGTGAGAAACCAGCTGGGGGCAGCCGTGTCCTCTGTGCAGCCTGTTGTGCCTATAAAGCGGACAGAGGCTCAGAGCGCTGGTGGGAGGCTCGTTTCTGTGAGTGTCAACGGAGAACATACACTGTTGCAGTTAACCTTCAAAGACAGCAGCACATTGACACCGGGGTTGGTGGGGTCCAGGAAGACGTTACCCCGATAATCTACATCCTTCTGGGCCCACCATCTAAAATCAGGTAGGAGTATTTTAGTCTCTGCTGAAAGGGAGAACAGTTTTTCCATGACACAATGAGTTAAAAATAACTCTGATTCTGACCGTTGGGAAATTTTGTTTTGCTGGACAATCACTTTTACGCATGGGAGTATTTTGTCTCAGTTTTTTCTGTCACGTGTGTTAAATATATTACTGTTTTTTTTTATTACTCTAAAGTTTATATCCCTTTGCTTTTTTTTATTATTTGTCTTTCTTCGATTATAATGACAGATGTTCAATGATACCTCAAATATAAAATCATCATCTTTTATTTTGCCCGGAGTCACAACTTATCCTAAACTTGATGGTTCAGAAAAAAGGAAAGCTGAGTTCAGGTACAAACAAAAACAAACAGATTAATTCATGAAGGGAATAGTTAAAAGTCAGCAGCATGTCATCAGAGTGTGTGGAGATCAGGTTAGGTTACTGGGATTGGAAGGGACGTATATATATCTGTCGGCTAGATGACATGTGATACAAGCAGTTAAGGCTGTTTTCCCACAACATATTTGATTTCATGTCTTAGCTCTCCACACGTTATAGCAACCTTTTTTTCTGCAGGTTTGAAAATGCCCTGCATTTAATTTTTATTGCACTGTTTGCTGTTGCACAAAGTTGATATGTACATAGAGGCTTAAAAAAGATAACACATTGTCACCTTTTCACACCAAAATTGGAACAAAAGCAGGCTGAAAGAGGAAATTACTCTGACCGGTCTCAATCAGATATAGGACTAATAGGCTTTGGCTCACATCCACGCTAGTATTAAGATAGCAAATTGTGTGATAATAATCTTCACCATATTGTGGAATCAGTTTCAAAGGGTATGACCTGCTCTCTGAACATCTTGTGTTCATTCTCCAGATTCAGCTGTGCTATCAAATCTTATTTCTGTTATTTCTGTCTGAGTTATTTCTGTAAGTGTTTTTTATGTAGTAATGCTATCCCTGTGTGTACAACCACGTTCAGAGTACTACCATGTATTTTGGTTTTTATTTCAGAATGGAACCCCAACGTGAAAAAACAAACACCTGTGGGACCATTTGTCTGAAGTATCTACTTTTTCTCTTTAACATTCTTTTTTGGGTGAGTTAACACAGAAGTGTCAAGATTGTCTCTAAGTTTAGGACCGCAAAACTCTCTGTTAGGGGCTCCATTGTATACTATCATAGTATAATAACATTAGTAGTCATGATGATAGTTTCTCACAGTTGATGGAAAAACTAAATATTTTTTATGTATATTCTATTAAAATATGCATTATTATTCTCCATATTGTTGATATGAAGTTCATGCACAATTTTAATTTAGTGTTTTCAATTTACCAAGTTATGAAGGAACACAAAAGGAGGGAACAAACGTTCACATTTCCTCATACGTCTCAGTTTTTACTTTCTTAACCATCATTTCCTTGACTTAATGTTTTAAAGGTGGATTGAATTGGTTCTTGTATAACTAACTCTGTGTGTTTCCACCCAGATATAAAACCATGATTTATGGGCTTCAGATAACAAAAACTAAATTAGCTGAGAGTCTCTTTAGGCTGACAGTAGAATAACAAGGCGTTGTCTTGTTTGCATCACTGTCACATTTTAGAAGCTGTGCTAAAACCGCAAAAAAAAAAAAAAAAAAAAATCTTGATATGAGCATCTGGTTTGAATATGGCTGACATCTGCACATGCTTTCAGCTGGCAGGAGGGGCCGTGCTGGCAGTGGGAGTTTGGACTCTGGTGGAAAAGAGCGACTACATCGGTTTACTGAACTCCGGCTTGTACTCTGCCTCGGCGTACATCCTGATTGCTGCTGGGGCCATTGTGATAGTGACCGGGATAATCGGATGCTGTGCCACTCTGAAAGAGATGAAAAGTCTTTTGATTGTGGTGGGTTCAATCACACAAAAGACTGCCCTGTTATACCTTGCTTGTTTCAATTCACTCCACTTAAGCATTAACCCCATTTAATTATGAGGAATCAGACACCATCGAAAGACACTCTCAAGTTCCTGTTTACACACAACCACCCACCCGCACGCACACGCACACACACACACACACACACACACACACATACACAGAACCTGGTCTGGGTCTACGTGTGCTGAGAGTTAATCCTTGGTGACCTTCTGCCTTGCCTGCAGACTCATTGTGTCAGATGAGCATGGCTGTCAGATTATAACAGACAAAGTCAAGCAGAGTGTGTCTTTAAGAGTTTAGATTTAGAGCGTGGCTCATGCCAGAGGAATGAAGGGCATCACAAGCGGCTGCACACAGACAGACAGACAGACAGACAGACAGACACACACACACACACACACACACACAGCAGTGAGAGGATGTGATACAGAAGCACTGGATAAGCTCTGTGACACTATGACATTTTCCCTGCAACCTTTCAAATGAATAACTTCCTTTCCCACAGTTCAACCAGTTATTCTCCGGAGTATTTTGGTTTTACACTCATGCACATAAATGCTAATTTCATATTTTTAACAGAAATGTACTGACATACCCTTGGAAAAAGGCTGTTTAACAGTCGTGTCATTGTTTTTTTTCATGTCTCTCTCTCTTTACAGTATCTGGTCTTGTTGCTATGTATTTTCCTGCTGGAAGTCATTGCTGGCATGCTGGCCTACATTAACTACCGAGAGGTGACGCATTTTACCTTCTGTTTGTGTAAATGTAACCAAAGCCTACTGACGAATATTAATCTAACATAATTACATTTTCAAGTTGTTGTGCGGTGTGACTTGATGTCCACTAAATACCATGTTGTTTAAATCTCATTAGTGCTTCAAACACAAATCTTAATATTTATTTTCTTTCTGCATGTATTGGATACATGTTTTTGACCCTCCACTCTCCCTCAATGTGAATTCAAACTCCATTGCTTGTTCCCCGTCATTTCTATTTATATGTTTTACCACCTATGAAATGCCTCAGTTGAGGCCCTCTCTCTGTTGTGAAAATTTTTCTCTGCATGCCTCTCTGTGCATGTTCTTCATTTGTTCTTCCTTTTCCATACTTTTCACACCTTTCTCTCTTCCCCCTTTTCTCTCGCTGCAGTGTTTCCCTTTCTGCCATCAGGTAATCTGTTTCCATTTTATACCAAACTGTTTCTTTTTAACAGGTTGATATAAAATGGCGTTGTTTTCGCTCTTTTGTACTTGGTATGTCAAGCAACAAAACTATTTTCATTTGCAAAATTCATACAAGGAATGCTCCTGTGGGGTCAAGGGAGATATATGAGCTCATATGTTTTGAGTTATGTCCAGGCATTGCACAGGTACAGAGGAATGTTACAGGGAAGGAAAGAAACTTGACCAGGGGCTATTTTTATTGATGGGAGGAGATTTTTTCAGGTGACAGATTTTTTTGTTGCTGAAGTGCTTCTCCTGTCTCACAGCTGGATGATGACCTCACACAGAACCTGAAGGTGAACATGCAGCAGAAATTCCAGCAGCCAGGGGAAGAGGGTTTCACGCGGGCTGTGGACAAACTTCAGCAGGAGGTGGGGAAGTGGACTGCTTAAGAGGCAGGCAACTTGAGTCACAGACTGACACAAAGCAATACAACTTAAAGCTATAGTGCGTAACTTTTTAATGTCAGTGAATGTCCATTACATTCAAGCCATGGCCAAACAAGTGGACACAAAATTGATTAGGACTATCAGCTCCACAAAACTCTCTCTGTATGTCTCAGTAATGCAGCGTTTGATTTTACTGCAAAAAAAATTAAAATAAAAAGAACCTTGACGTACGGCAGAAGGTACAGTATAAAATCCATGCGCGATCGCTAAAGGTTTACCTCTCGTAGATGAGCAGACAAGTGTCGTTGTAACAATTCCTCAAGGGGGCGAGAGCAGTTACGCACTGTAGCTTTAGAATCTCTTCTATGTCGGTAATGATACATTTGAAATAATGCCATGCCCGTTTAAGCCTGCATGACAATAGATTCATTGTCACACACCATGACTTATCTTTGGCTCTCTCTTAGTTCATGTGTTGTGGCAGTCACAACTCCTCAGACTGGAGAGACAGCGTGTGGATCCAGGCAGAAGACAATGAGCGGCTGGTTCCTGACAGCTGCTGTAAAACTCCCATGAACCTCTGTGGCCGCAGGGACCATCCCTCCAACATCTACAAGGTGGAGGTAGGTAGAGCTGGCTATTTGGCAGTGGATTAATGATATCAATGATTTAAATGTTGACAAGATTTTAATATTTGTCTCTCTTCTCATGCTCCTAGGGAGGCTGCATCATGAAATTAGAGGAATTCATCCTCAGTCAGTTGTATATTCTTGGGGCAGTAGGCATTGGGATCGCTTTTCTACAGGTAAAGCACTAACCACTGAGCAGAATACAGGTTTATATGAACATCTATTTAAATGCTGTGAAAAGTGCCAGCATTGAACACTGTTTCTTTGTGTGCAGTGTGGAACTAACAAGTACCTTGTTTATTTGTTCTTTCTTTCAGCTTGTGGGGATGATGTTTACTTGCTGCCTTCATCAAAATTTGACAGAAGAACCAAAATGATTTTTGTCTTTCTGTAAAAGCACAAAGAGTGTCACATCAAGAATTTACACAGTTCTGGATGCTGTTAAGTTGCCAATTCAAATTATGACAACAGTGTTTGGAAACTATACAAACTAGAGAAATGGTAATGCTGCTGTGCAGCACTGTATTCATTCTGCAAAATGCCATTGCATGCTTATAATATCCTTCCTATTATGATAATCTCTGCCTGAGGGTAGGTGTGGATGGACTTGTAACCAAAAAGCACATTTTAAAGAGCATGCTGAGGCTTCATTTGCATTACGTGTTGATCTTCTTGTGTTTCTAGTTTTTTTAAATGTATTATTAGTGTTTATTCAAGTCAAAATCGAATATAAAACTAGTTTTGGTTTGTTGAAATACCAATAAAAATGTTTGCCATGTTCATTTTCCATTGAAGTTTACATGTTGTATTTTTCCCTTGCTTTGACAATTAACTTTTATTTTGAAATCTCTCGGCGGATGTTGTTGTCAGCTGACACTACTTCCTCTTTGCTTTTTTGTCGCATATTTTACCCACAATATTCGTTTTATTATTTTCAAAACTAGCTAAACGGTTTTAGTGCGGACTGAACACAAATATAAATGAAATGTCTGCGAAACCAACATGTTTAATAGTAGCGAGTGCCGCTTCTCAAGGTGGGCGCGTCAGCTTTTATTAGTTCATGTAGCTATAATCATCATTTCACGAGACAAATTGTAGCACCGACAGTTTTATAGCATACATCGAAACTGCGTTTTCTGTCGTAGATACACACTGCTCGTTTAAACTGATGTTTTGTCCCTTCAGGGGTTTCAGCAAAGTCTTTCCATCAGTCCTTCAGCCTCTGTTCCTCAGCATTTAATCTCCAGACAGCCACACCGGGGGTAAGACTGAGTAAAATCTACTTTGTTGTTGCCGCCAATTCCCCGAGCTTGAAATTTCATTATTGACGTTTGAAAACAGAAGTTCGCAAACAATCTCACCACAAGGTCCATTATGCCTCGTTTCCACCGAGCAGAGCGGATCGGCTCGGTGGCAGAAACAGATGAAGTTTGTGTCTGTGAGACGCTCAGATGTCTAATTTTACAAACGACTTTTTATCACCGTCTTCAAATGTGATCTAATGTCTGCAGTCCAGTTGAGCAGATTGACAAAAAGTCGAGATTTTGTAATAACTGTATTATTTCCATGCCATAATAAAGTGAAATTCTGTCGGACAAACATAGGCTACATGCCTTAATGACAGGGAGCCTATCTAACTGACAGGTGATTTGTATTTTTCCTACTATAAGGTTGGGACCTATATGATGAGCCACTTTACTTTGTTTTCATCTGATGGATCATCAAAATGCGATGTTACAATGTTTAAAACCCCCCTAAATAAGTAAACATTTCCATAAATGGTGTAAAAAGAGGATAGAAGAGCATTATGCATGTTTATATTTTGCAGGGGAAGCCAATAGACTTTGTTGGGGTTGATGAAAGCACTGCCAGATGGGTGCAGGACTTCAACGTGAAACCCTATGCCACACCAGCCAAACTTGAATCTATAGATGGTGAGATTATTCTTTTGATGGTCAGTTTTGGACCTTGTTTCATGTTTTTTGTTGTTGCCGTTGTTTGGACTCTGATCAGTCAAGTCATGTTGACCCCTGTCTGTCTGTCCATGCAGGGGCCCGATACCAGGCACTGCTCATCCCAGACTGCCCTGGAGCGCTGAATGACCTGGCACACAGCGGCTCTTTGCACCGGATCCTCACACACTTCATCTCTCATCAAAGTCAGTTTGAGGCTAATGTTGAAAGCAATCGGTGTGTAATCCATATTTCCGGTGTATATACCCTTTTTTTCTCTGTATGTGCAGAACCTGTTTGTGCTGTGGGTCACGGTGTGTCAGCGCTGTGTTGCGCCACTGAGGGACAGAAATGGATCTTCAGTGGCTACAGTTTAACTGGGGTAGGTCTTCTTAATCAATTAAAAATGAAGGAAATATTCACAAATAGCTCTATGTGTTGTTCAGTGTAATCAATAACAGAACTGTTTTCTGCTGAAAGCCGTCCGTGTTTGAACTGGTGCGGAGGCCGGACTTTGCCAACCTGCCCCTGGTGGTGGAAGACTTTGTGAAAGACAGCGGTGGATCTTACACAGGTGAGTTTACCTGCTGCAGAGCACAGCACACACACGGTAAAATACCTAATCAAATCAGCATTTCTGAAACCTGTTTTTCCTCTTTGTTTTCCAGCAAGTGAAGAAGATGCTCTGCACATAGTCGTAGACAGACACCTGATAACCGCTCAGAACATGCAGTCCACCTCACTTGCCGTAAATAATCTAATCCTGCTCTGTAGTCCCAAGTAGAAAAAAAAAGAAAAATCTTAACATCAACAGCATCAAATTACACACAGCTTTCCAAATTTATAATAAAGTCGTTAAACATTAATCTCAGACAACTGTTAGAAGATGCTGGGTCAGAACAGATGTTTGACCAAGCTGTAAATACAACTTGATTATCATTGTCAATGCTGTTGACGCAATCAAATGTCCAGATTTGAAAGAAATTTAATTAAATTTAAAGAAGGTAATTTGAGTGTTTCGAGTTGAGTTGAGTTGGACACATCTTCATAGCAAGCAAAACAGAGATATCTTTATTTGAACAGAAGATGTGAGTGGCACACAAAGTCAGGAGGACTCAGAAAATATATTATCACCCTTCATTTCAAACGTCATACAGCCTAATGATTATGTGCCCCTTGGTTGTTGACTGTACCTGTGTTACTGCACCCTGACTGAACTGCACAAGATGATATTATTCACAGTATCCTCAATAAAAAAAAAAGTTAAACAAAGAAACTGAAATCATGTCTGCTGCTAGAATCATTTGAAATCAACAAATCACAAATTGAACAGCTTCATGACCCGGCATTACCTCAACCCTCTCACTCGCTCAGTAATTTAAAAACACAAATAATACCTGCATGCTGCTCCTGAATTCATGTTACGGGGAAAATAGACAAAAATCCATGTGCTGATGATCCAAGGTCCACAGTCTTTACTATCAAGTCCAACACTCATAGGAGATCATAGAAATAGTCCAGTCCTTGTCCTAATTCCCATAAGGAAATTCCTGTTCCCAGTTCAGTAGCCAATGAGATCCTCAAGTAGATTGACTGTAGAAATAAAACCTCGCTTCAGTCAATACAATTGACCTGTGAATCATTTGTTTCCATATGTTAACTCATTCTTGAAATGTGGGAAAAAAAAATCTTACCTTAAGTGATGGATAGTACACCACATGCTTGACTGTATTACTTCTGAAATGAATGTAAAGAAAATTTTGTAAAAGATGCCGTCAAAAGTTTAATCCGTAATTTTTTGCCTTTCATTGAATACGTACCCCTTGTAGGTGAAGTAATGCTCTCCAGAATATTCATCCCAGAGAATTTTTGGTCTGTGTTCCCGCAAAATCTCGATGTATCTAGGGGGGGGCAGAGAATAGTTTGAAATGGTGTTAATTACCCTGAAACCTTTTTTCACAATCAGCCTTTCACCACAACTTGACATCTTTGTACAGTACAAGACAAAAAGCTTCTGCAAAAGTTAGAATAGTTTTGGTCTTTTCACATGAAAGATACTGTATCTGTATGGGTTTGTTGTGCGGAACGGGTGATGTACTCAGTTTAAAAAAAAAGTAAAAAAACAAAACAGTTGTGGGGTAGTTGCCAGGCTGCTGTAAATTAATCAGCTCTCATGGTTTTTAGCCCAAACTTTAATTGTTGCTCATTTGGTCATAAATATAGAAATAGCTATGTTTTAAAAGTTTATAAGTGAGTTAGATTTTATTTGACATGGACATCACAATTACATTGGACGGATCAGATGCATTGTTTGAGTGTTTTAGCATGCACGTGTCAGTTCTCAACACCTGTCTACAAGAAGCTTTTAAAGACAGGAAGAACATTTATAAAACAGAGGAAATTACTGAAAAAATCCAATTTACAAATATTACAGTGATAAAACAAACGTCCATTGTGATTTCAACGATGTTGAGCGCAGTCCTTGTAGCAAGTTCTCTTTTTTTTTTTTTAAACAAATAAATATTGAATTAGCCTTGAAAATAAAAGTATCCCAGCAGTAGTCCCAGCATTATCTTACCTCACTCCCAGGATCGGCTCTGTTCCCTGGCTTGCAAAATCGAGGCCATACATATTGAGGCCGAGCAGGATCTTCTCCCTCCACTGAGTGTTGGGTGCGAGCTGGAGAACACAGTCTCTCACCCAGGGCAGGGGAGCGTTCGCGCCCGGCCTATAGAAATAAACCATAGATCAATCACTAGAATAATCGTTGTGAATCCCTAATCATGTCAACAACTAAAACATTTCCATTTCCACCCCAATGACTATCTATGGACATCAACCTGTCTGTTACTCACCCAGTGCTGGAGTAGTCGTATGTCATGAAGCTGAATCCATCCACTACAGGGGCCAACTGCTCAAACTCCTCCCTGCCAAACATACCAGGCTGCCCCGTGCTGAGAATCATGGAGAAATAAAAAACAACAACAATAATAAAATGGCAGAGTAAGCATTTGTTGTTCCTGAGGGTAAACTAATTTCACTCACCTTGTCACAGCAGGTGGAATAACAAGAATGCAGTCTAATCTTTTAGCCTTCAAAATCTCGCATACGTGTTTCACAAAATGGACCAGCTCCCTGTACAGAGAAGATTTTTTACACGTCTGATTATTTGCATTTGAATTTGAATAGTGTCAGACATGGAAACGGTGGTAGGAGTCACACATACAGGAATCACTCACTTTCTTTTGTTGCCTCCCAGCTGGCTCCACAGCTCCAAGGTGAAACCATCGAAGCCTTCGGTCTGCAGAGCAACAGCTTTGTTAGATGTGCAACAAAAAAGGACAGATTGCAACAATGTCACGAGGGAGAAAAAACCTGAAACGCTCGATGGTTACCTTTGCGACATCCACCAGCTCGCCTCCCAGTTCTTCGATTTCATCTTCACTCCCCAGCACGCTCATGTAGTCCTGATATGACCAGCCATCGAACAACACCCGGGGCACTGAGGGGAAAATGCAATTAAGCCACTCAAAAGAAATGACCACACAGAAGAGTTGCATCTGAAATCGCCTCATCTGAGGACATTTACTCACCCATCCTGACTTTTTTGTTTGACTTGCGTACAGCTTTGACCCAACCTACAATGACCAAAAAAAAAAAAAAAGGAGTTCATTCCAAGTCATTTGTGGTCAGACTTTCATAACTGATACAGAGAGTAGTAAACAAAACTTTCCATTTGACTGTCAGTGGTGCGTTGGTCTACTACCTGGGTCATGATCGTGGAGTCCCGTAACGTCAAAGGTTTCGGGTCCCCTTCGACGGATCTGGAGCCACACTGGAGACACCGATGTGAGCTTTGGGCCAAACAGCTTGGCAATGTCATATCCGTGGGAATTCCACTGGAGGGTTGGAGTGAAAGTCATGACATTTGTAGATTTTTGTTGGGGCATTTTTTCTTTTACGCTTCATTAGTTGGGACAGTGAAGGTAGGAAGGAAAGGGACAAAACAACGTACACATCGAGCACTAAAGGACTGGTTCACATTTTTTAAAGTCTGAGATCATTGCTAGATTTATCAGTCACTTCAGTAGTTCCTAGTGATAGCCTCATACATTTCCAGTGGCAGAGAGGTTCACATTGGGTTACTTCATATTATGTTCACTGTGGATTAATCTTCCTGTGATTTTACTCAGGTGAGTTATTGATAACTTATCCATTCGATTCAATCTCGGAAAATATTTAAAAATGGCCATTACAAGTCTCCGCAGCCAAAAGTGGCTCTTTCAAAACAGCTTTGTTTATTTAGTATGAAATTACTTTTATTTGTTTCTTTGCAAAGAAACACACAGGGAATTCTGCAATAAAAAGACTAACTTTGGGAGACTAATTCGGCCAACTCTGAGAGTCAAGAGTTTGTTAGATACAGCTGAACTTTCAACAGTAAGAGGAATGTCGGTTTGTTCAGCCAGTTTGGCGAGGAATAATAACCACAGCCACACAGACCTCTTCAATGTTCACATGTTACTGTGAGTGTTGCAGGGACACACACTTTAAAATATCTTAGCCTGCCTTTTAACACTGTGGTAATACATGAATTTCAGACTTACAGGTGTGATATATCCAAGCACTTGTCCCTGAAATGATCCCTTGATGTTGGCACAATGTCTCTTTTCCTCCTTCACTATGTCTTTCCATTGCGGGTTTGACACAACAAGGCCTCTCTTCAGCACAGACAGCTCAACAGGAGATGTCTAAAATAGAGATCAGAGATTAATTAACATCATGACTGGACAAATGACAGGTGAAGGGCCTCTGCAGGTAAATTCAGGTCAGTCCAGTGACAGGTCACAGAGGACACACCCATTTCCAGGTTAAGCCCTGAAGTGAGTTCTACTCACCTCAGCCGAAGCTTTATGCGACGACTTCTTTCCATCAGTCTTAGAAAGTGTGGCACTGACCAGCCAGCAGCATGAGATGGCGTGCAGCAGAAATAATGTTCTTCTCATTTCCACACAAAACGACGAAAAAGCAAAAACGCGGTGAAAAGTTATAATCAGTTAAATATATATAAAAAAAATTGGTTAGCTCAGGTTTCTGCAGGTTTGCAGGGCAAGTGCTTCCTTCCTGACTGAGATACTGGGACATCAAAAACCAGCATTTCCTCCGGACGTTTCAGACGGCACAACGAGCCGGAACAGACCCGCTACTGCGCATTATTTATCACAAACAGCTTGGTTTTGTGACTGCCGAGCGGCTGAATGATTCCAGTTTAATTGACAACTTAGCTCAACGTGTTTCTTGGAGCGTCAACTTCCGCTTTGGGTGTTTTTCAAAATAATGCGTGCGCGCGTGAGAGTGTCATTGAAGAAGAAGAGGGAGTCATCTGAGCAGATAGGTGGCAGTGTAGCTAAAATGCTAACAATATAACACAGTAAAAGAAGACAGCCCGAGTCAAACAACAAGCCCACCGGCGTAATGTCATGTAGGATATTTTACCGAGAGACTTTCTGATAACAATTTGTTTTTCTCTGAGCTGTGTCTTAGCTCACATTAAAATAGGTGAGTGTTTTTGTCGCGTGCTAAATGTGGCTAAATGTAATAGCTAAGGAGAGGTACTGTTAGCAAGCTAAAATGTCAGCATTTCTTAACACTGTATCCTATGTAAACTTTAGATCTATATTTTTTTGTATATTAACATTAACGTTAATCACAATCAAATTCAACGATAGTGTATGAGAGGCAAACACTGGGGCTGTGTTTATAGGACACTATAATGTAAAACGTATAGGCTATGGGTTGTGGCCTGTGGGGGTGGTGGAAGTAGTATTAGGTTATTATCAGAGGCATTATGATGATGATTTGATGTTGCAGCTATGTGAATTAATTTGCACTGTAAATACATAAAGTTGATTAAAAAAAATATTTGCCTCTTGAGGTGGCCTCTAGTGGTGTTGGAAGTGTAAAGTTCTATAATATGAAAAATACTCAAAACTGAACCTAAGTAAAGTGCTTGAATAAATGTAGAATGTAGTTTTACTTGTCAAATGTGACCTAGTGTGTTTGACATTGAAAAGTTACAGTAGTAAGTAAGTAAGTAACACCTCTTCTACTTTGTCTGTTGCTTGAAGCTCAAGTCACTTTTGCTTTTGTGCTGTTACAATGATCATGTTGTGGATCTTTCTAGTAAATGATGGCGGTGGAACAGTTTGTGTCAAAGACACTCGAGCTCCTACAGGAGGAGAGGGAGGCTGAAATAGAGGAGACAAGGTATGTACAATATCATCTTGACTGTGATTCTTACTAAACAAGGGGTTATCCAGATATGTTGCCCTGCAACCACCATAAAGTTAGGAGACTTACAAAAGAGTGGTCAGAAATTAAGCAGCAGAGGCAGAGGTACTGTGACTTTAAGTCCCTGATATGGGAACCTTTACCTCCCATAATACAACTGGATGGTGTGTCCCTGCCTCTTTCAAACTGCAGCCCCTCAGTTTTTTAATGCAGGCTTTCTGTAATATGATTTGATGCATCCAAATCCATGCTGAGAACACCCTGATGACATCACCAGCCTCATGGGTTATTTCCCACTTGGCTGGATCCAAAACAGGAAGTGGACAATCACATCTCATTTATACTTAACTGGGTGTCTGCCTTAATGGATGTTCATACATATTTGTTGGTACAGTCAGAAATGTTAGGCTTCATCTTAAAGCAACTTTTATATGTAACACTTGGGAATTACCACTTGTTTCTATGAAGAGATTGTGGTATGGTTTCAGGTAAGGCAAGCCTTTTGCCTTAACCTACAATGTTTCCCCACAGCATATTAAACAAACAGCATCTTATTATTGCTGGCTGTTACAATGAAATGACAGTTTTGTGTTTTGTGCCCTCAGGATATGGCGGGAGAACAGCTCGCTCAAGGATCTTCAAAATAAAGGTGTTTGCCTGCTGAAATTGCAGATAGGAAGTCAGTCCACGGGCCTGTACGGTCGCACAGTTGTCATCCTCGAGCCAAGAAAGCATCTTGGCTTCTTATCTCTGCCAAGCAACAGCTTTGGACCTGGTGAGGAGGAAATATGAAACATCTGATCAGTTTATTGTGACTTTGGTTTCATGGTTTGCTTAAAGTGTCATTCATGTATTTTTTCACAGGGGACATAGTTGGGTTGTATGACACTGGTGACTGCACCGCAGCATCAGAGGTCGGCACAGGAATAGTGACGAGGGTCAGCCAAGCTTCTGTTAGTGTGGCCTTTGACGATTCAAAGGATGGCCTCAGCTTTGAGACAGATGCTCTTTACAATCTCTTAAAGTTGGCGAATGACGTCACCTATAAGCGAATGAAAAAGTGAGTGACATCTGTAAAGCACCTGCTGCAATGTCCCTAAAACAGCTACAAGTGAGATATGATACTTTAAATCGACTGGTTTTCACTGCGTGTTTTGTGCTTGCAGGGCCTTGAATGTATTAAATGGATACGGCAATGGACCAGCTGGCAATCTGATAAATGTTCTTTTTGGAGACTCGACACCTTCTTCTCAATCACAGCCAAGTAAGTCACACATTAAAAAGTAAACAAAAATAGGCCCTGTAATCGTTATATGAAAACATAGTTCTTGGTGGTAGTTTTTACACAGGTATGCAGCTTGCTGTTTGCACTGATTTCAAAACCTAATTCTGGGCATTATATTTCATCAGATGAAGTTGGATTCTTTAACTTGAACCTGGATGATTCCCAGAGAGAGGCTGTGTCCTTTGCTCTGTCTCAGAGAGAACTGGCTGTGGTTCATGGACCCCCAGGCACTGGGAAAACCACCACTGTGGTGGAGATCATCCTGCAAGCAGTCAAACAAGGCCAAAAGGTGCAGATAGTTGATTTTTATAAGTGTAAAATGTAAATGTGAATATTCTTTAAACCACTTATTTAGCTAGATTTACTGTGTTTCGTTGTCATCGGTTGCTGCAGTTGTTGCATTATCTCAGCCTAGACAGGATCATATTCATGTTGTGATTCTGCATTTGTGCAGGTCCTGTGCTGTGCCGGGTCTAACGTGGCTGTGGATAACTTAGTGGAGAGGTTAGCCCGCTGCAAGGCAAAGGTACTGAGGCTGGGCCACCCCGCCAGACTGCTGGAGTCCATCCAGAAACATTCACTGGACGCCATCCTCGCTCAGAGCGACAACGCAAATATCATTGCTGACATCCGTAAAGACATCGATAAAGCTTTTGTAAGTATTGTATTGTGTGCACACAAGCAGTTATGTCACAGTGAATTATTTTAAATATTTTGTCTTTATATTTTAAGATTGGAATGAAGAAGAATCGTGAAAAAGGAGAGCGTGTGAACTTCAAAAGGGAAATAGGGGAGCTAAGAAAAGAGCTGAAAACCAGGGAAGCAACAGCCATCAAGCAGATCCTAAAAAGTGCTGATGTTGTGTTATCAACAAACACAGGTGAGTCATGGCTCCTGAGTGCAGACAGTGTCATTCAGTTGTTGCTATGGTGATGAAAGGCAATCAGTGAGAACTTGTCTGCGTCCGCAGGTGCGTCTGACGACGGCCCTCTGAAGTTCCTGCCGGCGGAGCATTTTGATTGGGTGGTGATAGACGAGTGTGCACAGGCTCTGGAGAGCAGCTGCTGGATCGCCCTGCTCAAAGCGCGAAAGTGCATTCTGGCTGGAGACTACAAGCAGCTACCACCTACCATCAAATCACAAACGTAAAATAACCTGGAAACTAATAGGATTAATCCTAAATTGTTCATTGAAAGCTCAGATGTTGCAAAATCCCAATGGGTGCACAGAAACCCTTTTTCTAATTGAGCCCTGCCCCCTTCAGACCAGTGAGAAGAGACACAGACAAAAACACAAATACATAAATCACTCACATGAAATAAATACAACTATCCTCATTTAGGCAAATAATATGTGTGCTTGTATGACTCTACGGGACATAGTAAAGCTGATCGAGAAAAAAAGTGCCATTTAAAAGATCTTGTTTACACTGTTCTTTTTTTGTGCTCCACAGGGCTGCCTCAAAAGGCTTGTCTATCAGTCTTATGGAGAGACTTATTAAGATGTGTGGGGACTCAGTGGTTCGTATGCTAACAGTCCAGTATCGCATGAACAGTGCCATCATGGAGTGGGCCTCCAAAGAGATGTACCAGGGAAAGCTAACGGCTCACAGCTCTGTAGAGTCACATTTGTTAAAGTGAGTGTGAGCTTGACGATGTAAAGGATCTTACTGTTGTTTTCCAGTGAATGATAACTCACTAAAGTAAGTGTTTGTGTCTTTGTTGCAAAAGAGATTTACCAGGTGTCACTTGTGTGGAGGAGACCAGCACGCCGCTTCTTCTTATCGACACCGCGGGCTGCGGCCTGAGTGAGATGGAGGTCGCAGATGAGCAGTCCAAAGGAAATCAAGGTTAGTCATTTATACTGTACAGAAACATCATGGGATTACAGCTCCTGTGTTATGGGTTCTTCTAACGGTATGTTGTTTACTTCATCCTCAGGTGAGGTAGACATTGTTGAACTGCACATAAAGGCCTTGACCGAAGCCGGACTTAAAGCTAAAGACATAGCTGTTATTGCTCCGTACAATCTACAAGTAAGTCACTTACTGGACTCTGCTGCTGCTGCTACTGTACTGTGTCAAAGTAATAATGCAATTACCATAATACAATCCCCCCACCCCCCAAATAGAAAATGTAATGTTAAACTGTAACAGGTATGTGTATCCAAATAACTTATTTATTTGTTTTTTTGATGTTTCAATCTCTGTAAAGGTGGATCTTCTGCGTCAGAAACTATCTGTGAGGCATCCAGAGCTGGAGATAAAGTCTGTGGATGGATTCCAGGGCAGAGAGAAAGAGGCCGTGGTGTTGTCATTAGTTCGGTCCAACAGAAGAGGTAACTGTTTGGCTGTGAAGTCATGTCTGTTTCTACTTTATCTCACACATACTGTACACATACATATTTTGTATATTCTGTTCATTTTAGGGGAAGTTGGATTTCTGGCAGAGGACAGACGGATTAACGTCGCTGTAACGCGAGCCAGACGTCACATCGCGGTGGTGTGTGACACCCAAACCGTCGGGAATCACGCTTTCCTGAAGTCCCTGATTGATCACATGACTGAGTTTGGCGAGGTCAGGACGGCATTCGAGTACATCCAGGACATCGTGCCACAGAACTACACCCGCGACCACAAAGACACGAAGGCCAACGCGTCCACCAGACAAAAGGTTAAAGATCAGCCACCCGGCAAGGCCAAGCAAGGACAGAAGAAGTCCAGCGGAAATGGCAGTAATGAAAATACTGTTTGTACAAAGAAGCACACACCGTCCTGCATTACAACACTGGCGGAGGAAGAGCAGAAGAAGAACAGGGAGGCTGAGATCAGAGGGCAGGTGGAGAGCTTTCTGAAGGACTTCAATCGGAGTGAACTACAGTTCCCAGCATCCTTTAACTCCCATGACCGCCTGCTGGTCCACCAGGTGGCTGAGGAGCTGGGCCTGCTGCATGAGAGTCAAGGTGAGGGGATAGACAGGTGTATCACTGTCTCCAGGCCCCAGGAGTCAACACCAGCTAAGAAGCCAACACAAGAAGAAGAAGAAAAAGGAGGAGGAGCCCAGGAAGAGGAAACGGTCCCAAATCCCCAAATGGCGCCGCTCTGTCAACCCACGTTAGACATGAAAAGTTTACATTTGGAGCGGATGAAGAGGGAGCAGCAGAAAAGGGAGGAAAATGCTCAACAAAAAAAGCAACAGAACAACGTCCTAGCAGCTCAGGGCCAGTCGTCAAAGAAGTCGTCAAAAGGTTTGTAGTAAAAACATCCTAAATGGTTGTTGTTTATTTTTAACCTTTCTGCTCTGATGTGTTTGTGATAATTAACTCTACAATTTCTATTCCAGCAAAGAATCGAACAAAGGCGAGCGCTGTTGCCATCGCTGCCGCGGCCGCACCAGACGAAGACTTCGATACACTCATCAACGCTGTCGTGAAGGCAGAGAGCCGCTGCAGTTTTGTCAAGTGTAAAGCTTCCGTGCTAATGCTTGGACAGCTTTGCCTGTTCTGCAACCGGCAGTATTGCCTCAGTCATCACATCCCAGAGGTAAGACAGGAACAGTACCCAACCCAATAGTATTTGTTTTGGTTTGTGGTTTTTTTTGGGCCTTGGAGCTGTGATTTACCTGATTTCATAATGCCATTGATATTAGAAATGCATTACAAAAAGTATCCTATACGTCTGTTTACTGGTATATCACTGCTAGAAAAAGTGTGATGTGTTTTTCCTGATCCCATTGTCATGTTGTAAACACTTATTTTTATTTTATTTTCTATAGGTCCACGGTTGTGGAGACAAAGCTAAGTCTCACGCTCGTATGAGAATAAGCAAGGAAGGTGTTCTTTATGCTGGAAGTGGGAAGAAGGACAAATCCATGGACCCCAATAAGAAGCTCTACCTGCAAAGGAAACTGGACACTAAATTAAAAGATATGGCAACCCAAAGGAAACCAAAACCCAAAGAGGACAGTTCATGATTACATAGGAACAGGAGACTTTATGCTGAACAAGTTAAAAAATGTTAATAAAAATGTCATGATTGCATCATGGTTTTCAAAATATTCAAACCATTCAACTTGTCCCTTCATTTTGTAAGTTATAGCATCTATAACACACATAGTCATGTGGTTACTCTACATCCACTTTTATATTCAGGGGACAGATTGTCAGTGGGCTGGAGTGTTTACCCTCCTTATACAATCCAGGGGAGAAGTAGGGGAAAATCCTCTCTGTAAATCTGTCACAGAATGTGTGTATTGTCGTCAAGTCGGCAGCGTTGATGAAAACCACCTTTCCCTTGTCGTAGTCCAGTTTTACAGTGATCTTCTCGGGCTTCTGCTTCAACACGAGCTTGGTGCGAGGCGAGGTCTGGGCCCAGAATGAGTCTCCATTGCACAGGCCAATTACCCAGAAACCCTCAGCCGGGTTGAGGAAGACGGCATTCTTCCTCTTGATGGACTCCCGGGCCACTCCTATGTACCAGTCCTTGCCTCGGGCCACCTCCACGGTCCAGCTGTGCTTCCCAGACGTGTAGCCGGTGGCTCCCAGCACGCACACCCTGCTGGTGCAACGCTCGGGGTTGTTGGGTAGGAGCTGCTTGCTGCTGTATTGCACACAGGTGAACTCTGCAGAGAACTTTAGGTTGGACTGGGCCGTGTTTGGATCCAGAGTAATAGGAACTGAAAGTATAAAGAAAGTTTCTTAAGTACAGTGATACTTTATTGGAAACTTTTAACTAAAGTCGTTGTCTGTTCACTCACCACATTTGACAATGTTGGCCATCTTCTTCCAAACCCCAAACTTCAGTAACCCAACATGCTTTGCAGAGTGTATCAGGATATCTCTGATCAACTCTGGATCACAAATGTTGCATTTGACCCTGAAACAGGTTTTAGAAATGACATAATTGGCTTAAAGACAGAGTTAGTGCTAATTTGAGTAGAAAGTGAATTACGCATACCGTTTCTTTGTCTGCTTGTAGTCCTAATGTCACAGAAAGAAAGTGAAGAAACGCGTTATATTCACAAAATGTCAGGTGCGTAGTTAAAAGTCACGTGTAGGTGCAAAGCTATTGGAAAGCAGCATTGATAAAAGTACACAGAGCTTTGGCTCAGGTCATTGATTTTTTTTTAAAGGATTTAAAAACGTAAATGGATGTCGATCTGTATATTGGTCCAGAAGACTATTATGGTCACCGGTCAATGTATCCTAATAACTTTGAAAGTAATGAAAGTAAAAATAATGGCTGTAAATGTACCTGTAAAAATGGCAAATCCTTTGCTCTGAGGGCCGCCTCTACGTCACTGACGGTGGAAGCGAAGGTTTGGATCTGGTCCTTGATGCTTTCCAGCTTCTCACACATAACCTGCGTCTTGATTTCCTCTTCCTGTTTGAGGACCGTCAGTCTTGTGTTTTCCTCTTCCCGAAGGAACTGGTGCAACTCCTCAAACTCCTCTTTAATTGCTTTCTCACTTTCATAAGCTTGGATCTGTAACGTTGAGAGGAACGGTTTATGTTTCAGCAGTTGACAAAAGGACTATTAGTCTAGTTGAGAGTGAGCATATAAATGTCTATAGAGGTATGCCACAATTCATGTTATGATGGAGACCAGTGTAATGGCATTTACCTGAATATAGTTTTTTGTTTCCTCCCAGTGCTCTTTTGTCTTGTTCAGTATTCTGAGATTTTTCCTCAAGGACTCCAGCATGGTGGAAATTTCTGTCTGAAAGGTTCAGGGGAGAGTTAAAGGTGTAGTGAGTCCCCCCCCCCCCCCGGGCCCAGCAGCAGACCCGGGTTCGATTCCCGCCTGCGGTCGTTCTCTGCATGTCACTCCCCTCTCTGCCCCATTTCACCTCTGTCTCTCTGTACTATCAAATAATAATTAATTAATATTATTAATAATAATAAAAATGCCCAAAAAAATATGTTAAAAAAAAAGAAAAAAAAGGTGTAGTGAGCTATAGGAGAGAGAGCTTGTTGATATTTAAACTGACAACCAAAACAAATACACCCCTCCCTTCCTGCTCCTTCAGAGGCTTCGCCCCTAGACGTGCCTAGCCTTAAGCAACAGCAGTAGTCACCAACTTCTACATGTACAATAGCACTGTTGTTACTAACCTTACGTTTGCCTGTAGCTGATAGGTTGGAAAAGTGTTGACGGACTCGGTCAGACAACCTTTGTTTACATACCCATTTACGGAGCCTGGGCTGTGCATAAACACTAAACTTCTTTTCAGTGCACACACAGTAGGGACAGGTAGCAAATAGTGAGTCGATATTTGCTGATTTTTACAAAGTGTTTTGTATTAGGATTGCTGACTCAACCTTTAAACATTTAATGTCAGGATTATCTGGGCCAAAATAATTGCAATTAACCACGTTATCCCTCTCTTAAGGGGCTTTAAAACATACTGGAATCAATTTAACCTACATTTTGTTAAGAAACAAACTTTTACTATGTGTGCCCTTTTACTACATCGTAGTAGAAAGGGCACATCTTTATTTTGAGGGATACATTCGGCACGTTAGCAGTTAGACGTCATTTTCAATTAATTTGTGAAAATATTCATGATTATCCCAATGAGCAACATATTGTGTGCATGTTTTTTCACGATTCACGATCAAATCGTATATAATCTCCTCCTTAGTATAGAGTACAGACCAAATGATCTATTGATTACTTGAGAAAAACAATTACCATATTAACTTACAATGAAATCCCTTACATCTCCATCCACCTTGGCAACAAATGTTTGCTCTCTCATATGTTATAAACTCATTGAATTGTGTGTTACACCGTGTGTGCAGTAAATCCCCCTGTATATTTCCCCTCTTTCTATTTTTACACTACCTTCTTCTGTTGGGTGGCCTCCTCCACAGGGCAGCACTCGTGAACTTTGTGCTGTTTTGACGTATGGCATACGAGACAGATGGGCTCTTGGTCGTTGTGACAAAACAGCTTCAGCTTCTCGTTGTGAAGAAGACAGACTTCTTGATCCCTGCTCGTCCTCTGTGCTTGATATTCCTCGGCAGCTATCTTTAGGGCCAAATTGATAGGAGGCCTCGCAGGGACGGACACAGTGCGACACACAGGACATTCTCGGCATCCTTTCCATTCCCAGAATTTCTGTAAACAAACTCTGCAAATATTGTGGCTACATTGGAGGAGAACAGGGAGGCAATAAATCTCACAGCATTGAGGACAAATTAAGGCCTCTTCAGAAAGAGAAGTCATTGCTGCCATCAGCTTGAATGGTTACTGTCAAGTGAGGTGACAGGGGGGAAAAAAAGCCCTTCCTGCTTTTCAGGTGTAGTGATTCTAGGCAGGACACACCTCAAACGCTTCAGTGAACTTTTGTAAATGCTGGTAAACTAGTATAACTGGTTAAAAGATGCATCAAATATTCCACATACTTTTGTCAAAACTGTCTCATGTTATTGTCTTTGGCGACTGACGCAGTTTCAGTCTAAAAATAAGTACCAAAAATGTTTTCCCCCCAACATTTCCATTTATACATAGCATGCAAAACAAAACACAAAGTCAATAGCAGCACTGATATCACAGAATAGTGACACTTCCATTCACTTTCAGTGCGCTTTATTTTCCATGATGAAATATTTCCATATTCCACACAGTAACATGGTTTGACTCGATGCATAAATATATAAACAATGCACTTTAGTCCGACTCTAAATCACGGTTATATTAACATGACGTCTAGAAAAACATAACAATTCTACATGTACTTCAGTGTGTTATTACTGCATTTATCCTCTGAGGAGCTGGTAAAGCTTAGAGGCAGAAACAGAGGTAGTTTAAACCATTAAAATGAGTGGCTGCACTGTCAGAAAAAAATCTTAGTTAATATGCCCCAAAATCCAAGAGTAAAAAGTGTCAATATTATCTGTGTCTCACAGGATGATTTTTTTTACACGGCTGTAATGCAGGTAAACAGACATTACTTTGGATGAAGGGACCTCAGACAAGAACCAGGTGCTGTTTAGAAACATGGTCAAGAAGTGATAAGTTCTCCAAATGAGAAACATAAGTGCTGGTGCAGTAAAAGTAAATGTGTTGGTCTTTCTCTTCTCGGGCTGTAAAAGAAACTTGTGTTGTACAGAGAGAGAGAGAGAAAAACAAAATACTTCATATTTTAAAGTCATGGTTTTTGTTTAAATCTTTTTAGGAAAAAGATTGAGAAGCTTTGAAATCATTTGTCCTCACAATAACAAACAGTCATTCTATTTTTACCAGATGTTTCAACTAATCAATGTCTCACATGGTTTCAGTTCCTCAACTGAAGGAGCTTCTGTAACTGAAAACCTTTTTAAGCCACTGTGCTTTTGATTTATTTGTTTTTTTTAACCCACCGAATCACAATGTAAAATAAGTTTAACAAATGTATGAGGAATCCGAATGATAAATGGCCACTTAATATTAGATAATACTATAATAAATAATTCTAAAATAAGTAAATACACAGTTTATATCACATTTGATGTAATCCAAAGATGTTGCTTGGCATTGTAAATAAAACATGCAACTTCACTAATGGGATAGCTATGTGTCAAATTGATACATTTTAACATATGGCTACAAACACTACATTAAAACGGATGTATGTATCTCCTGTGTGTGTGATTGGTCAAAGAAGATCCTTTCCCAATAGGTTTTTACTTCTCAACAATACTTGTCCTTAAATTGCAACACTGTTAACAATGATGTCAGACTTAAGAGTAAAACATTCTCATAAATGGACAGCCAAGGAATTCTTACAAACACAATGTGTGTTGATCCTGCTCCTTAATCTCAGTGAATAAGGACGAAAAACAAACAAACAAAAAAAACAGCTGCATGTACCTGTTTTGTAAAGACATACTAGTTTTTGAATGGTTAAGAGATTTTAGTTTTTCTTAGGTTTTACAAAACACCTCAAATAAATCAAACTTTTAGAACACGAGAATAGTATGTACATGAATACAATAATAAATACAGATTGTATGAAATCAGTCAAATAAAGAAATGGCTCTGATAAAAACACATCAGAAGACTGTTGAGCGGAGAAAAAGTGGATGACATTTGAAAGGTTAATATCAGAATTTGAGCAACACAAATATCACTGAATTCTTCTTCCGAAGATCATTTGCTCTTTGATTTGACCAAACAACTCTTAACGCATAAAATAGCAAATACAAGTTATAAATGCTCTTCGGACGGTCCATGTTCCTCTATTGAATTCTGCAACAAATGGCCAGTCAGATGGCAGAGACAATGTAGGTTCTTTCCTCAGCCCGTACCGAAATGTAACACTGTCAATTGTACCTCGTCAGTCAGCGAGTCAGCTGTCTGTCAATAACATGGATGCCTTTTTGCTGCGCACTCAGAGTCGCTCTCTGTGACACTCTGAGTTCAGTTCAGCAGTTATTCCATATATCAGACATCTTCAGCACGTCCTGAGGCCGCCTGCTTCTCTCAGATCAGTCAGGAGCCCGGCCAGGCTTGGTGCTGTGTCTGCAGATCCAACGCAACAAGCTACAGTCGCACAATCACACGAATCCAGGCTTCATGGATGACTTGAAACATTTAGGACAACCCTTTGTCCCGTTTGTCTGCAGACACCTGAGAGGATAAAACAGCAGAGCGTCAAGGTTCATCTCTCTGCCTGGAAATGTGTTAAAATAAAGGAAACCACATTTTAAAGGTACATATTTGACTAGAGTGCAATAGAACTCAAGACCTATCCTATATTCAACAGTGTGTATTTTTTTTTGTGTTATATCTGGATGTGTGAACAGAACACTAATAAATAGTACTCTGTGTTGGAACACCCACTTGAGATGGAAAATGTGGGAACAGGGTAAGGCCTGCAGCTTTTGGTCCCTGTCCCCGATGGACTCTCCACACATGCCGCAGTAGAGCTCCAGCTCCTCCACACACTGCAGGAACTTCACCACCTGTTGCCTGAGCTCGTCCTGCTGCTCCCGGCTACGATAAATCCCTTCACTCAGGCAGTGTGTCTTCAGCGTGCACAGCTTGGGATACATGCCAGAAACAAACAGTGTGTGACACATATAGACTCCAAAAAGACATCTAATCATTTCCCACAGTCAAACATGGCTTCTTCAAACTTCTCGTTTTCTCAGACAAACACACAAAATCCCCAGAGAGTATTAGTTTCTACAAGTGTGACAAATAAATATTTTTGCTTAAGAAATGACAAACAGTTATTAAATCATTTAAAAAAAGACTGATTAGCTTTTTCTGCCAGTTGGCTTGATTAATCGACCAATTGTAGCAGCTCTACTTTTGTGACATCACTTACCTTGTTTCCCATTCCATCAGCCAGTTCCTGCGCTCGCTGCAAAGAATCAAGAGCCTGGAAAATAAACGGTGTGGGAGGCGGTGTGTCATAATCATCACATATAAAAAAATCGTGTCGGCAATATTTTTGCTAGTGAGATTAATAAGTAATTGTAATAAACACCTTGTCAAACTCTTTCTGCAGCAGCCAACACTTTGCAACCCCCAGGTAGACCTGTGTTTGTCCCAGGCGGTTTCCGATCTCAGTCATGATGGCCATTGCAGACTCGTAGCGAGGGAATGCTTTCTATGAAAAGAAATAACCAAAATCAAGCTCAACATTAACATTGGGGAAAAAAACTAAATGTGTAAGTCAAACCTTGTAAGTGAAAAAAAGAACACATGTATAAAACCATAAAGTAAACTCTTGTCATTAAACCCAATAAATGTGCACAAATGCTGATGCCTTACGTCACCGTCGCGCCGGCAGCGGTGTATGTCTGCAAAGTTCAGTAAGCACAGGGCCTGCAGAGGGCGGTCACCATGCTGCAGAGCAATCTTCATAGATTCCTGTTGAAATTCAAGACATATTTTTAAAGCTCTGCTGAAATATGATGAGGGGAAATTATTCAGGATATGATAACATGAAATTGGACTTTCAGGTTAGATACATTCAAATGACATGGAAGGATTAAACATTGTAGTACCATAACCTATAATAAGCGTCCTTAAATGTTCTCGTTACGCTTGCAAACATTTTATGAGTGACATTTAATTAGGAAACAAACATTATCTCTATGACCTTTTCTCTTCAATCTGTATTTGGATGATCTTTCGTTAAGAGAAACAAAAGAGTGTAAGACAGGAAGTATGGTGGGGGAATTTCATATGTGCACAGATATAGTTAAAATAGACATAAAGCCTACCGTATTATACTGTGTGGCAAATATAGTTAGGCAAAATGAAAAAGCTCCAGGTGGCATTTAATGATGTATTTAGGATATTTATTCCAAACCTCCAAAAAGGTGCAAGTTCTCTTATTTTTGGAAACATTGGAACAAATGTGTAGATGGGATATCAGAAGCACTTTGATCATATGCCCTTCAATGAACATAGCTTTTTGTCTTGTTTTGTTGTGTTTTTAATATATGTTATACTGTTATGGACCTGTGTGTCTGAAATAAAGTTGATATTTGCATGTAAAGATGTGGATGCTGAAACTGAGGGCGGTATTTCTTGAAACTACTTTTACAAATGACATGCAGCTATTTCATTTAGCAGTTTCAGTATCAGTATACTTTTAGCCAAACCACACTGAAAAGTGATGCGGAACGTGAGACATTGTTGTTTCACCTTGTACTCTTGGTATTCGAAATATGACACAATGTGTAAATTGTTTGGCCAAATGCGCAAATGTAATAAATCTGAAATGCATCCTGCCGTCTTGTTACTCCAGGCTTCTTTTGCACTCCGAAAGGCAATGACATCAAGTTATTTTTCACCCTTGGTACATTATTAGAACAGGGTGAAGACTAAAGCCACCCTCTTCATTAACACTTTAAAACCAGCGCCTCTGTGAGCATATTTTGGTCGAGGTCTAAGGCCTTGTACAACAGAACAACTGCCGCCTGCACCTGTCAGCAGCACAGCATCTACTGTATCAGTGGCCAAAGGAGCCGAGGGACAGTAACTTTGTGGTGAAACAAAAACTGTGACATTCTCTAAGTTTGCCTTTTGTGGGATGAATCCCGCCTCTGAGGAGGGTATTCGTGCGCTGGACATGAAAAACAATACCTCGCAGCATTCCATGGCGTCTGGGAGGCGATCCAGTTTCCTGTAGGCTACAGACATGTGGTACTGGCTCATGGCTCGATACTTGAGGCTCCAACTCTTGCCGTAGTCATTGACGAGCTCAGCTGCTTTGCAGGGGAAGAACAGGGCTTTCTCATAGTCCTGTTGGCAGAAGTTAATGATGATTAAGATTTCTGAAGTACAATTATTGCCCACCAATGACAGTATCTCAGTCAAACCTTCTTGTACTAATGGCCTGGACACTCTGGTTTATAATTCCCTTCCTATGGATGTTTAATATCTGTGTTTCCAGTATCTTTAAGTGGCACATCATTTGTTTTCTTTCATAGAACAACTTGCCATATGAGTGCATTCTTCATGTGCTACTTCATGACAATCCCATTGAAACCAATCTCCGAGGGATTACTCTCACAAATCTCTGATGTCAAGGGTACTACATAGGCCCCCTGCCACACAGCCATCCTCACTCCGCCCATGTTTCACTACGCACAGTACTACATGAGCCAACCATTGATGATGTTTGCTCGGATGCTCTGCATTGTTATCATACTCTGTAAATAGGCTATGAGTAGCGATTGCACAATCAAACAACATGTGCAACCATGTGAATGTTTTACCCAAATCAAATACCAGAGAGGTCTGCAACAATCAAATTATCTTGGATTTTTTTTTTCATTACATAACTTGATGTACACATTAAAATGGTAATAAAATAAATCAGCTTTCAGATTGCCTCAGAACAGTGAGATCTCATTGCCTTCATTAAAGTACCTTAAGCTGGACGTAGATGTTTCCCAGGCTGCAGCAGACTCTACACTCCAGCATCTTATCGTCGTTGTTGTGTGCGTAGCGCAGGGCCTTCTCATAGCTCTCCAGAGCCTTCTGGAAGACACTGAGGCCCAGGAAGGCATTGCCCATGCTGAGACATACCTGGCCATTGAGCTGCAGGCTCACAGTGGTGCCCTGCATGTTTAAGCAGGTCTTACAGTAGGACACGGTCTTCTGGAAGTCGCACAGCTTCTCGTTACTGCGCGCCAAGTTCAGGTAGCCCTCTGTCAGGTAGTCAGGGTCCTCCATTTCTCTGGCTGTGTCGATTTGATCCAGAGCGTACTGCAAAGACAAGAGCGAGGGTGTGGTGGTAATGGAAAACATGCAGTCAAATTGTGGGTGAAAGGATGAATGTTAGAATAAAATAGATGGTGAATAGAAGAGAAAATATATGATAAGTTCAAAAAAAGACAGAGGTTCTCTTTAAAGTCCTCGTCAAAGCAGGGTGAAAGAGGGTGGGTGCTGCTTCAGTAAAGATGATTATGTCAACAAGACACCCCACACTGATACTCGGGTTGCAGGGCACTTATTTACTCCTTGTGGAAACCACAAATTAACCCATGCTTCTCAAGATCAATGCAAATGGAACTAAGACAGTGACCTTTGGCCCTTTTCTCGTTCAATAGTCGCTTGGGACATAGTGGAAATGTTTAAAATGCTGCTACAGCATGAACGGCACCGGTCAGGAGCACACATGAAGACGTATTAAAATTGATGAGATATACAGTGTCCTCTCTCTCTCTTTCATATACTCTACTGCTGGTTACATAACATAAAATATGATCACAATCTAAACATGAACTTTCTACACCAAATGACAATATTTAGAGTGGGAATATAAATGAAGGACAACTTTCCATACAAGGGAAAAGGCATATGGCATAGTATCTTAAAGTTAAACCATTAGAAAAAGAGTGTGCTCATCAATATAGAATTAATTGTATTTGCTATATAAAGTGTATCTAAGTATTATTAAGTCATTGTACTCAGAATTCTGTTCATTGGACGGCTTACCTTGAGCATATCTTTATATTTCCCCATTTCCGAGTGCGCTGTGATCAGGCACCCCAACACCCGAAACTTCCCTCCAGGATCTGAGGTCTTCTCCAGCACTTTTGTCCAGACATGAAGGGCTTTGTCCGTCTGATTGGACTGATACAACCTCAGGCCCTTCTCTATCTGCTGCTTGGTTTGGTCCTGGCCCATCTCTGGTGCAAGGCGCCTCATAAAAATATTCATTCGTTTAGGCCATGTAATAGCGGTGAGGCAGCAAGAAAGTAGATCCTTGCCATGCACAGTACAACTCCAAAGAAGATCCCTTGAAGATGATCCCTGTGAGAGGTCGGAGCCAGGAGGCCTAGCAGATCCCGCTCTCTCAGCTCCGGCTGTGCTGAGACGGAGACGAAACTGGATCCACCGAAGTAAAGCGGCAACGCACCAAGACCATTATCGCCAATCGCTTGGTAGAGAGCTGTGTGGCCAGAAAAACACCTTCCACTCTTAACCCTGCAGTGATCCACTCTCACCATCAAGTGTTTCGAAATTCTCCCCTCGGATGTCCGTTTGAAAAATGCCAAAGAAACACGTTTCCTGGCGGAGTGCTAGCGGCGATAGCCCAGAATATCTACTCCCTCCACACCCCAGCGAAAGGAATTCTCAGCACCCCCCCTCCCCGTGTCCATCCCCCTCCACCTTCCTCCTACTGCTGGCGCTACAGCAGATGGCCTTGTCACTCTAGACCATGTGTCCCTTCAGGAATTCTGTCCTGTCCTCAGCAAGCAGTCCCAAGGTCACTATAGCTCCTAGAGATCTACCTTAACACTAAACCTCGCTCTCTGACCAAACACTGGACTCATTTTCCCATCACAAGCCTCTGGAGCATAAAAAAACACACGTCTGTGTGTGGATCACACCAGACCCCCACATGTGGGACTGTGAACTGTGATATGGGGTCTATAAACAGCTTTATTGCCCAACATTAAGGCACTGCTGCATGTCAGATGGGGCTCGTAGTGGCCCTCAGTTCCCATTGGGAGTTCTTATGGAGGCGCATATGTGCCCCCAGAAACCCCCACCCCTCATCTTGGCGTCAGCAACTGATGCTTAGAATAGTTCACAAAGTCTGACATGGTACTGGGTTTGGGTTTCAGCTGCACAGCCTCCTGCAGCACAACATCAATGGGATCAAAGTTTTGGCCTCTCTGTAGTAGCTTTCTCGCCCCTTTCCCCCTCCAAGGACAAAGCAGGCACCTTTACCACCTCGCCATTCACAAGATGCTTTACCAATCCAAGGATAAATACAGCTAAGAGGCATGTCTTTGTTTAGGCAAAGCTTTCAGTAGCCGCAAAGCAACATGGGCACCATCTTCTAACCCCGTCGCTGTATAATCGCAAGAAAGAAAGATCTTAAATTCCTAGTAATAAACATAGCATAAGTAGTAGAAGTTAGAGCTAAAATAACATACATATTAAAACAAAGAGTGACAGCTTGCAGCTACAGTGATATATTTGACTTTTCTGTTAACAGTTTTACTTGACCATAAACATGTAACTTAAAAAAAATACAATCTTACGACGACAAATTGTGAAAAATCGAAATGTTAGAAAACATTCTTCGTTATCATGTTTATGTACATTGGACTTCAAATTGACATCCGAGGATATTTAGCCTAAAACACCATGACACACTTATTCACATACATTATACTGAAGGATGTTAATGCTCAGTAAAGTTGTAACACTGAAGTTGTTCATGCGTGTCAATAAACAGTGCACAGGAAACAATGTCGATAAGTTCATCTCTGGTTACAGCGTCAAGACAAAGTGACTTCTTAGCTCAGGGCTCCACAATGAGACACAGTGTAATACGAGTGACACAAACCACCGCTAAACTGTTTTTAGTGGTGAAGACACAGAAACCAGCTGAGTAAATACATTTAGAGCATGTCCCCTCATAGGATGCTTGCACAGTGAAGTCATGGTAAGTTATCCAACAGTCTTCCCTGATTATCTGTAGTGAGTGTATGGTCCAAACAGTGTGTGGACATCATGAAGACACTTCAGGCCAAGACAAACTGCCAGTTTGTGAGGAGGAATTTTAGACCTCTGATAACTGAGACCACAGACGTGGCCGGGTTGAACTTTAACGTGTTTGCGTCACCTTTCTTGCATTTGTCCCTGAAGACGTATATGCAGCCATTGCAGCTGGCCACCTTCCACAGTGAGGGGACGCAGCTCCACACCTCGGGGAAACGCAGGCGGGTGAAGCTCTCCAGCAGAGGGTTGTAGCACACCAGAGAGTCTCCCTCGGCCACGATGAAGATCACGTCCATGTGGACTGCGGCGTGCATGCAGCCTGCGAACGGCAGCATGTAAGGTTTGATCTGGCACTTCTTGGAGGCCGTGTCCAAGCACTGGATCAGTCGGGACGGCTTGGTGAAAAAGTCCATGTCGTTCTCCTCCCCGCCGAGCAGGTAGATGGTACCTCCCAGGTTAACGCCAGCCGCCCCGGACACGGCGGTGTCCAGCTGGTTGGTCTCTGTCCACATGTTGTCCTTCACTGTGTAGTAGATTACGGCGTTGGACAGCGTGTCCTGCAGTGTCTTACCTCCCAGTGAGTAGATAGCGTCCTCAGTGGAGACAGAGACCATGGTGTGGTGGAGGCGGTCTCTAGGCAACGGGGCACAGCGTTCCCAGTCCATGGTGTGCATGTTGCACTTCCACATGCGGCGAGGGATGGAGCCCCCCACCACGTACAGGTCACCGCCATGTTTACACGCGGCAGTGATCTGATGACACAAACTGTTCTGGCCGCTCACGCTGATGGAGTCGTCCTCGTCACAGTGAAGCGACACAGCCAAGGAGTGAGTCCTCGTCTCCTCTTTACCAATGAGGTAAATGTGGACGTTCTCCCCGATTTCCTGTGGACATAAAGACGTATCAGACATCAGAGATAAAAAAAATAAAAAATTACATAAAGAGAAAGCTACAATATTATTCAGCTCTGGATGAAACATTGTTCTTTACCTTGAGATTTTCTTGGAGGATACAAGAAAACTCCTCCCTCTCCACCTTGTTGTGGTTTATCCACGACTCGATGGCCACTGTTGGATTCTGTGAGCTCGGTACTCCATCTGAACACAAACACAAAGCTCAGTGAGTCATATGCATAATACCGTAAAACGTATATCCAGTAATTTACAGGTTTACAAGACTAAAACAGTTTTTGCATGCAAATAATACCTTATGTATGTTCATTGGGATGGATTACCAATCTGAAGCAAGCTACATACAGAGCTGTGTTATTTTGTAATTTTCATATAAATTGAAATAACCGTTAAGAAAAGAATACAGTAAGCTTGTTGTATAAAATGGCAAAACAGCGGTTTGGACATGGTGACAGGACCGTAATGGTTTTTATTACCTTTGATGATGTCCAAGAGCAGACAGAGAGGCAGATTAAGAAATTCCTCCGCCTGATGCAGCTGGGCCAGGTGGATTTTTGCACAATGCTTGGCTGCAGTATACAACTCCTGGTCGCTGTGTCTGTCTGCAAGCCACATCACCTGGGCAAAAACAACAGGTAATCATTCAAACTGATATCACACAATCATGGCTAAAAAGGTCTGAGCTTTTGTAAAAACAGTGGATCACCTGCAGGCAGTTCTTGACCTCTACCGTCCGTGAGAGGAAGCGGGAGCATTCCTCAAACAGCGCAGTCAGCTGATACATATCTGACATCTCATAGGTGTCCTGCAGCTCCTCCACCCTCAGCTTGATGGTGCCGTGATAAATGTAGTCGACCAGCAGCTGGAAGACAGTGGGACTGACATCCTTCAGCTCGATGCAGCGGTTGTGTGACTCTTTGAGGTTGGAGGTGAACATGGAGCGGAAGAAGCTGCTCTGTGCCGACAGCACCAGCCGATGCAGGTGGAACTCTTTGCTGTCCACTGTGACGGTGACGTCAGCGAACAGGCCGTCCTCCAGACAAAGATCCATGATGCTTTTCACCACCCGGCTGGAGTGGGAGCGGTCTGTAAAGGTGTATCCCAAGAAGTAGTTCTCCTCTCCCACCGAGCCACCGACACTCTGGCCCCCCTCCTCGCTGGACTCCATTCTTGCTGCTCGCCTGACAATGTCAACAAAAAGCATAAAAAATGTAAACCCTGCAATAACTCCTGCCTTCAAAAAGGTTATTATGAAAATAATCTTATAAATTGAAGCTTTCCAATAATACAGGCAGCTAAACATAAATACACGAGATATGGAAAGAAAAGTATGTCCGTGTGTTTCCAACTTGTGAATCCTAGATGTACTTAACAATTTTACAGTTGAAAAACACTCTGTCTGCTGATGGATCCCTATAGCTTTGGTGTTGCTTTAAAATTATGGTGTTATTTAGATTGTAGCCTACTGACAATTGCTTCAGATCATAGATTTGTCCATTCCTTTTTTTTTACCTAAAATCAGGCTGCCACAGTTTAAATCAGACATTAATTTATAAAATGGCAAAGTTATAACGTTATGGTGCTCAGAGGTTTGTTTATATAGGCCATGAACATTAAATTAACTTTTGAAAAACAGATTTTTGTAGCTTGAGCTTGAAATGCTGTAAGGGACCGAATCTGCCTATTATTCATCTATATTTTAACTCGAATAAGCTTGAACACAGATACAATGCACCCATTCTTTCAAAGTTTACTATCACTGGCATGATATGCTAACACTAGGTAGGTTGTATTCAACGTTATGATTAGCTAGCTTTAGCAACTGCATGCGTAGCTGGGTAACGCCCCCCTCCCCGAGTGTGAATTTAACCGTTATATAGTTGTGGTACAGCTTTAACTAAGGCTGTAATTGAGATGAGAGGGTGACGACACTAAATGGCATAACTAGTAAACAAGAGTGTTTACCTTTATCTCCACTACTATGCGTATCATTCAGTTCAGCTGAACTCTTCACCGGAAGTGAATGCACTGTGATTAACTGGTGCTGCTGCTCCTGTGTGGTGTAGCTTTGGTACTGCAGGTGTCACTCTTAAAATGATCCTTTTCTTCTTGGTGTAAATATTGTTAGTTATAGTAGTAGGCTACCACACTGAAACCACTAGATATAATTCAATAAGTATACTAAATAAGTACCGGTACCTTGAACTGAGAGAAGTCAGTTAGGCATAAGGGTAATTAGGCTTGAATTATTACTTACGATCCATCCAATTCATTCTTGTATACAAGTGGGATAATAACTCCTGTGAGAAAGATACTGGGAATGTAGAACACATTTTATTCCAATGCTAATGAAAACAGGAGAGTAGAACATTTTGGATTAATATGAATTTTATTGGACAAAAGTGGAAGTTTTTTTAAGACGCCAGCTGTTGATCCTGGGTGAGCATCCTGTACAAAGGCATGAAGAAAAACTATATAAAAATAGCATTCTTTGCAATGATGGTCGCATTTGCTGTTACATGTAATGTATGATCATCAGAGGAAAAACAAGACCATTTCAGAAATATTTAAAAGTTCCTCATAGCTGCTTTAATGGACTTTTTTTTATGTTGACTCTTACCCTTAGTCAATCATGCTGACTTCATGGATGTGTGTGTATGTTTTATTTTGTATTGTTCAACATAAATAGTATTATTACAGTAATGGCTAAAATGTACTTTAATTAAGCATTATAAAAGGTTGAAAAATTGTTAGTTCTCTCTGTGAACTTAAAGTCCAGCTAGCTCAAATTCCTCTATGCTGTGAAAGGTAGGAAATAGGATCCAGGATTTAAAAAATATTGGTCCCTGCTCTGCATTACAGCCATCTGGCTTTTGATCCATTTTTCCAAGGTGGAAAAATGCATGGTATTCAGGCTGAGGTGCTTCTCTCTAGATTCCCAAAAGTTTGCAGGGAGACGGACAGATGAGGAGAACGCAGCAACGTATTATATCTTTGAAACTATCAAGAGAAGAATCAATATGAAGATACAACTTCAACTCTGCCTTCAGGTCATTTTATGGCTTTGGTTTGAGCGAGCGCTGCAAAGTGAGTAGAATCAGACAATCTTTTCATGAAGCTGTGATGAGGACAAGACATGTTTTTAGGTTTTTATGCACAGATACTGCATGCACTGTTCAATATGCAGAAAACACAATGACAGGTGTTCAATGTGAACATTGACAGTTTATCTGCAGGGATTTGTTCCAGTTATGTCTGTTAAAATTGCAGTACTTTCTACTTTAGATGTGGCTGCAGGCACCAGTCCTACTTCAGTCTCTGATGCGAACCTGATGTTTGAGGTACTTCTTTTATTTAGAATCTACAGATACAGTACATTAAAAGGTGGAGTCAGGGATCCTGGAGAACACTTGCTGTCAAAATCACCATTTGCCATATATATATCATTGAATTTCTCCTCACGATCCACAACCTGTACTACGTATGTGCTGAAAAATAATAATACAGTGTTTATACACAGCCTGAAAATGGGTTTGTAAACAAAGGTGGCTGACCATAGCTAGCAACATACCCGTTAACAGAGCCAAGGCTGTACATCAACACTGGATTTTTTTCTTCTAGCATACACACAGTACTGACAGGTAGCAAATCTTGAGAAAAATATTCACTGATTTTGACAAAAAGTGATTTTGACTGCAAGCATTCTCAAGAATTGCTTACTCCCCATTCAAATTTACAGTGTTTCTGTTTTACTTGCAAAGTAAGTTGTATTTCTTTCCCCTCCTCCTTCTGTACGCAGTTCTTGCTGAGCGGGGCAGAGCTGGACAAGGACAACAACATGGTCCTGCTCGACAAGGAGATGGCATCAATGAGGCCGGGGCGGGCTTTCCTCTCCCAGATCAACGACGGCATTCCCAGAGACTTGAGCTCCATGGTGCAGATGGGGACCACGCTGGAGGCTCAGAGGAAGAGGCAGCTGACTCAGGGTCATTTTGACAGTCTGGTCCTGAGCATGGTGTACTCCGCCTACCAGGCCCTGAATCAGGGTAGAGAAGAGGAGCAGCAGGCCTGGGGTGGAGCGCTCCTCCAGCTGGCAAATATTACGGTCCGTGATCTGCGTGGAAGTCAGCTCTTCAATTATAAATGAAACACATACTGCCTCTCTGTACAAGATGAAGGTGTATGCAAATAAACCAGTTGCCATAGATCTTTTCCGTCATGTGTGTTCATCCTCAACACGGAGCGAGAGAGAGGAGAGAGAGAGAGAGAGAGAGAGAGCGAGAGAGAGAGAGAGAGAGGATTTGTAAAAATAAGGACTCAACCATTTATGAACATGGTAGTTTTTATTATAGTGTACAAAGTAGAACAAAAATTGTGAGAACATATAAGTGTTTACAAAAGAACATCTATTTTTTCAGCATTCAAACAATCCCTGAATTTCGAGACACACGGAACAGTAAACAGAGGAACATCCTTTAGGTCACTTCTTTCTGAACTGGGCTCGTTTTTCTTTAGTAGCCACAGTATTTGTCTTGGTCTTGGTTTTGGTCCCTGATTCCTCTAGAGAAGCCAGTTTCTTCTTGAGCTTTGCATCCAGAGCAGGAGCTCTCCTGTTCCTGCTGGAGGGCTGCCGGCTCCTTCTCTGGCCTCTTAATGCGCCCCCTGAGATCGAAGTTTCCTCTGTTGCTATTTGCTGATCGCTGACCAATGACTTGTCTCTGCCCCAGACCATCACCGTACAACCTGCGAGTGAACACCCAATGTTAGTTTGTTTGGTAGCTTTACCATTTGAACCTGGTAGAATCATCGAATAACAACACATCTATCAATAGTGCTTTCAACAGAACTCACCCATTCCAGATCCAATCACATCACCCATAGGGTTGAATTTGTTGACCTGCAAATTAATATTTATTTGTGTTGAGAACTTCAGTTTTTGTGTCTTCAAAATTATTATTCCCCCCCCCCCCCCCCACACACACGATGTTCAAAGCTTCCTTACAGATTTGATCCCTGCGGCGTTCAGATCTTCTAGCTGATACACAAGCTCTGCTGTGTTGGCATCGAAGATGTCAATGGTCCTGCGATCTCCGGGGCAAACCCTTTTATCAGGGTACCGCCCCGCTACAATCAGATCATAGACAGGGTGCCACGTGGCCTGCACGGATATAATAACAACAGCATTCTGTTACCTACGACACTGAAAAAGCACAAACACGGCAATATATTGTTTTGTTAAATACCAACTGGTCGATTATAATCTACGAATTACAAAATATTCTTAAAAAAAAAAAAAAGGTACAGTGTTTCATATCAGAGCCTTTAGCTGGATTCAATGGGGTAATTTTAGATTGCAATGCTTCATTGCTAATCCTTCCCTTTAGGAGCATTTACAGAAGCTACGGTGGCCTCCAAGGACAAGAAACGTACTACTAATGATGGCATCATCCACCAATGCCTCAAGTCTTTCATAAATATTGGTTAATGAGGTGAAGATGTATGTGGTTATTTATTGTATGGTACTTATTCTTCGTCTTCCAACAGGTGCATTTCAATTTGGATACTGATGCCACAGCCTCTTTTGCATTTATCCATCTTCCACATCCGGGTCGCAATTTGACATTTCCAGACATGATGAATGCCAATAAGACAAGATGTCACAAGAACCTGTCATTTCACTGTTAATCTTCCTGCTAGTTCTAAATGGTACTGAAACATTTCATTTCAATGGAAATGTACATGGATGTTGGCTAAATCTGATAAAGCATGTATGTCTGTGTCTACATAAATTACACACAGTCTGACTCATCAGGATAAGAAACAAACCTTGACGGGTGTGAGATGCTGAAACTGTCTGTGCGGATGTTGGATAATGTGTTGAGGCTTGGACCAATCGGAGGAGGAGTAGACCCGGATCTGGTCGTACTGATCTGTGGTGAGCAACTTGGAGCAGTCCCATGGGTTGAAGATGGCTGTGAGGAGACGACGGTATCAGCTTTACCAAAAAATAATATAGATTTTCTTTACAGCGATGGTCATAACATCTGCTATATCATGGCTGTAAATATCTCTGTTCTAAATAAACAAAGAAAAAAAAAATTACTAAAATGAAAGATAAATAAATAAATAAAAGAAAAAGATGAATTTAGAGTAATACCAAAATATACACTTTTAAATGATACTTCCCCAACACATTTTTTCAGATGTACGACTTGGCTACCAAGGGACTCCACTATGGAGTTCTCGAATTGATATGGCACAATATTTTCGAACTGCAGGATTTTTCTAAAAAAACATGCAGCAAAAACTCAAAGACTTAACTTAAGGAAGCTAGGGAGTGTTTGTCCCTGAATGAGCGCTACCTGAGTTAACAGCTTTCTCGTGAGGCAGGTTGTGGAGGAAGCTGTTTTTGTCTTTGATGTTTCTCAGGTCCCAAAGCTTCACCGTGTGGTCCACCGAGGCCGTCGCCAACAACCAATCACAACGGGTGTTAAACTCTGCGTGGGTCACTTTCGTTTTGTGCAACTTGCCACTGAAAATCTGCAACATCAAAGTGAGAATTTTTACTTGTATTCTTTACTAGCAGAATAACCCCACTCTGTGTGTCTCATTGGGAAGTGGACAATCACCTTTTGGCCGTCCAGACCCAGGAGAAGGAGCTGTCCCACATTGTCTCCTGTCACAAGCATTTGTCGGGTTACTGAAACATCTACGCAACAGAACCAGTGGCTGTAAGAAACAAATAGGAAGAATTGTATTTACGCAACAGATTACAAATCAGGTATGTTTTTATTTTGTATATGTTTCTTTTTGCTGAGCATCAGTCTTCTCACCAGACATTGTGGTGATCGTGCCCACAGTCTTGAGTTGTGGACAGAACGGTGGGCGTGCGGCCCTCGAAGGTCTGCAGGGTCAACTTGCCCTCACCAGAAGCCACGTAGACTTTTGAAAGGTCAGTCGGGCAAAACTTCATCCCTCCGATAAAGTATCCTGCTCCGTTCTGTGCACAGAAACACACGCAGGCCAATCATGAAGGGGATATTAGCGCCACACTGCCACGCAAAAGTTTAGCAATAAACGAACAGGGACCGCCTGATGAGAAGACTGATGCTTAACTGTGAGAACACTCTTTAACTTAATCTTACAGAAAGCAAGGGGGACTGAATTTTACGTCAGTGTGTCTGTGCTGGCAAACACTTTTAGAGTTGTCCCATTGAAATCTCGGAGTGCTGTTGTGCCCCCAATAGATGAGGTGAACAGCTGAGTGGGATTTAACTGGTTAAACTTCATGTCTGTAACTGAGTCTCCAGCCCCCATCTAAGCAGAGAAACAATTACAATGTTGTCAAGTACACCCAATTTGCACATTTCTTTATATGAATTTCAGCCTCAACATTTAATTTGGCTAGGCCTCAAAGTGTTGCATTATTTAAAGCAATGTCTAGAAAAGAATACACTGTATCCAGTTGCTCGAGCAGGGTAGAAGCAAACCAGACCACTGTGCAGGAACTCACCCCTTGAATAAAAGTTTTCTTGGCCGGCACCGCAAAGTCCCACAGGTATATGTCGCCGCCCTTTGACCCCACGGCCATGGTGGTGGGATGAGTGGGATGCCATTCTAAACAAGTGATCCTGCGGTCGAAGGGGCTGGCACCACGGAAATGATAGGAGGCAAGCGAGCGGACAAAGGGTTGCTGAAGACACTGATGAGATCAACACAGTAGAATGTACAACTGCTCAAAAAAAACACCTCACAAATCACAAAAAAAATTGAATAAACAGTTTTGCCCCAGTATTTTCTCTCTTGCAAGTTTCTACATAATAGACAAAAATGCACATATAGGCTACCATGCACACTTTAATTTAATGCATGCTGAGGACATTCCTAAAGCTTTGGCCTTACAGGTTGATGTTCACTGTTAGTTTCTATGCTGCCTCACCTGAGACCAGCCGTCTCACCTGTCTCATCTGTGAGTGTAGACTTTGTCCTAAGGTGCTTTTGTAAATGTAGTGCAGGATGCTCCCGTGCCCAACTCTCCTCTGGACTCCAGTAGACTTGAGAGGGGGCTCTGTATATAAAACACACACACGCACGCGCGCGCACACACACACACACACACACACACACACACACACACACACACACACACACACACAGTCGTGACAAGTGTCATCATCATCATCATCATCATCACCATGCTGGACATGCTGATCTGTAGCTCACCTTGTTTAGAAGTCTCTCCATTTTGTCTCTCTCGCAGTTTTTTGGAAGGAGTTGGACCAGACTTCGACCCAGTTATTTTCTTCGCTTTACTCTTTGATTCCGATGCATCTGACTTGGTCGGTCTGCCTTTCATTCCGCCCTTACAAAAAAAAATAACGACGAGTTTTATTGTGCAACCCATCACGGAGGACATAAACCTAAACCATTTAGCTGCATCAAAGTGCTAGCATTTACTTTACCTTTGGTGCTGCAGGTTCAGAATCTGAGGCTCTAAGCAGGATATCCAGTAACTTTGCACAACACTGTAGTACACGTGAGGTGGCTAATAGCTCAAATGTTTGTGTTTTGTAACGTGTTTGAATTACAGCTTGTGGCCGGTAGGTAGCAGTCTTTCTCTGACTACTAAATCATCCACAATCCCCTCTCGGTGGACGCCATGTTTGGTGTTTAGGTAGGAACTTTTATATACTATCTATGGGTAGGAAGGACTAAAAACGTCAGATCAGCTACAGTTTAGAGGTTTTATAATATTTGTGAAAAGCACATAGCTCATGGAGGTCAAACTAATTCCTTTATTTCCCTTTAACCTTTGTAAATCAAGATTATTCACCAAAACAGATACTAGTACAGAATCTACAGATGATATAAAACATTGTGCTTTGAAATAAATTATTATTTTTATTGAACCATCATGAGCATCTTTATTTTATAATATATTTATTTTTGAAAAATATGTGGTTTAAAAATCCAGTACTGTAGCCTAGATATGGTAGGCCTAGTAGTTTAAATATTTTTGTTTGTTTACTTTTTCTCCTTTATCGTTGAATCTCTCTGTTGTTAGTTTGTGGCTATTACAGCTGACTTGCTGTAAGACAAAAACTTCCCAATGGGATTTATAAATCACTCAATGCAATATTACAACCATACAGACGGAAATACACCTCTACTTCATTTTTGATAGCCTACAGTCTTTTATTTTTTGAAACACTTCCAACAAAACTCTTATTGTGAAAGTTCCAGTTCTCCTCGTTGCTGTTTATTTTTGTTTGCATGGTTTCTTAGGGCTATTTTAATTCGCCCTGTTGTTAGCTGGTAATAACCCTGATAACAGATTTATGTGTTGACTGATGCATTTTGCATGGTTTCATAGTTTGTAGTTTCCAAAAAAAGTATCGGAAGTGACGGAGGAAACACGTGCTTGCTGGTTGTGAAACCTCATTGGCTGCTGCCGGCTGTATTTGAACAAAGTCCTCTGATTTGAGGAGGAGGGAAAGTTCAAACTTGTAGGAAGAGGAACGGTAAAGAGGAAAAAATACAACAAGCAGCAGCTTACAATGATTAGACAAGCGTAAGTAAACCCTTATGCTTAATAGTGTTTTAACATTACGTCTAAGTACAATGTTAGTGCTAAAAGTCGTGTTACAGTTTAATGACTAGTTTAGCAGAAATGTTGATTAGCCGTCTAGCTAGTGGCTTTGTTTTCGCATCATCGCTAACAGTAATCGAAAGCTAACTATGTAGCTACTGTGCTAATGAAATGAAATGTAAAATTGTATATCTCTAGGAAAGCTAAAACCCCCCGCAGGCCTCCAAAAAAGCCCTCCAGCAACCAGAAAGACCCGGTTGGGGTGAGTGTCACTGATCTGTTCTACACACAGAAAACAAACATAGCATTTATTACTTTTACGCACGATGTGCTTTTGTGAAGGTTGTTCCTAGTATAATTGATCCCTCCCAAATGTATAGTTATGACTAAGAGGAGTACATTAAGCTATATTGTTACATTAAAGAACGAGACCACTACTGGGTTCCTGCGAATCTTTAAAACAAAAAGTCTTAATTGAATTCGACTGTTTGATAAGGCCTTCATTCGGTATAATGTCTTATTGGATCTTTCAAGTATTTTGCTGTTTAAAAAGTCAAAATAAAAGTTAACATTAAAAATATTTACAATTGCCTCTTTGATACCACCGATCTGTATGGCATCATGCGAAACTGTTCAATTAAAGTCATGTTTACATTTAACATTTGAGCAACATTTTCCATAGCCCAAAGTAAATGATGTTTGTTTCTTTAAATTTGGTTATTGTAAAATTGGTCTTCAATTTCATTCTGAGTGGCCTTAAAAAAGCCAAATTCGAACTTGCCTTTAGGCACCACCCAGTCTTCAAAATTCCCACCATATTTCGCTGCAGGTTTGATACATTGGTATCATTCTCTATCTCTCTCCTGTATCATTTCCTCACACACATCCTCTTTTTATTGCCTTAAATCTCTAATAAAGATTAATTTTCATTTTCCTGTATTTAACCTCGAAAGAGAAATTGAGGGGTGACCCTCTTAATTGTTAGCTTCATCAGTAAGCAAGACTTTTTCAGCCATTCACTATGAAATGTTGCTCAAATGTATTCTGTACTATTTATGTTTTTCCTCAGGTGTACTGCCGGGTACGACCTCTGGGTGAGGGAGATGAGGAGTGCTGTATTGAGGTGATCAGCAGCTCCACCATCCAGCTGCACGCCCCTGAAGGCTTCAAAACAAACCGCAATGGAGAGAACAAAGAGGTGATATATTTAGTTAACCCAGAGTAGTTTTTGTGTCCTCCTTTTTATTTATTCTTGTACGTGAGGGAAACAGCCTCTCTATTTTAGTACAGGCAGTTTTGTGAGAAGTTGTCGGTTGATTTGGACATCACTGAACTATTTGTGTAGATATCAGAAAGGAATGTAGGCCTATGTATAAATAAATAAATAAAATTAACACGGGCCACAATTGGAAATTGTGAGTTTTTTGTAGTTTTTTTACAAACATTTAAGCCTATGTCTTTGTTGGAGAACAAAATTAAAACTCATAAACTGCTACACAATGTTTATGCAACATAGGCCCAAATTATAAAGTCACAGCGACATTTTCGAATATTGGGCTTTCATTTTCGGAAAAACATTGGATTCACCCTTAAAGGTGCAGTGTGTAATATGACATCATCAAGAAAGTTCTACAAAGTTCTAGAATGCAACACTCCCTGGGTAATCCCACCCCTTTCGAATAATAACAGAAGCTACAGTGGCCTTCAAGGACAAGAACAATTCTAAATTTTAAACAATGCACCTGATGACATTCCAACTATGACACTTTCAAGATGGTGGCACTAGGCCTTGGTCCAAAGTATGCAAGGCAAGGCAAGGCAATTTTATTTATAGAGCACATTTCAGGCACAGGGCCACTCAAGGTGCTTCACAGGGTTAAAATCAAATAAAGAATACAAATACAAAAAAAAAGGAACAAATTTAAAACATGGATAAAAATACAACATTTAAATAAAAGAATTAAAACATTTTACCAAAAAAAAAAAAATGCAGAAATATGGACATATATGAGACCCTTTCTAAGGGAAAAAAAAAATAATAAAAAAAAAAATGTCAGCTGTTATGCACTAAATTAAATGTACTTATGGATATTATAGTTACTTTCTACAAAATCTGCTAGGAAATAAAACCCCAAATTCTACACACTGCAGGTTTAACTACTGACCTTCACTGTTTCTGATGTTGTATGTGGTATTGTAATCCCTGACCATGAAAACATAGGGGTAGACATCACTAGTTATGTGTTATTATGTTTGGTTCAGGAGTTATGAGGAAAAATGCATAATTAGGCGATGGCGGAAAGTAAAATGGTTGCCACGGCAACCATGATTACATTTTGCAATGGCTAAATATCTGAAACTGTTCAGAGCCCCAAACTGTATAATTGCACCAAGTTTCATGCTTTTCTGAAAAGGTTAACAATTTGGCACATATCCCCTCTAACATAAAACAGTACTTTAGGAAGCTGAAAATTGGCATAAAAGGTGTGGTTAAGAGAACCCTTAAAGGTGCAGTGTGTAATATGACATCATCAAGAAAGTTCTACAAAGTTCTAGAATGCAACACTCCCTGGGTAACCCCACCACTTTCGAATAATAACAGAAGCTACAGTGGCCTTCAAGGACAAGAACAATTCTAATTTCTAAACAATGCACCTGATGACATTCCAACCATGACACTTTCAAGATGGCGGCACTAGGCCTTGGTCCAAGATATGCAGAAATATGGACATATATGAGACCCTTTCTAAGGGAAAGAATTATAATTAAAAACATTTTTTTCAGCTATTATGCACTAAATTAAATGTACTTATGGATATTATAATTACTTTCTACAAAATCTGCTAGGAAATAAAACCCAAAATTCTACACACTGCAGGTTTAAAACATTACTTTCCACCACATGGATTCCTTAAGACTTTTAGTATGTCATTTATTACATATTCATGAGTCAAAAACAGTTGGAATGGTTTCTGTTGCAATTTTTTTAAGGTCAGGTCATATAATGCCTGGACTATTTGTGATCATTGACACAATGATCATGTCCACTACAGATGGTGATATTCTGTGAAACAAAATTTATTTATTTTTATTGATAAAATCTATACTAAGAAACAATGGATAGATACTTGGTTTGGATTGCCAAAGAGAGGCTGGAGTAGCCCCAAGTATTTACATACAAAATAATATTTTTTCTTCAGTGTTGGTTATTTGGTTTGTTGACAATCATGAAGAAATTGGTAGCGCCAGCCTTGTCATTTAATGTTATACCCTAAATATTCAAATTTGCTTCTCAGACCCAGTACTCCTTCAAGAAAGTGCTTGGAGTCTCAATATCTCAGATTGAGCTGTTTGATAACGTGGCCAAACCTCTCGTCGACGACCTTGTCCACGGGAAAAATGGTAAGATCACCGACCCACTGCAGAAAGAAGTCAATTTTAATTTAAAAAAAAAATGTAGCCTTAATCATAACCTTCATTATATCCCACTGCGTTCTTATGTGCTCCAGAACCAAGAGTTAAATAATTGATTTTCTTCTTTCTTGTTACTGCAGGTTTGCTCTTTACATACGGGGTCACGGGTAGCGGAAAGACGTTCACCATGACCGGCTCTCCAGGACAGGGTGGACTTCTGCCTCGCTCACTGGACATGATCTTCAACAGTATCGGACCGTACCAGGCCAAACGATATGTAAGAGAGCAGACATTCCAAGAAGTTGATCATTGCTTGTACCCACATCATTTAATACTAATGAATGAAACCTATTTTTATGTCATTTTTCTTCAGGTTTTCAAAACGGATGACAAAAATGGTATGGAGGTCCAGAGTGAAGTGGATGCTTTGTTGGAGCGCCAAAGACGGGATAATAACTTGTCCACTCCTAAACCAGTTCCTAAAACGCCATCCTCCAGGTAAATCCGAGTCCTGTGAAAAACCAGTGATGTGCTGCAGTGTAACTGTATTATAACATTTGAGTCACTTCTTTGATTTCAGACAAAAGCTTGACCCTGAAATTGCCGACATGATTAAGCCAGAGGAAGCTTATAAAACAGAGGGTGTGGATGAGGATAGCTGCTTCAGCATCTTCGTCTCCTACATAGAAATCTACAACAACTACATCTACGATCTCCTGGAGGAAACTCAGGATGATGCAATCAAGCCAAAGTAGGTTCAGGAGATGTAAATTGAAAATGATGACTGATATGAATAAATGTTCAGTTAAAGGCATGTTTCAACTGTTGATAGTCAGATATTCACATTTCATATCAAAATCATAGTAGATTTTAGAGGTGATTTTATTTTATGTCAGTGTAGCTGGAGGACAAAATGACTCTTTTCTTTTTACTAGGTGGAATGGTGGAGGCACACCTGTGCGCCAGAACACTGAGTTCATGTATGTGACCAGTGAATACTCGTACATCAGACATCAGAATAGTAGCCTGGTTTAAGATCAACTTTCCCACTTACGCTCAGATGTGTAGTCTAGTTTATAACCTCGTCAACCCTGGAGACATTTTCTTACTTAATGATTTTATAGAAAATCTAAAACCAAGAGTCATCATAACGACTAAGAATTAACTATTGCCATTGTTTTTTTTAGGGCCACTGCCAATACAATTTCAGTACTTATAGCAGCCAATAGTTTAATTTAAGTTTATCTTTTTTCTAATGTGGTCCCTCTTGATGCCTTATCTTTTTTTTAATATCCTTTACTTTAAGCATGTCCGTTGTGACGATTTGCTTGAGCAATAGCAGATTTATTGTGTTTTTGAAATGGTCTGATCAAAGAATAACTCAAGGAAAGTACCTTTCTCTAAAATTCTATCAATATGCAGGAAAATTCTATCAGTATGCAGGAAAGAGTGAGGTCAAGCCTACCCAACAGTTGTTTGACAGAGCTGCGGACTTGAGGTTACACCACATAATGTCTCCAGTGTGGACGGGTGCTTTAGTCCCCAAAAAAAATCATTACATTTCCCTGCTGCTGCTTGTCGTCTTTGTCATGGCAAATCCCCTGAATGTCCATATACCTTTTGTCTGTTGCTTTGTATGGCGCTTCATGATTCATGCTGTTTGATCCTCCAAATGTTTGATACCTAGTTACTACATCTGTTGCATGAAAATGCAGCTCCACGTCTTCTGTTGCTAACCCTTTTACATTTTCTCGACGTAGACCACCTCAGTCTAGAATCCTCAGAGAGGATCAGAACCACAACATGTACGTGGCTGGTTGTATGGAGGTCGAGGTCAAATCTCCTGAGGAGGCATTTCAAGTGTTCTGGAGAGGTAAGCTCTACATTTAGAAATCAAAGAGGGTTGGGATGGGGAAACTGCACTGATGATTATAGATGTGACTGACCTGGTATTGCTGGCCTCCGGGTCGGCTCTGACCAGTAAATGACCCCGTAAATCTTCTCTCTGAGCAGGTCTTGTAAGAGCTATGTGATATGTTTTGTACATAAGGTGGTTTAGAGTGATTGAAATGGCATGTGGCCTGTGAATAGAAATAGCTGAAAAGTTTCCTATGCTGCTGTTGTTCCAGGTCAGAAGAAGAGGAAGGTTGCAAACACTTGCCTAAACCGAGAGTCCAGTCGCTCCCACAGCGTGTTCATCATTAAACTGGCTCAGGCTCCTCTCGATGCGGACGGCGACACCATCCTGCAGGTTAGTTGAAGCTCCATAACTTGTATTTGCAGGGGTTGACACTAAGGTTTCAAATGCACTTGCCCATAGGGCAAGTACAGGTAATGTTTTACTTGCCCGAATGTTGTGTTCACTTGCCCAAAAAACAAACAAAAAAAAACTGTTAAACAATGATATATACAGTATAGGCTAATTAAATTATACATTTTAGCGAACCGTATCTCTTAAATGCAAACACTGCTTACTAGTCTCATCCTGACCACATAAAACCAACAACAATTCATATAAGCCTATATATCATGACATTGATTGATTGATTGATTGATTATTTTAATGACCACACAGCCAGGCTGGTGGAATTTGTTATCAGTACAGCTTGGTACAGGTTCCAACTTACAAAACATATAACACAGATGTACATACAGACATACACACTACACAATACATAAGGGCCATGCTTAATCCTCAGAGTTCAGAAAGTTTATTGCAGTTGGGATGAAACTGTTTTTGAACCGGGTTGTTCGTAAGGCAATGTTCCTGTAACGCCTCCCAGAGGGCAGTAGCTGGAAGGCATAGTGTGCAGGGTGAGTGGGGTCGGAGATGATTTTCTGTGCTCTGCGTAGTGTCCGTTTGTGGTATAGTGAATCAAGGGATGGTAGGGGTGTGCCAATAATTTTGGATGCTCTGTTGATGATGCGTTGAAGTTTCTTCCGGGAGAGTGAGTTTAGACTGCCGAACCAGACTGTAATGGAGAAGGTGAGGATGCTTTCTACGATGGCTGTGTAGAAGCGGAGCAGAAGATGGGACCTTACCCTGAACTTCTTCAGCTGACGGAGATGAAAAAGTCTTTGCTGGGCTTTATTGTAGATGTGGTCTGCGTTTATTTTCCATTTGAGGTTATTGCTGATGACATCACACTACACCAAGCGCTTGGTCCTGCTGCAGCATCGTGAAAGGGCCTCTTTTTACCAGGCACCTGGCCCAGGGGCTCAGAAAACTCAGTCTAGCTCAGAGTCAAGCTGAATGTTAGCTTCCTCAGAAAATTTTTACTTATTTAAAACGGTCACATTGTGCCAAAAAGTGACCGTGTGCCATAAAATTATTAAAGTCCACCATGTTAAAGCTATTGCCCAGTTACACTGTAAGTAGGGAGGGGGATCATTCATTTCTATTCATATTGATACCATTATAAAGACTCCACAATCCAAATCTTTATCGATACTTTTCTATTATTTTGTTTAAAGAGAACTGGTATTATTGCTTTAATTGCTTATAAGATTAGAAGAGCTAAGGATAGGACTTTAAGCATGTCAGAATTCCATATTTAGGCCTACTATTTAGTTTATATTGCTGGGAAAACAAGTGTTTTACCCAAACTGTAGGCTATTATTCAAGCTTCTCGCGAAAAACTAAAATGTCTTATTTTCTTGATGTTACATTTGAACACATCATGATGTCATTTTATTGACCTTTGCCTGATAATCATTTTACTGAGCCGACCTGAACACATCACATTTGAAACGTTAGCGATTTTTTTTAGCTAACTAGGTCTTATCCTGCAGATTTTAATATGGATTTAAAAACTATCCGATTTTTTAACTGCGGGACTTGCTACACAGTCTCTCGTTTGTTGATCACCGCTGCATTGAATGAATGATGAGACGAGCCCGTCTGCAGCATGGGCGGCAGCGGCTCAGCAGACAAGAGTTTTTTTTTTTTGGGAGACGGAGCGGGTTGAAGGAGTTTCTTCAAGACAGTTGAAGGTAGAACACTTTTACAGGCCATGATGCGGTCCAGTGATGGAATAATACGCTGAAGTAGGCCTAATTAGATGAAGATGACCTCGATATTTAAAATTATATAATGTGACCTACTGGACTCCATAGCGGTATTGATAAGCTCAAACATTATTGATTTCTGGGTTTTGAATATAGCGGAACCAGGTCCGTAGGATAGAGCCTGGCTTTCGGAACGTAGACAGCGAAACTGTGCGCACATAGGCTGGTGTGTGTGTGTGTGTGTGTGTAGTGTGTGTGTGTGTGTGTGTGTGAGAGATCGAGTGCGAAAGAGCGACCGTGATGCTGCTGGCTGCCGCGCGCAGCTGCTCAATTGCGAATATAGCCGATCTATTGTGTGTGAGTTAGCAGGAAAAAAAAAGTTTTGCAGACAGTAAAACACATGAATACATAGCCTAGACTACAGACAAACCCTCTAAAATCCACTTGCCCGTTCGGGCAACCAAAAAGCAATCTCAACTTGCCCAAACATTATTATCAGTTGCCCCGGGCAAGCGGGCAACCGTTAGTGTCAACCACTGATTTGGATGGATTAAAGCAACCGTTTTCATAAAGTATTCTCTGATCTTGTTTGTCAGGATAAAAACACAGTGACTGTCAGTCAGCTGTGCCTGGTAGACTTGGCAGGAAGTGAGCGCACTGGTCGTACTGGGGCAGAAGGCACCCGCGTACGTGAAGCAGGTTTGTTGCCCAAATGACAAAACATTCCAAATTTCTTATTTGTAGCTGAAGTTTGTGTGAGTTTAAACAACATTCTTACCTTTTACAGGTAACATTAATCAGTCTTTGCTGAATCTGCGGACATGCATTGAGATACTCAGAGAGAACCAGATGTGTGGCACAAACAGGGTAAGAATCACTACAACTGAACTGTGATTCTAGTTACTGATGAAGCATGTAGGTAATGTGTGTTTTCTCTTGTAGATGGTCCCCTACAGAGACTCTAAAGTAACCCACCTGTTCAAGAACTACTTTGACGGAGAGGGAAAAGTCAGAATGGTGGTCTGTGTCAATCCCAAGGCCGACGACTACGAGGAAACTCTGGTAAGTTCCAGCACTCTAACTTCCTCCTGTACTTTGCTTAGAACACAGAGGTGACTTTTTCTGACACACGGCACACGTTCTGTTTGTGCAGCTGGTGATGCGCTTTGCAGAGATGACTCAGGAGGTGGAGGTGGCTCGGCCGGTGGACAGGCCCATCTGTGGCTTCACCCCGGGCCGCCGCCATAGAAACGCGGCCTTTAAAGACGAACTGTCTCGCAGGCTGGAGGAACGTGGTGGACGAACAGACCAGGGTAAGTTATAGCATCCCCGTTACAGGACAGGGGGCTGCGGCGTGCCTGTTGGCAGCGTGCTCCCCACAGCGTCTGAGCTGTGACACCTCCCCGACCCCTTCATATTTGGCCCAATCATGTATTTGTACGCATTTCATATATTTTGTACACTTATCAATTCTCTGTTTTTTAGATCTGCCCTATCCTATAAGCTCGCTGCAGAGCCTCCCACCTCTACCCTCCTGTGAGTTGACTGACCCCTTTGATGAAATCACCCTGCCCAGGCTGATTGAAGCGCTGCAGAACAGAAACAGGATCAGGCAGATGATGATCGATGAATACAACCAAACAGGTGCCTGCTCACGGTCTAGCTCCCTCACATATTTGCTTTGAGAGCTGAGGTCACACCAAAAGTTGGATCCCTTTTCATGGCTCACACGTTGTCTTCTTTAATGATATTTTAGCCGACACCATGAAGAATGCCCTTCGGGAACTGGACAACAATCTAATGAACAATGACCATTTTATGCACGAACAAAATGGCAAACTAGTAGAGAAGGACAAAATCATCCAGAACAACAAGGCAGAGATCGAACGCTTGGAGAAGAAAACCAAAATGCAAGAACACAAGGTGAGAGGGGAAACCTTTCTCATCCCTGCCAGAGTTTGCTGGTCTGTAAATATGCCTCCTAGTTTCCTAAATTTCCCCTGTGATTTCTATTCCAGATTGACATCCTGCAGAAAACCACTAAAATCTATGAGGATGACAAGCGTTCCCTCAAGCATGAACTGGAAACCAGAGAGCAGAGGCTGCATAGGGAGCTGTCCGAGAAGAGACGCATGGAGCAGCGCATGCAAGGCGTGGTCACAGACACCCAGATGAAATGGGAGAAAGAATGTGTGAGTTACTTCTCTTGTAACTCAGATGTTGGTAAATTAGGCAGCCTGTTTACCGCAAATTTAACATGTCCCAGCTTGTCCCCACTGATCATGTTTATATAGTCTGTAGTGTTGTACTTAAACGTTATGACTCTGTGCAGGACCGACGCGTTAATGCCAAGCAGCTGGAGATGCAAAACAAGCTCTGGGTGAAAGACGAGAAGCTGAAGCAGCTCAAGGCCATCGTGACGGACAGCAAGGTTTCAAGTCGCCCCGAGCCTTCGCCGCGTCAGACGCAGCCTCATCACCAGTCACAGCCTGATCTTCAACCTACGCCTCAGAGGCCCTCCAGAGAGGAACGCCTCCCAGCAAAGAGATCAGCCTCACCTTCACCTCTCCCCGTATGTTGTCAAGCATTCACATTTAGAGCACCTGCCCTGCCCTGGATTAACATATCCACAGTTTGATTCCTCAAAGTATAGAAGCTGGCACCAGCAAATGACTGACCATTATAAAAGTTGCGAAATAATTTTATCGGCTGATCGTAACGGCACAAACTTCCTCAACTTCATGTCATTTAAAAAAGGAAAAGCAACTAATGCTTCCACCTTAAAAGATACAGCCATCAAATATGTGGCTTTTTTTCTCAAAGTAACTCATTTTATTGTTTGGCGATCTACCAACTGACTTATCACCTAACTGCTGAAGCTTTTAAAACCACTCTTTCAGTCTTGACAACTGCTACACTAACTTTTCATTATGTGATGTCTTTGTACTAACCGTGCATGTTGTTGTGCAGTCTTTCCACTCCACTCCATGCCAGAGCTCTGTTGATTCTCCCCAAGTCAGTCCAGTTCCAGGGCCCGTCAGTGCTACTAGAGTTGAGGAGGTTGAGATGAACCCCAGGCCCGACTGCCCCGTCCCCAGCACCAGTAGCACTTTGTCTGTGGCTAACTGTGTCAATGTATGGGAGCATCGGGCACTGCAGGACAGCAGGCATCAATCCCCTATTACGCCTTCCAGAACCCAGTCCCCTGCATGCCCCTCAGCCAGCCGCCACAGGAGGAGAGCTGTGTGTTGGAATAGAGAGGAACAAGAGGCCAGCTCCCCTACACTTGATCTAGATATAATTGAGAGAAGCTACAGGGTCAGTGAGTTAGCTACAGGAAGCAGAATGAGGTTCAATTGTGTAAACGGTGGTTCCCAGTGGTGTGCCGTGAGATTTTAAACAAATAGGGATATTACCTGTGCCTTGTACCACTGAACTAGTGTCTGATTAGGCTCTCACGTGTTTTTTTTTGTTTTTTTTCTCTCTAACAAGTTTTTACAGTTTTCCCCAATTTTGGATTTCTACAACAGAATGTATCTTGGCCATGTAGCAGGTTCATGACATATGTTTTTCAGGATTTGATGTAGTCATTTGCTCTGGTTTTATGCATGTTTTTCCTCCACGGCCCTGTAGACGACCACACCGGTGCGCCCGCTGCACCGCCGCTCCCGCTCTGCTGGCGGGGAGAAGTGGGTGGACCACAAGCCCTCCTCCAACCTGGACTTGGGTACGGTTTTACAGCCCGTCATACACAATTCCATCCAGGTGTCTACACCCAGTGAGAAGGCCCTGTCCAAGTGTGACAGATACATGTTGACACACCAGGAGGTCGCCTCTGATGGCGAGATACAGACCAAACTCATTAAGGTAATGCGAACTGCAGCAGGATTCTTAATACATTTCCTGAAATGTATAAATAAGAATCGATTCCTAGTTGGGTAAATATCTAAAGTGAGCAATTGGCAGGTTAAACCTCTCAGACAGTCGTCTCTGGGTAATTTTAAAGCATTTCTGTGCCGTTCATGGTACGTTTGCTTATATCTTGCATTGATATAACTAAACTTAAAGCATTCAAGAAGTGGACACACTTTTCTGTTGTTGACCATATTACCATGTGCTTCTCTTGTTCACTTACTATGTTTGAGGGTAATACTATTAATCTGACACATGAATCATAATTCTCACTTTGGTTGAACTGCCAGTTAAAACATTTTTTTTTAACCTTATTTCTTGTCCTCCATTTTTCAGGGTGAGGTGATTAAAACCAGAGGAGGAGGACAGTCTGTCCAGTTCACAGACATCGAGACACTGAGACAGCAGCTCACCTCAGTCCCACGGTAGCAGCCTTAAAGAACTTGTACTACAGCCATATGTTAGATGCATGTTATAACAATGTTTTTAACATTTTCTTTGTCAATTTGACATTTGTCTGAAGCCGGAAGAGAAAATCTTCCGAAGGCAAACCCACCAATGGAGATGGATCAGATGGAGCTTGGACTGATGTGGAGACAAGGGTAGGGCAATAATACTGATTAGTCTCCCATGTACTACCACTGCATGTGTCTCCGTTTAGAAAGCAGATGGATCTAATTTCTTGTTTAAATTAAAACTGTTATCGGGTAACATTTGTTATAAATCCAAATTACCAATAACTATTTACATTACTGATTTATCTATTTATAATTTTCTCCATTAATCAACTGATTGGTCTACAAAATGATGTCATCCAATTGCATATTTTGTCTGATAAACAATCCTAAACCCTAAGATTCCAATTCAAACACATCAAACTACTAACAATTTAAAATATTAATAACCAACAACTGTGCATAATCCACCCCAGGTCACGTTGTTTTATTCTAAGAAAGCTGATGCTTTTTGTTGTATGCTTTGTTTATGCCCTGGTGTTTTATTTTCATCATGTTTCAGATAAATGTAATTTACCAAACATATCTCTTTTCCGCAGTGCTCTGTGGCCACGGAGAATAGGGCTGGATCGAGCATGGGTCCCAGCTATGAGCACAATTTGATCAATAAGTAAGCTATCATCTTTATATATCACATCTGGGAATAGCATTTCCTCAGCAGTACACAGTTTCTGATTGACTATGTTCTTGTTTCCAGGCGCAGGAAACCCTAAAAGCAGCTGCTGCAGTGATCACTTCCCTCGGTCCTCACCTGGCTGTTGTGCAATAGTCTGAACTTTTTTATATATTTAGCTCTAGTTATGCTATTTAAACTTTTTCCATGCTTTTTATAAATGCAAAAGTGTATATACACGGGTCACCAAAGCTATTTTCTAAAATATTGTATATGTTGTATTTGAACCAATAGAAAATAAGTGTTTGTTTCAGATAAGGATGGTGGTAAACATGAAGTTACTGTGGCCCTGCTGCTGAAAAGAACCAGTTTGCACAATTGTGTGTAACAGTTTCTTCTTTATTACCTACCTTTTCAGTCAGTTTTGTTATTGTGAGCTTCAATAAGTTTGAATTATCCAGTTCTCTTTGAGTTTATTTTATATAAAAACATTTTGTATATGCCAATGATGAAACACACTTCACTGTCCTCAAGAATAAAATTCCTTTGCAGCACCACTGTGTGTGTGTATATGGAAGAATACAATGCAAAATGTACTAATTAATACTGCCATAAGCAACTATCAGGATCATTTCTGAACACTAGATGGCAGCACAGGACAGCATTACATTATACTTGTGTAACAAAGGGGCTTCAGTTGCACTGCAGGAAGACAAGGCATTCCTCATTCTGCACACACATGTTACAACTGCATTTCTGTGAATAGAAGCACATATTTTGAGTTTCAATTGTAGCATATTTACAGTTGCAAGGGGCAAGTTGTTCTGCTCTAAAACCGATTTAATAATGATAATCATTAGTAAGCAGAACTGTCAATGGGCTAATAAGCAGGAGCTACAGTCTATTTAAATAATTAAGCTAGTGCATTTTAATGTTGAGTAAGAGCTCTGGGCGATCCTGTGCCAAGAGTAGCAATAATGTCAGCCATATAAACAAAGTCTGCTTTCAATTACTTTGCAGAAATTGCTTTCCTGTGCTCATGCTTGATTAGATATTCATTATGTTAAACAAGACACCTTGTATATAAATCCATATTGAATTAGTGTGGTCGGCTGCCTTCAAGTGGATTTAAATAAAAACTATGTCCTGGGCTTCAATTGCGTGATGCTCATAGCCTACAAGCTTTTCCTTATAGTTTAATTCATGACAATTCATGAAATTGATATGCAGATTTAATCATTTGTATGTAAAAGTGATCTAAGTAAGTCATAACTGCATTGGTCAAATAAATATAGTGGGGGGAAAAACTATTTAAACAATATTCCCCCCATGGAAATGTAGGCTGCTAGAGTTGAAATGTAACAGAGTTCTTATATACTGTACAGTACTGGAGTAAATGTGCTTACAGTAGTTACTTTACATCACTTTGTTTCTGCTGCTTTGGGCTCTGATAAAGAGGCGAAGTACACTGTGAACTATTGATTGAATCACAAATGTTGATGCATTTCAAACCACTGAGCGGACAGAAAGGTGAGAACCATAAAACTGCAGCTAAAAATCAACAGAAAGTCAGTGTCCAGTTTCACTCTCTCCTATCAGCTGAGCGTCACCAGTCTAATGGTAGGCCTATAATCATCCCGGCTTTGAGTAGACAGTTGAAATCTCATCTACTACCAGTCTGGCTGGGTTTCAATTGGAAAGCGCTGAAGAGTGACTAACATGGAGCCTCTTGGAGAGGGTCAAGAGCCAGGAGCAACCATTGGCCATTAAATTCCCTCGTATGAGATATCAAGTGCTTTGCTTTCTGACCAACCCCTCTGTTTGATGTGCTGCACCACACTATTATCCTCCCTCTTCTCACTGCATGCCCTCCACAACCAAGTGGTGTGTGAGCATTATAAAAGATGTTATTATGAAACTCCTGTTGAGCCCCTGATCAGCATTACTACTTTCCAAGAGACACTTGAGGAAAATAAATGAAAACTGCACTCAAGGCCTGCAATAAGCATAAACCCAAGTCAAAGACAAAACCATTCACCCAACTGCATGGTTAGAATATAACATTCGGCATTTCTGAGCTAATTATTACGCATTATGCTTATCAATGTTATCAAACTAGCTGCATGGAATTTTTATGTTCCACTTGAATATACACAGTCAATTAGACCATCTCAGATTTTAAAAGAGCAAGTCTAATTGAAATGTTTTCTTGACTCTTTGCCTGAATGGCTTTGATAAAGAGGTCTTTAGCTACTTTTTGGCACCCGCAGGATAAAATCATTTTCACACCAATCTATGATGCTGATGAAAGCCATTCATTCAAGACATTTAAGTTGCACTTTACATTATTTTACTGGATATATAATAATTTCTTCAAATACTTTATGATTAACACTATGTTATCCTCCCTTGATAACATACATATTATATGAGAAGTTTATCTTTTTTTGTATATCTTGCAATAACAAATTTTTCGGTCATAGTACAAGCAACAGGAATATAGCATTTACTTCTAAGTGTATTAGTCAAACTATTCGTCAAGCAATCGCCTGGTCACACTTCCAGCGACACTGACCACATTAGAATTCATGTTTGTGTCCAGCTCTTGAATGTTAGTCCAATATTCCTGATAACTCCAGCGGGAAATATCTAAAAATCTCTATATTTAGTTGCCAAATGTTCTACTTCACATCAGTTAGTTGTTAACTCTTTCTGCCTGCTGATTGGTGCCTGGCAGGAACTGTGTGGTTACTTATTAGATATTCGGCCTGCAACAAACAAGCAATAAGTGCAGTGAGAGTGAACCGAAACAGTGAAGTTATGGACCCTAAAATCCAAACAAATAGCCCTTTAAAGATGTAGAGCTGTGGGTTCCTCGCCACTAGGGACACTTCTGTTGGTCATCTGATCCACTGTTAATATAAAACATTGATTATAGCACCTTTAAAGCAGCTATTTTGTCTTGGTAAATTTGACTTGAGCAGCAGGTTCATGACCTTTTTCTGCTTACATGATTAACACTCTGTACTGGATCAGGCTGTGAAAAGTGGGCAGGAGTTTAAATAGGTGTGATGAAAGTGTAACCGTATCCAGTAGCACTCTATACTTAGCTGCACAGGGCATCCGAGGCATGGTGGCCGTTTCAGTTGCTTCCAAAGCTGTATCATAACAACTGAATGGTTGATGATTTGAAGGGCATGTCGAGGCAAGTACCTCAATCACAGCCACACAGCCTTCCCTTAAACCCGAATCCATTGCAAAGTTCTCTGCCTTCATTTTCAGTGGGGAGGATAACAATCCCTGACAATGAAAGTCAATTAGTGGGAACACAAGTAAATACTGCATGGGACAAGGCTTTTCCGAATCAAAGCTGTGAGCAGGGTCCCTACACTACGTCTTCATATGTCAAGGCCGTGGCTGCCTGCCAGCTAAATGTGTCAGCCCAGAAAGAAATGCAAATGCAGATGAGTGTTGACAGCTAGTCAATTGTCATTCAGCCCATCTCCCAGCCTCTTGGGACTCATCTGGTTTTCTTCTCTCTTTTCTTTGTGCTGGGCTCCTCTTCAGTGCGTGCTCACCTCACGCTCCTCTCCCTTAATGCATACTAAAAAGGCACAGTGGAGGCATGAGGCAGCGTGTTCAGTGTTAATAAAAAGCTAAATGCTCCCTGATCTCTTTTCTGCTGGTAGGCTATACGGCTGCAACGAACAGATGGGTCAAGGAGTCACAAACTCCCAGAGAGGCTCCCGGAGGTGAAGTTTGGTTTTTCAGCTGTTTAGAAGCACATTGGATGAGAATTACTCTGACCCTTAAGTGCAGGGCGGTTAGCGGTTCAGAACACCTCAGCTCAACTGAGTTTCCCCCTCCCTCCTGCTCAGCTTTTTAGTCCAATATGCCACTTAGCTGCTTTTACTTTATGCAGTTGGTGGCTTTTTTTCTTCCATAGATGACTCTAACAGATGTTTGGTCTGTCACTGTCCATTTTATGGCCACGTCTTTTCATTCAATTTATTTGTGCTCCTTGCCCGTTCTTGTGGTTTCACTGAGAGGGTTGACCTCTGACAAACGCAATTCATAGCATGACTGATGTCTCCCTGAAAATATTGGAAGCCATTGTTTTGCAGGGGCTCTATAGCCAAATTAGGCTGAATAGTGTATTTTCTCCCCTTTCTTTGTTCTTGGCAGCCGACTAAGTGCTTGCAGCTGTCAGTTGAGGGTATTCTCTCCTTGCCCAATACTGTAGTGTGGCTTGGCTGCAATTGTAGCTGGCTATGTCCTCACTGTGGTGACAGTATGCCATGACTGATTTCCGTTGACTCACTATCATTGTAACCGCAATGGACAGATTTTTCTTTTTTACAAGCGGTTGATCTCATCTAGTTAACACAGCGGAGTAACCAGGCTTTGCGTGCAGTTGGCCGATTATTTAAGCAGCGCTCCGAGCAGTTTGCTGATGAAATGAAAAGAGAGGAGATGCCAGAAGCGATTGTACACTGACAATGGCACAATGCAGGATGATGTACGACGACTAAATGGTATTTGGATGTGGTGGAGAATTGACTCAACTTTTCTCACATCACATAAAAATCTTCTAGCTTCAGCGCCACAAGCACAAAGAATAAAAGAAGTGTAAAAAAGAAACCCACACCTCTCATTAACCTGCTATTAACTGATATCTGTGAGTGTGTTTGCCACAGAGAGAGAGGGAGAACTGTTTCTGTTTCAAACCCTTGTCCTGCCAAGCTTTCATGCAAATTTCTCACACTGTAACCAGCTTATCTGTGAACAATCATAGGTGGCATTTGGAGGAGGGTGAAATAGCACCACATGATTTTTTCTGCATAGAGCTCTGTCAGGTCCCGACAAAACAAACTCAAAAACCTCTTTGAACACACACATAATTTGTTTATCTTAAAAGTATTCCGCCACACTGCTGCTCTTATCCACTATACCTTTCACGTTGCACTTTGTAAATAGCAGGCAATCACGCATGGGCACATTAAGGAGCTCTTATTCAATTCATTAGATATGGCATGAGTTGCAAAGTTCATTCATCCTGATTAAGCAGCAACTTTGATCACACAGGGCCATGTATGTAGTATAAAGGCTGAGATTACAGCATCTACATGCACAAATAAGATTAGAGTGCCGGCTGTGGCTGCTGTTGACAAGGTGAATGGGACAGTTGTTCCACAAAGCGTAAAAGAAAAAAACACTGGATGACTGTGGGTTCATATAATTCACAGAACACGCTATTTTTCAAGGCGTGTTTATCCCATTGATTAATTGCCGTTCAGATTTTTGCATTTGAAAGTTGAGGAACACATCTGCACCTGCCATTTTGGATAGCAGTGATCCAGCGCATGCCTAATAAACTGCTGTGAGAATTGAAATGAGGCTTAAACCTGCTTGCGATGCTAGCTCAAGCAAACACAAGGACAGCTGGCAGAGAAATCATTGTGACTAATGGTCTCAGTGTGAGACCGGTGCAGGGCCGTGGGTGGTTGTTTTACCAATGCTAATAAGAACACACTGTTTGTCTTTCTATAGCATACGCGCATAGCAGCACGACCTGCAAGTGTTGCCTTTGTTTTTGTTTGCTTTGCTTTCCTTGCCACTGTAGTGCGACAGTAACAGATTGTTTTTTTTAAACGTGTTTTTGTCATACACGTTTTCCTCCTGTGAAAAAGGTGACCTAAAGAGGTGAGAATGGGTTTGTGATTTTAGAATTGTGTGCACAAACTTCAGACTGTTTACAGCCACCTGGAAGGGGGCGGGGGGGGGGGGGGGGGGGGGGTGCTCTGCTCTGTCAACTCATTGTTTTGACTTTTTTTAATTCTGCTCCTCCACTGTGGTAAACATAATGCGCTGTGACCTGTCCTTGGGACAAATGATCCGATTTGCTCTTCCCTTGTCTTTTTACCCCTAATCACATTCACCGCAGAGCCAGAAAATGGTTGTGCAACTGTCATAACTGAGACACAGTGCGGCGTGATGGGATTGCATGTTTTTGCTATTATCTATTCTATCTGAGCCAGAACCTCCACTGCATCCCTCTTTCTCACAGCGGCTGCTGCATGATCAATACCCACATCAAAGGCTCTGCGGAGATAGCAGGTTTTCTTTGAAGCATGTTTGTGGAGCCGGATTTGCTGAGCTAACACGGTCCGCACAGAACCCCCTTGAATAAGCTTGTTTGGCTAGCATCCTCGCTGTTTATAGAGGAACTGAGTGGACTCTAATGGAGAACAGACTAGGCCTCTCCCTTGTCTTTTTTCCCCTCCCCTTTGAGCTGCTAAATGAATCCATAGTGCCAGTGCTTTTTGCTCATCTGACCTACGCTTCATTGCATGCCAGCTCAAATATTTATCTAATATCAAATTGGCTGGAACACTTCGGAGGCAGTAAAATGCCAGAAAACATTTCTCTTACAGGACACAAAATAACTTGCATCATGTTTCATAGTGCCAAGTGCAAATATGCCGGGTAATTACTGAATGAAATGAGCTGGAGTGCAGACAGTTGCAGTGCAGTGTTGTTCTGTGGATACCTTGTGGGGTGACTTGAACAGGCAGACAAGAATTTCCAACAGTGATTATTTTGCTCTCAAAACACGACCTGTGTCCCTGGGAAGCTATTAACTATTAACAAAAGTGCTTTCCGTCTCCTAAATGGAAAACAGCACATTTGGGACTTTGCCTGCTAAGTGGGTATAGAAGAAGTGGGGGTGGAGGTTCAACCACAATAATCACAAAAGCACATAACTCCTGCCAGAGAGAGTCAGCAACTCTGTGAACGACAGAGCAGGGACTGTTGAATCATCTCTCTACATGCAAATCCATGGGTGAGAAGCCCTTTCATATGAATAACAGAATAAACCACATTTGTGATGCTTTTGACTTCTTTGATTTATATATGGTTGCATCTCTTGTGAAGTAATTGCACTATTTGCCATGTGGAGGTGTGACTCTCCAGTCAGCTGTGGCTCATTTGAAAGTGAAATGTGGTAAAATGCTGACGTTTCTCTTTCTCTTCCCTCCCCAACACCAGGGGCACCACAGCATTTGCATCGTTGTCCCTCTCTCTCACATTTTCTCATTTACATTATGGATGGTTCATTTAGCTTATATGACTGAGTGAATACATAACCCGGGGCAATTCAAAATACCATGAGGGATGAAATGAAACCACATAAGCAGAAAAGATTGCTGCACCGCCATCTGCAAGAGCCTTTTATTCAGCACTTCCCCTTTTATGTGGTTGGCAAACACATCCTGCCCCTAAACCCAGGTCGCAATCGCTTTAAAACAGTTACTGATGATTTACAAGAACACAAACATTTTTATTCAACGTTATTGTTAGCTGCAAACATTAGCATTTGTGGCCAGCTAGCTACTTTTACCATTATGCCTACTTTCATGGCCAAGGAGCACAGAATTAATTAATTGCAGTAGTTTGTGGCTTTAATTTATTTAATTTTTTTTAACATATTTAAGAGGATTCTAGTAATAAAAAAAAAAAAAAAGTTTGCCAAAGACAGCTTTTCTATCCAACTCATGGAGCTAATGTTATCTTAATAAGCTGGCTACCCACACTTGATAAAAGTTGCCATGACAATCTGTAATTTCAGATGGAAAATGGATGGTCGCCAGTTAGAAACTGCTTTTGGCAGATTGTAAATATAATGTATTATGAAGTAAATAGGGAATGATTTCTGCACAGCCTAAAACTTTGAAATGTGAATGTGATAGATAAAGAGCTTCAAAGGTGAGTAGGCCTGAGAGTGGTGAGTAGTGGAGTAGGTTTGCTTATCTGTGTTCCTTGTGTGTGTATGTGTGTGAGAGTGTGTGTTTTATAGCTAGGTAGAGCTGTTAAGATTATAGCTGCAATGTGTAACCCGAGATAAGAATAATACCTGCGTTGAGATTAAAAAACGTGTTTTTGCACACACAGAGCAACCTTTTTTTAATGCCGGCTGCCAACAAGTTTGACAGCACTTTGTTTTTTCAACACGGCGGCACAAAAAAACACAATGGCCCCCGGTGACGAGCCAGTTTTACAACCTGGAGAACTGAACAAGCCTAATGACAGAAACTAAAAACCACACGCACATAAACACAGGTTCACCCACACTGGGGGCCAAGAATGCCGTGTGTGAATTCACAAGAAGACATTTCACAAGTTGTGCATCGGTGATAAAAAGTCCCAGAGTGAGAAAACATTTGTGTAGGGGACAAGATTGCGAGCTCCACCTCTGCGCCTTCAAGCTCACTCGTCGACAACCATCAGCTGCGGTTTTCCTGCTCTGCTTTACATTAGCACCACAGCTCCAGCCTGGACAGGTCCACGGCTGTTATCTCAATGATGTTCTAATTCTAGTCAAACAGTTCTGTGTTTGACTCAATAGAGGCAGTGTTAGTCAGGAGAGTCAATATTAGCAGAGCACACAGAGCAGGACTGGTGTTAGAGAGACAGACACAGAGAGTTGTGTGTGTGTGTGTGTGTGTGCGTGTGTGTGTGTGTGTGTGTGTGCGTGTGTGACAGGATACACGGTTAAGTGTGCTCTGTTGGGTGAACCTTGACCGCCCGCTGAAGTAATAATAATAAAGATAATAAGAAAAAAGGAAGAGCGCAAACTCCTCCTTACGGTTGTCTCAGTGGCTTCCGGTTTTTGACAAGAGTGACATTTCTTTTATCGCCTGTCTTTTATGTGGATGTTATTGCTAGACGTCAGAGCTCACTTCTCACTCTTTAGGCCGAGGCTGCCCTGTGCAGTCGAGCCTCAACTGGCCGACAGTCTTACATGAACAGCTAAACACTTCAGATGGTTTCACTCTTGGAGTTCAAAAAAATAAATTCAGTTTATACAAGGTCAAACAGCTGCCAATATCAGCAGGCCCAATTATGATATTGTCTCCATCAGAATGCACAAGTACTACGTTATATCATCTATTTAATCAAATTGGATGTGGATGAATAAACTGGAAAGCAAAGTCAGAACTAAAGGCCAATAACTCTGATATCTCTGCATAAATCACACAGTGGCATAAAGCATATTCGTGACTGAATAAAGCTTTAATTATTGGGCAGCTGAATTATGTTTGAGTTTTGCCTCATTTATAATTATAAAATAAGAGGAAACGATGAACCCATCAGCTAACACAGCACCTTCTGCTTGCTCAAGATTCATCCACTAGGATGGTTTTAATCTTCAGGAGAGTCTGGAAAACAAACACAAATGAGCATCTGCATCTGCCAATCTCATTAAAATGACAAGAATAAAGAAGTGGGCAAACAATATTCTGTTATTGATCCACATGCTATGTGTTGATTATTCCTGCCTATCATAACCATTTTCTCAATTTTCATACTCTAAACCACTGTGGGTCTTCAAAATAAATCAACAAAATAGGAAACAGGGAGAAAAACAATTACTGCTCCAGAAAATTATAATATTAGCTTATTTTTATTTCTGTTTTGCAAACATTGCAATAAATAAACTGACTAACAAAGAAACATTTATTTTTTTAAATTTGGAAAGCAGTGTGAAACAGACTATAATGTTCATGAAAGTTCAGATAATTACATAGTTATTGACTAACTGAGCGGAGAGTGAGAAGGTCTGCTATCTGTCTTGCTACTCTGTAGCAACATAACAACATGTAAACAGTGTAATGGCTGTCACCCATTGAGTTACAGTAAGCTTCTGCGACAGCTGTGATAGTAGCAAACAGACATGTGCGACTGAGCCTGTGGCCTTGTTAGCAGTAATAACTAGTGTAAACAAACAGCAGCAGTGTGTTTTAAGGTCATCACAAACATCAACCAAAACCTCTCAGTCAGCAGCTCTGATGTGGCAGCACACTCCTCCCATTTAAATCTGCTGACGTGAGAAAAAGCAACATTAGCTAATGCACTACTTAAAGACCATAATCGCTCTTTCCCCTACTGTTAATGAATGCTAATTAGAAGTCTGGAGCAGTTTCTGGCGTGAGCTGGCTGCTCCTCTAATGTGCCGTATTGTTCCTCTCCTCGCTCCAGCTCAGCACTAATGCTGCTGTGCCAGCTATTAAAGTCAGATAAGCTATCCATCTTTAGCATTGCCAGCCAAAAAGCCACTAATAGCTCAGCCACAAAATTGTTAATTTCCATGGCTTCCTCTCCTTGTTCAAGTGTTCTCTTGCAGTATATAAAATGGGCTGATTTTCATCCTCGGCTACAACATGTCACTGTCAGCCTTGTGGGTTTCACATGGTCAATTTTCTAAACCAACATTTTACAGAACCCGTCAACCCCAGAACACTTTGTCAGGGATACAGGCTGATATTTTTGTGGATGCCTCTTTACAAAGCCTGTTTCAGCACGACACTCCATCATGAAAGCCTACAGGCAGTGCTCACAGCCCCCTCCATGATACATGCTCTTAATACAGTAGTGCCTTCTGGGAATCCATCTGAAAATGTGGGCTGTAATAATGTGATATAATCCATGAAACGACTTGGCAATAATACGCTTAATCACAACCACACTTTTAACGAGGATTAGGAGACATATTAGCAGGCGTATTACCCTCACTCCAGATTCCTGTTCATTTTACAACTGATTTTAAGATCTGGCAGATATCCATTAGCCAATTTAGGCTACATACTACATAGGCCACAGAGGACTGGAAGGGAAAGTTGAAAACACGTCGACATTGGAAGCATTAGGAAATACACACTGTGTTGTGCATAAAGGCTTTTGGGACACACATTGTAGTTAATAAATTGTTTAAAACATTTTCTATTTTCACTTATTTTAGATATATACCCACTAATGGACTGAATAACTTATAAATGACATGCTCACTGGATATGTTTTATGGCACAATAAGTTTCACCCTCAACGTCTGTTATTTTAACCTCAAACATTGTCCGAGATCCAGACTTAAAATGAAAAGATTACAGAAGAGTGAAACTCCTTATGACATTTTATTCTCATCACATGTTAAAATCCCCACTTTAAACCCTCTTTTACATTACTCAATGTTGGTTCTGTTTCATTTAAAATTGTTCTTGGCTGCAACTAAAATTCAAAGCCTTAATTATTTTTCATGTCTTTAATGCCTTTGGACAAATCTAAGGCTTTTCGATCATTATCGCATGATCTTCATGAGCAAACAGAGTTGGCCAAGTAGATTTAGACGTTTATGTAACATTCCCATTTCTGTCTGAGCTCTTCAAGGACTTCTTGTCAATGAGGGTTTAGAAGTTGAGCTTCAAGGTTTTCAGAGCTTCAAAATTATGTGACGGGAAGTTCCCAGGGAGCTTCACCCTGAGCAGAGGTTATGTCTGCTGCCGTTTTCTTTTTACATGATATATTAACATGCCTATCATTTAGTGAAGGTCTTCCGATGAACTAGGTGTGACCTACATGATGCTCCATCACCCACATCACATGGAATGTACACACAGTCCAGCGTGCCACTGAAAGAATGACAAGAGAGTCTGTCCATGTCTGTGAGACATGCTTTTCATAATGACTAACACATTGCAGTGTTTTTGCAGAACTCTTCTGTAAGGTCAGACACATCCAGGCCAACAAATAATGTGGACACAGCTTTATTAGGAAATACTTGTTAGGTGCTCATCCAAAGAGATTCAAATATAAATGTTAATGTATGGATGAAGATGTTACTTGGGTCAATCTTTATGAGAAAGTGCCCTTTGTCGGTTGCTTTTCCCTAATAGATCTAAGCTATAACAACTTCCCGGCAGCCACACAGGTGTTACATTTTGACACCCATAGAAACCCCTGTCTAGGTCTTACCCACACAGAGGCATCTTATTTCATGGATTGAAACTAGACCCAGAAAAGTGCACAGAAGAACAGTGACTCAGGGAATGTAACAGCTCCCTTATGAAATAGGGTTTGGCTTCTTTCCCCCCTGCCCCCCCCCCCCCATCCACCAAGTATTCAGGAATAAGCCGATACACGAGTGTGTGTAAATTTTAAAACCGCAGATTTTTCCTTCGCAGAGAGATGAAACAGTCTCAGAGTGAGTGAACCCAGGAAGTGATTAGTTTATAGAGCGTGCATGAGTTATGGTCTTGTGGCTCTGCAGACGTGCCCCGCTCTGTAACATCGCGACGTGGGAAAAGTGAACTTTTAATGCTGTGCGACTTTATGGCTGTTCATCATGTTATGTCTGACACGCACGAAAGTGAGGTTTACCATTTCCCCTGACAGTCTGGTGTTACGCTCACAAAGGCTGATGGATTTAGCAGATCCCAGTGTGGCTTATATTTGACCTGGGGAGAATTCTGGGAGTCACAGAATTGACATGTGGGATAGTATAGAAGCTTATTTTAGACATAATTAGGTTAAATAATAATTTAACTCAATCCTGACATACTGTGTGTACTTTAAAATTTTCCGTCTAACTAAGATTTGCAGCATCATGTGAATAAATTGTTATTCTGTGTGTTTGTATGAAAGACAATGTCTGCAGGTCAATTCACCTCTTTGGTCCAGATTGGAAATGTCTCATAAGATATTGGACATTCTGTCATTTAAAACAGAGATATTGATGGCCCCCCACAGGCTTAACCTAATAACTTTGGTAATCCAGAGACTTTCTCTCTGGCACCATTTTAAGGTTGAAATATCTTGACAATTAATAGATGAACATTGAAATTTCCCACAGGGTGAAATTAACTGAATCTAGCACGGGCCAAATGTTAGAATTTTTTTCTGTTTCAGAGGAAAAAACACTTATGTCATGATTTTGTAGGCTAGAAGAGAAACAAAGTAGAAAGTCCCCCCCTCCCACATAAATGGAAGTGGTATTGCTGCATAATGTGAAGTGTCACACATCACCCCCTCAGCACCGCCACAGGCTTTGTGACCTTCTGTTGCATCACTCTCTCCTCATCTCCTCACGCGTGCGATTATATTACAGGTCTGACTGTGATCACACCAAAAACACCAGGGAAGAAGCAAGCAAGTGGCAAACTTCACACACTTACATTTCTTACATATTATAAATTAGACAAAGTGATTGACGGAGAATGACAACTGCGCTCCGGCTAAACTGAATCATGAAGCCTTCAGGCTCCTGTGTTACTTTGTTTGACTGTTCAGCTTGGATTGTCATGAGAAAATGTGAGGCATGTTAATCCCCAAACATGTTGCAATATTTTCTTGATGAAAATCTTTCAACTATGGATCTGAATCATTCTCCCAGCCACTTCTTGTCCCGCCCATTCTCCAGCCAAGGGGGAGATGACTCCACAGAGAAGCATCCGCCTGACGCAACAGCACTTAAGTTATAAACCTGACACTGCGGGTGAAATACCGCAGAATACTTGAAGAAGTGTTTGCTCCTCCTCCTCCTAGAGAAACAATATCTACAGCATCCTGTAACTGTCAGCGGTTTCCCGGTGATGTGCCTACAGGGCGGGTCGGTAACTGTGTGTGGACTGACAGGTGGTTGAGTGGTTAGCCGTGAGGGTGTCATACTGCTTTTGCCTCAAACCCAGTTCAGTGGAGCTGTTGGCACACACACATGCACACACAGACACACACACCCACAGGCAAAGTCTCCTGGGGCACTTTGTCGTTTGTGATATTGCGCTATATAAATAAAATTGACTTGACATGACACGACACACACACATCCCTTTCTCCACCCTCCACTGCACCGACAGACAACTTCACTCACTCTGGAATGTGGCACAACACCAAAGCAGACGGAGAACAGGTCTTAATGAACCACAAAAAGCCGCAGGACTCAGGGGCGCCAGCACCTCATATAACAGCGACTATTATTATTATTGTTATTATTATCATTCAGTCTTTTGCTCTGTCATTTCTCAGATAGGCTGCCTGTTGCCAAAACAACAGCTTGTTATCTGAGGAGTGATCAGCGTGTGCTAGCAGAAGCAGTTTGCCCCGATGAATTCTCATAACAGGCTGTTTGCCATTCGGGTTGAAGTGCTGCAGGTGTGAGGCATTCCTTAGCAGACTGGGGACGGATGAAAACATTCTCCCGTGAATGAGGGTAGGAAACAGCGGCACCTTTGAGGCTCCAGATTCCTGAGATAAGGATTACCTGCGAAGCAAAGGTCGAGGAATCCTCTACCAATCTCTACTCCATCTACTCTAGCCCGCTAAAGCAACTAACAAATAGAAGACACGCTGTTCTCTGATATGACCTCTGACAAGGATAATCCGGGACCTTGTTACACCTCTTTAAGACATAATTGCTACCTGTCACAGGGCAGGAATCTTCCCTCTTTTTATAAGGCACATACTAGCCAACAGCATCAATCTTCTTTGTGTTGTAACTCATCAACCTAAAAGGGTGGATAAGTAATCTGGCAGATGAAAGATAAAAAGGAAACCATATGAGTCAGTGCAACCATGTAGAGAAAAGGCAAGTGGTGAAATTATTTGTGTATATCTAGGTGTTGCCCGCACTGCACCGTTTTGCCCGGAGCGCAAATCTAGAGAGCAGGGGTGCAGCAAGCTTCAGCGGTGAGGGACCTGAGCGTGGGTTGTCCCCTGGTCTCTGCTGCTGCCCTCCAGGCAATAATGTCAGCTCCCCGCCCTGCAGCCATCCCCTGTTCACCCGATAGAGCCACGGTGAGGGCGGCGAGCTCATCGCAGTATTTCAAAAGGTGAGTGATTTATATGGCAGCTGTTCCCCAGTGTGCCTTTCTGAATGCCCGTGCCCCATGTTTAACAGCTGACAAACACATGCTTTTTCTGTCACGGTCGCATTTATGGCCTCACACACAATTCTATTAGTGCAACCTGGACCATACAAGGTTATAAAGAAGTTTTTATGATGCAGTTATCTCAGTCAATCAAGCGGGGTTGGCTACTTGAGCAATGCGCACACATGACACGACGGCAGCAGGCATCAGACGTGATAACAATGACTTAAAGAGCAAACAGTTCCAACAGCTGTACTATGCTCAAGGACACAACTTGTTATTTGTCGTTTTATTGTTGTTAACAATTCAACAGTCACAACACTTTACATGATACGTGTACACCTTAAACTGAGAGCGGCCTCAGAAGTGGTGTCCCGAGTTGTTTGATATCTGAAACCTTTCCAGCACACTGGGAGAGTGTAACCTTATTTCACGCTGGCTCTCAAATAGTGCTGAGAATTTGTGAGGCAGTTAGTGGCCGTCATTAATAACAGCCTAGGCTGGGTTGACAGCTGCTGATTGGAATGAAGAGCTGCTCCATGGCAGACAGCTACAAATTTCCCTGACAGCCAGGTCTCCATTACTGGGCGTCAGCTGCCAAAACAGCAGTAATCAGAGAAGGAGAGAGGAGCGAAAACACGCTTTCTCGCAACAGACACCTTCCCTTTCCCTCTAATGTTAGAAAACATAAACACACAAACACGTAAGACACATATAACTCACTCCACTATTGAAACAGATACGCTGCTCAAACAACTGCTGAACATTTATATGTTTCATATGTATCTGGATGACTTTATTTAGGGACCAGATTGGTTTAATTTTGACTTTGTACCTTTATTGGGGATATCTGATAAATATGTATAGATACTGTACGTTTCTGAAATAGTTGAATCCTTGTCTTCAAAATTTGTGTGTATATGCTACAAATAGCAAATATCCATTACCCAATGTTTTGTTTAGTTTCCTATAAATTAATGAAAAAACATTTCAAATAAAACGTACCGGCAAATTCCCAAAATGTATCCGCAAAACATTTACTAAAAATGTATTTCATTTTTCCCTATAATATTTGTTCCGAGCAACACTAAAGAGTACTTTTTACATGACAGAATGACGGTGTTAGCTGGGCTAGCAGCCAGCTAGATGGCAAAGTCTGTCCCCATTTTGGTTCAGATATAAATATCCAAAACAACTACAGTATTGGTGGACATGACGTTTTGTACAGACATTCAAAATCCTCAATATTTTTTTGGGGAGGTTATTATTTGTTGTTTGTTGGTGTGATGTCTTTTAACAATAAGAAGGAGTGTAGTGCAATATGATTCATGTTCCTGTAAGGATAAATTGTAGTAACAACTTTTCAATCAATTCCATCATCATTGCTAATTTCTTTGTATATGACTACATAACCTAAAACTGTCGAACACTCCCTTGGAATCAGATGACATTTTAACATTGTCATTGTAAGCATGTTAGCATGACGATGGTAGCATTTAGCTCAAAATAAGTACAGTCAAACATAGCTAATAGCATGTCTGTAGACTCTTAGCCTTGTCTATGGTTATGTTTCGGCACTCAAAGCACTTGGTTAAGGTTATGAAAAGCTTGTGGTCTGTGGCTAAATATAGAAAAAGTCAGCACTGACATGCATGAATTGACACGTTGTCTAACTTAAATACAATATTTAACTAAAAACCACAATCTTTTACCGTCCTTACTCAAAGTGTTTTAGTGGCCTAAACTTAACCATATGTGGGAATACAGCAAATGTGCGGTACAAGAACAGAGCAAGTGTCATTGCATGTAAACCAGCCAGCGATTATGTTTCCTTCTGAACATATTTTGCAAAACAAATCTATAACATATAAACATAATTCATATGAGGCAGAGTTGGAAACAGATTAACTCAAGAATTTGCTTTTTTGGAAGACATTTGGAGTGCAGGCCAGAGAGGTTTTGGCCAATGCAGGCAAGGGAAAATGTAAATGTCTTGCACACGTAAAAGTACAAGAGATTTTTTATAATATATTTATTAGGCGTAACATTAAAGTCATTTCTTAGAAATAAGCATCTGCACAATTTAGGTAAAATTATAGATGCTGGCCAACTTGCAAGCCTCACCAAGTGTTTTACACATGAATGGCATTCGGGTTGTGATCTACTAAAAGCATGCATTGTGTACACTTATGCACACACAATTCGCTTAAGACAGGGACCATTTACAGTAACATCGAGAAGCCAAAATTACAAAGGGCGGGGGCAGGTTTTTTTTCCTAGCGGGTGGGGAGTAAAAGTGAAAGTCTGTGGCCTTGAACAGTTTGATCCCTGTAATGACAGAGGGCTTTGGTATGGGTCAACCTGTCAGCGCTCTGCTTCCACTGATCCCTGCTGCTCCCCACAGCAAAGCATGTGAACATGGTCATCTACGGACACACGGACACACGGACACACGGACACACACACACACACACACACACACACACACACACACACACACACACACACACACACACACACACACACACACACACACACACACACACACACACACACACACACACACACACACACACACACACACACACACACACACACACACACACACCTTTTGAAAATGTCCCTGGGTATGTCCCAATGTCCACCAGGGAAGTTGTATCTACTGTTCCTCATGTTTGGGATTAATTGAGATATGAGGTGAAAAGCAAACACGCTTCCACTGATGTACAGCATTGCTCAAAAGTCTTTTTTTATGGATAGGCCATTAGCTACATTGTGACTTCTCTAAAACTATTTAGGACAGTTCATTTTGGCCAAAACTCTGTCAGCCTAAAAAGATATGGCAGCACATTAAAATGAATAATTTCTCAACCTTCCTCACCGATGCTCCTGTATGCACTCGGTGGCTGGAGTACAGGACAGATTAGGTTTCAGAGCCACATAGATTATACAGTGACACATGAGTAATCACCAATGCCTTATTTATTCTAGAAAGTCGGCTCATCATCTTATGCCAACTGAACAAACAAACAAGATCACAATGCACGCTTAATCCCCTGCAAACACGTACAGTACACATGTACGCGCATAAATACGAGCCGCGGCGCTTTCACAGGAGGTGGCAGACGACCAAGAATGGGAGGCTTCATTTTATAGCTGCCTCTTCCTTGTCAGCTTTACTCCTGGCAGCAATAAAACACTCCATAATAAAAGGCACTATCCCAGAGAAGCAGCAGGACTGCAGCTATAGATAATCCACTCAGCTCGCACAGCGTTTGCATTTTTTCGGCCCAGTATTCATTTTGTAGGTTTTACTTCAGCCTTCTCTGGTTTTAAGCATAATGGAAAGCAGAGAGCTATGGCTTAGCTGCTGGATCAACATGAACAAAGCAATATTGTGACCTTAGCTACAAGAGGGAGAGCAAGCTGGTTAATTAGCACCTACTACATTATCTAAACATGACCTTTGGAGAGAAGACATAATTAAACCTCCTGATAAAAACTAATAAGGGAGAAAAGCTGTCGAGGAGTTAATTGATACGTGGATTTTTGTTTCGTGTAGATGCCAGTTATTACAGTTACTCTGTAACACGGTGAGGAAAAAAATAACTTTAATCCCCCTCTATGCACTATATAATTAAGTAGGAAAACGGAAAAGGAATTCAAAACAATATGTCACCCACAGGGCATAGCTCTAAACATTGTCTGCGTGTTTCACTGCATACTCTCGCTGCCTCTAAATCATTCACCACAATTTATGTCCATACTTGTAAATCCCCAGTCAAGGTTACTTGGAAGCATAGCAGAAGTGGGCATGTGTCATTATAGCCAGTACAATTCACACAATATTTATGACGCAGGATGTCCCATCTGGAGCAGCTTCCTCTTTGCTGCACCCCCAAACCCTCACCACCAACCACCAACCCCCCCACCAACCCCCACCACCCTAGGACGGGCCGCCTGGAGCTCTAGTAGCACTTCTCTGGGACATCTGCTTGTCTCCTCTGGGTGTAATGCAATACAGTCGCCCCCAGCACAGGAGCTCCTGCTCAGACAAAACAGTTGTGTCTCCAGATAGGCTGATTTGATGTTCGGGGGCTGAAAGTATCGATTATCATCACCATAGTTGGTAATTTAATCTTGACCTGAAAAGATTAGTCAATTAATCAACTAGATGATACAAACCGTAGACAGCTTATTTTCCTTGTCTTTGAGAGTAACTGAATACTTTTTGGTTTTAAATTGGCAATAGTGGAATGGTGGAATCAAAATTATTGATGCAATTGATTTTATGATGATTGACTGATAAATGAATGGACCAATCGTTCCAGTAATGTTAAGTATACTCTATATTTACCCAGTGCACAGGGTTCACAGCAGCAGAATAGGCAGGTGCCACGCTGGATGACTGTAGTGGAACATCAAGGGGAAGGTGGGTCATTTGTGCTATTGCGAAGAGGTGTGTAAATAATGCTGTCAGTAAAAAAACATCTCTAGCCTACATTTGTTACCTGATGATAACCGCCCTTTCTATATCCCAATTTGTGGGATTAGGAGACCTCGTTATCTGATGGCGAAGGGTAGGTGTGGCTTGAGGGAGCAGACTCTAACAAGACAGCAGCCCTGATTTAACACAGCGTGAAACTGCTGTTAGTCATAGATCGCCATGACAGCGGCTCTCATTATCACTACCTGGATATGCATGGCGTGGTTGTCAGAGCGACGCTGGCAACGGGGACAGCCGCACATGATCGCCAAAAAATCTGCAGGGAAATGGGACTTCTGATCATTCTCACCAAATCTGATGGAAGGACAGACATTCTGTTCTAGTTCTTCAATTTCATGGGTGTTACAAGTGGAAATGCAGAGGCCGTATTAACGTGCAAATTCAATGGTAGAAACGTTAAATTGAGCTTATTTTGCTGCTTCTCTTTTCAACATCGAGAATAAACGTGAGATAACATAGCCCAATTTCAACACAACAACACTAAAAACAGGGAGTATGTGGCAGACAATGTCCTTAGTTTTGGCACCTTGCAGCCATTCAAAACAGACAAGCCTCTCATCTCTGTGTGTCCTTCTGTCAAGGGTTGCTGGGTTGCCAGTTCCTCTCTCTTCCCCTCTGCCCTTTGTGTGCTGAAGGCTCCAGTAGTGCAGGTGCACAGCCTGTCTCTCCACTACAGGTGGGCCTGAGAGAGAGAGAGAGAGAGAGAGAGAGAGAGAGAGAGAGAGAGAGAGAGAGAGAGAAACCCTCACCCTCCTCTTGGCTCATTAAAACCTTCAGCTGTTCCCTCTCCCTCCCCCTCCATCCTCCTTCAGCCTCATACGGCTGCTCACACCATGCTGATCACACCAATCAAGCTTTGATTTACAGTATTTACACCATCCTCCTGTCCCCATTGTGGCTACAGGGAATGTGAGGAATGCCCCCCCCCACTCCCCTCCCTGGCCTCGGTGCAGCCAGCATCCTGCTAAATGTGAGCCAATCACAGGGTGGTGGGTGGAGTGCCAAGCCACAGAGCACTTCTTCCCTTTGGCAGCCTTCCCTGCGGTGGCTCTGATCACAGCGCAGTGTTAACAACACGTGACCTGGCCCCGCAGCCCACAGTAATTGAGGTTACATCCCAGGCAATACCTTGATGAATAATTAAAAGGCCAGAAACAGAACTCAGAGTGACTTAGCCAGCGCCCTGGGGTCTAATAACGTGCCTGGACTGTATTAGGAAATCTATCCAATGGTCCAGTTAGTGTCACGCACGAACATGTGCACACGCGCACACACACACACACACACACACACACACACACACACACACACACACACACACACACACACACACACACACACACACACACACACACACACACACACACACACACACACACACACACACACACACACACACACACACACACACACACACACACACACACACACACACACACACAATTGGGCTCAGATAAAAGCAACACAACAGTATCAGTCATTGTCAGGGCAGGGTGCTGGTTATGGCTCTGCGTGAACAACATGAGAAATTATTTTAGGGTGAGTAGTGGGCACTTATTTTGCCAGCGATGTGGAGCAGAATTGAAAATGCAGAGCAAATTCTGTCCTATCATGTGATGCACGAGGACGTGAGGTGTTTATGAAATGCTTTAAATCAGACTTCAGACAAGTAACACCTTAGCTTGGACTACATTATTGTTTTCGCCCAGAAAACAGAAAAATAAAGAAATTTGAAATGTGCACCTGCATGAACTTCATGCTTAAGTGTAAAAGTTGTGTACGTGCCAGAGTTTTTGCATGTGTAACAGGAACTAGTTTGTGACCTTGACCACCCTGAAACCTGAGTGTGGAAACTCTAGCCCCATTTATAAGTCGCCATTAAGCCTGCAAAGGTGATAAAGATGTACCTCCATACCAGTAGCAGCCATTTAAGCTACTGGCGTCATTCACAGGGTATCAGAGGTCAGTCACACTATGCTAAAATACGACTTGTTTTATGGACTATAACCCTCAGTATAAGATTAGAAACTACATGTCTACATTTGTAGAACAGAACAGTGCAATAAGGAGCTTTTGAGAGCAAATAAATTAGGCGTAAGGGTTAAGTAATGGGTGTATATGGCACACATAATATAAAATCGCATCAAAGAACATTGAAAGTTACAGAGCCACTATAGTAATTGTGAGCCACAAGATAACAAATTATGTGTAATAGCACACAGTAGTGTACAAAATGATGGCAGGATAAATGGCGTCCGGCTGCAATGAAGTACACGAGGGGCAGACCCATTCAAAACCTAAATGACAGATTTTTATAGGCAGTTAGGCACTACTCTGTTTGTACACTGAATCAAACTGCTGTTGACATGTTCTGTGGATGCAGTATGTTGGAGAGAACAGTGTGGCCCTTTTCCTCTGACAAGCCCCTGTGTGTCACAGCTTCAGCAGTGAGCAGAGGGGAGCTGCCAGTGCAGAATAATTAAGACCTCTGTGGAAGTGACAGGGTCACTAGGAGGTATGCTGCATAGCAAAGCTCTTCTTCTCAGCTGCTTTCTCTGTGAGCTGTCACGGCCGCTGCGTATTTATAGCAGCGTGGTGCAGCACTCTCCTCTCCCCTCTACCTCCCAGACAGATGTCACCTTCAAGCCACCATCTCTGGGGCTAAACACAATGCTTTCAGCCGCCTAACAAGCCCCACACACAGGCAATCAACTGAACAACAGGAGTCTGAGGGCAACATCAACGCCGCCTCATTCACGCTGACTCTACCAGGCGGGCAGGCAGCAGTCCGCCTCTACCATTGGACAGGGTGTGCCTTTACATAACGGCAGAGCCAGCGTCAGTCAGTTACTGTTAGTGTGCAGCCTGAGGGCCCCGGGGCTGGTGACACAATCACACACTCAGTCAGGAAGGAAAATTGCAATGTCTGCCTCTCCAGAGGAATAATACTTCAGCCAGCACACAACCCCAAACACTTCTTCTCAATAATTTAATTCCATGCTGATGCTCTCGGGTACAAGTACGAGACTTTTAATTTGATTCCATCAATAAATAATATCTTCCAGTGCTTTCTAATCTTTATGCATTGTAAACAAGGCAAACACGGCAAACAATTTCGTCATAAAAATATTTAGAGACTAAACACAGCAAACAGTGGAATATCTTGTGTGTGTGTGTTTGTGATTGTGTGTGTATGTAATGTAGCTGACTTTATGTCTGTGCCTCAGATAAGAGACGAATAGGGGGCCTCTGTAATATAAGCCTGGCTGACTGAATGTGTTGACATAGCTTTAATTCAGCTTGATACCAGACACCAGTAGTCTGTCTGAGCCTCTGAGCACAGGGGGTGTTAACCTCTCAGAGATTCTCAAAATACACAAACACCAAGCGCGACTGGTCAGGAGGGATTAAAATAACTTTTCGGAGGGCCTTGCTCATATACTGTCGTTTCCACACTTGCCTGGTCTGCAATATAACTTATTCAAACATAGCAAAGTGCCAGTTTATTGACGAGAACATCTTTTGGTTTAATGATCTCTTAGACATGTTTTTGTGATAAGAATCACATTGAGCCCCTGGCACCATCTCTCTGCTCTGTGTATCAAAGCAGCAATAAAGTTTAATCACAGCACACTACAAACACAAACATCTTGCACCAGTAACACATGCAATTTATGGCTGTCGCTATGATTTGATCCTTTAACCTTAAACAGATTGCTAATGTGTCAGACTATCTGCCCAGTAGTATGTTCTCAAGGCTAGGGTGACACAGCCTGAGCCTCCGGATGAAGTGCCGGTTACTCAATATGAGCATGTCTTGCAGGTCATAAGCCTGTCACTGCCAAAGTGGGTTCCTTTTACTGCCACAGTGGCGATAATCAGCTGATGCTGGCTGTCAGTCGACGTGGCTACGGCACAGACAGGGGACAGACTCAGAGGACACACAATCGCCCTGCTGACAAGTATCCCTAACCCCAGCTGCTCCGGAGGCTCCTCTGTCATGTGGGAGGAGCCAGGGACAGGCTGGGGGGGGGGGGGAGGTGGCAACAGGGCCCCGCAGAGAAGACGAGAGGGAGAGTGTCGTATGAGAGCACAAATTTCAGCACCCTTACGTCGATATGCACTCCACCCCTCTCAGCAGGCAATTCCCCTTTCCCTTCCCAGCTGTAGTGCTTCACCACTAAAGCCCCCAAGAGAGCTGGGCACCGGCTGGGCGACAGGCCTCAGTAACCACAGGCCCCGGGGATAAGCCAACAATCAGGTGCTACATTGTTAAAGAGCGTTAGCTCAGATTAGACTGCTATTGTGAAATGTCACAGTATCCTTCCATGTGTGTGTCGTCCTTTTCATACATATATATTTAGCAGTGGAACATAACTGAAGTACATTTACTCAACTGCTATACTTCAACATAAAAATAAACAAAAACATCTTTCATTAACCAGGAAACCTCACTGAGATATGTTAATAATTCCCATGAGTATATAAAGCCATTCAAATTAGACGTGAAGTTAAGGCATCAATAATGATAATGTACATAATACTGTAATAAGGTACCATTCCACACATTTTAGTAATAATATGCTGAAATTAATGCAACAGTACTTTTACTTAGGTACAATTTTTTTCTACATTTATTTATAAATAGGGAAGTAACGAGCGCCCCTCAAGTCTCCCAATCTGTGCGCTCAGCTTCAGCTTGCAGTTTTCATTTGGATTCAGCAAAATGAGAATGTCTTGGATAATGTTCCCGCTGTAAATAACCCTGCTGCATCCACGCTTTAAATATAGAATTGTGTCCTACCGCTCGGAAAGCTATGCTTTGCCTTGAAAAGTTCAGCCCCATTAATTAGCGCAAACTTAACCGTGGCCTCTTATAGACGTGGCGCGCTCGCTGCATGATCCTACATCAACACACATGCGGCAGGGTTCATCTGGAGACCCACGGTGCATGACTGAGCGGAGGCTGTGGGAGCATGCAATCCCCGGGGGAGAGCGTGGGTGTATATATGTGTGTGTGTGAGGGGTTGGGGTGTGTGTGGATGGAGGGGTTTGACCTCTTGGGTTTTGATTGGCGGGTAAATGGCTCAACCAGAATCCTCTTTCCAAGGAATGTGCTCGTGTCTGTCAGAGCAAAGAGCAGCTGGCAGGAGTAAAGACAGAAGATCAAGTCAGCTTTAAGTGTTAGAATAAGATCCTCACAGCTCTTCCTGCCATTTAACAGCACACCAGACTGTCTCACTTTAGACGCTCATTAGCCAAACCAAGACCAAGGACTTGTTATTGCAGTGCAGAGGGAACGCCTGCTCACGAAAAGGACACACTTGACTGCAACCTAATTCTGCCATTACACTTAAGGCCTGCTGCTAACATGAGCCTCCTATTGACACACAATGAGGCATCCACCATGTTTTCATAGACGCAAGTAATTGCAATCTCGATTTTTCTGAACTCTTGCACATTATTCACATAGCAAGGACTGCCACCACTGTTTACATTTTTACATTTTGGTTATGCACAACGGCACACTTTCTTGGATTTGCACTATTCCGTTTAATTTTATTTTAAGTTAAATGTGTTGTTTTACCTAGTTGCTGCTCTTCTATTTGCCTTGTAAATTGTATATTCTGTATTGTTGCCATTTTTTTTCTATTTTACTTGTATATTGCATATTTTCATGTATCGTTCTTGGCATTCAGTCTGTGGAAAACAAAGGAAGAATTTCATAGTATGACTGAGAACATGTTTCTTATTGTGCATATAACAATAAACACGTTGAATCTTGAAGGGACTGAAATGTTGTTCTGATGGCTCCTTGTGCATATATTCAATGCCAATGCTCTGCTGAGCTGCAGAAACACACACACACTCACACGTTCCCCCAGTCCCCGCCAATTGCAAGTGTTGAGGTGTTGAGTGTTGATGTAGCATAGCCTCTCACATACAGCAGTAAAATTACCAGTGAAGAAGCCTGAAGAGCACTGCTCTCAGGCTCTCGATGCCTCACTTCCCCCAACAGAATGAATTAACACTCACATTGATTAAAACAGTTTTTTTAAACATTTAAGGAGGATTTAGCATCAATTCTTCATAATGAACTTGAATAAAGGGACCCTCCACCATATGGACCCCTCTGCAACTACAGTATCATTCCCATCTTACAGAGATGTAACTTAAGTGCATTCTGTGGCTCGTGACCTTGATCTGCCTGTTTGCGGTCAGACAGCAGCACTGACGCAACTCACTAAGACCAAATATCACATTACCACAGACGACTGAAGACAGATTCGTCTCGGCTATGAGTGCAAACATTCATTACAAGAACAGGCCCTGGGACCCTGATTGCAGCCTCTACGTCCGATGATTGTTGACTGCAATGCCAGACTTTTTATCTTCAAATCCCAAACTTTCCTTTAACCCTAATCTATCACCTCAGTTATCCTGCGTGATTAATCGAGGGGCCTTAAATAACCAAGGCAGGGTTGATTAATCGAAAAGGGGTGAGATGATGAGATCTGGCCTCACAATGAATGTGCAGAGCCAGCACACACCTCGTACTTCTGTGGCCACTGCCATCTGTCTCCCAGTGGGAGTTGTTCCTCCACAGCGCCCCTATCGACTACGCAACAACATTGCTGGCACTTTTCTGACACATAAAACACAGATGTCCTTCTGTTATGGGAAGTCCTGCATCCTAGAGACCTAGCAGACTGTTTGGGGCCGCAGCTTTTTGAAAGACTAAAACAACAACATAATGCTTTCTCAGGCAGCTGCTATTCTTAGATCATCAAAACATTTATGCAACATAGCAACATGTAAATGCATTTCTTACTTGATGAGTTCTTACCTAAAGGGAAAAGTGATGATGACATGATATGTGTGAACGTGAGCCAGCACACGTCAACTGCCGTGTCCAGTGAGGGCTGAGACAGTGGCAGAGAGAGGTCTGCTAATGGTTCCCCTCGGGCAGCAGCCCTGGTGGCAGACAGACAGGGCAGACAGGTGGCACACACTCGGCTGTGGTAAATCTCTGCTCTGCTGGCAGACAGCACTCTTCTTTCCAAGCAGCAGTAAACGTGAACTAATACTGTACACCTTTCACTCTCAAGGTGAGGCGAGAAATAGCTCCCTGGATAAGCTGAGGGGGGTCATGTCTGTCTGAGTCTGTGTGGATGTATATTTCTATACTGTACATGCATGCTGTGCACATTTGATCAGTTCAGCAGTAACAGAGGTGAACCCAAGTTGATCCTGTCGGAGATGTTCACAATCTCCTGATGGTAAGTGTAAATGCTGGATTTGTTTAGCAGGGCTAAGTAGCTAACCCCTGTTGTTTGGCTCAGCAGTCATGGCTCTAGGTCTTAAGTATAAAAGTATCATAGTACCCACATAGTACATATCAGTGGTGTTTCTGGAGATACATGCATGCCTTAGATCAATGGTTCCCTCTTTTTGGCCTGTGAACCCTTATCCTGAAGCCATATCTTAAAATGTTTGATTTGAATAGTTTAAGAAGCATGACGATGTAAATGAATACAGTATTCCACAAGAAAAATCAGATATCACAAAAAAGTCAGAAACAGACAATAAATAAAACTACAGTCATTTTGTGCAGCTAAGTTTTGCAAGATTTTCATGAGCTGTTCGGTTTCTCATGACTTTCAGAAATACCACAAAACAACAACAACAACAAAAAACACATCTTTATAGGTAAGTGGAGCCTGTCTCATGGCAAACCCATATTATGGAAGTGTCTGTAAAAATGAATGATCACCATTTGAAATCCCAGTTATACAGTAAATTCACTGAATTGCGACCCTTGTTCTTCCAAGAAGCTGCCCTGTCAATTTTTCCACATTTGCAGGTCAAGCGAGTCATAAAATAAGAGATATGGACATCTTATCACTGTACTCATGCTTTTTCGGCTTCAATTCTGTATCCTGATCCTGTATCTATAAATGGCTAACCAGAGTGGACAGCAGGCACATGCGAGGAAACAACATCCCAATGCAATTAATATCACAGATAGAAAAGCTAAGAATAGATGATCAGGTCTGTAATGAAAGATGTGTACTAATAAGTATGGGTTGTTTCACACTAGACCTAAACCTGTCTATATTATTGTAGTGCTACATTTTTCATCCATCCGATAATGACTCCACATACTGGGCTAATGATATCATAAACACTGCAGTTTATTGCGGCTATTAATACGATGAGAGCTTTTTCAGACCCGTCTTATTAATTACACACTGATGAAATCTGACAGCGACGCTCCTGGAATGGGCAACAGCAGCACATTATTACCACTTGCTCTAACATTTTAAGATGGCAAACACACGATAATATAATGTAGTAAAACATTCCCATATCTCTCTCTCTCTCTCTCTCTCTCTCTCTCTCTCTCTCTCTCTCTTTGGTCTAATCTTTGGTTCCTCCTAATGACAACTATGAGATATAGAGAGTTTGACTAGATGTATAACTTGAGGCTTATACCACAGAGGACAGCTCAATTATTGCCAGACGAAATCCAACCATATACAGTACATGTATTCATAGAATAGTGATTAAGGTAAAATGTTCAGTCACATTTTGTTTATGTTCACGGAAGGCATAGATATACTGTAATACAGAGTCCCTGATCTGTTATTTGAATGATACAAACAGAGCAAGGACACCGCTAATACTGTAACTTCCCACTTGTACAGTCATTTCCCGATATAGACATTTTGTCGCTGTCACACTTATAATGTTACACACACCCTCGCGTAGATTAAATGACGTCCAAATATTCCCACTGCTATTATCTGATCATAGCATTGATAAAGAGTGCTGCAGCTTAGCACAGTCTTACTGGTCAAGGTTTACATTTTTCCACTGCGGCAGGAGAGGAGGAAGCGAGAGGAACACAGACTCTGTTAATTGGACATCGAGTGAGGCTAACAATAAGCTATGCATGGTGAGATTTGCCTTGGAGAGCCGGGGTAAGGATTTGGAGCAGAGGAGTTATAATTGGCCGTAAGATGAGGAGCTCAAGCCAGCTGTACACATTCTAACTGTGACATTGGACTCTTATTCCCCTCTTCTCCGTGAAAATGAGCTCAAGATTCGGAGCCCCGGGAGACATAATACATGTCACAGCCTACAATAATGGTTAATTTGAAATCATGTAGCACCCTTCTCTCTCTTTGCCGCCTCCCTCTGCTACCCTTTTCTATTCGACTTCCTCCTCTCTCCCCATCACTTTCTCCCTGAAATAACCCATTCATCCTAAAAAGGGTGTTCATCTTTCTTTTTTTTTTCTTTTTTTTGCCTCCTCCCCCAGCCCACCCCCGTACGCCATTAGTCCCATCCCTCCATGCTCTAACGACCAAATGCATTTCCTAGATTTTCTCTACAGCAGCCCCTTATTATCCTGGAGCTAATGTTTTAAATTCAATTGCAACAATCCATATCCAGGCCAATTTGCTGTCTCCTTTTTTTTAAAAGCGGCCCTCCCAACACAAGCTTTAGAGAGCACGTCTGTGGAGTGGAGATAAAAGCGTCTGCCTCACCATATATACAAGCATCTCATCCGAGAACAACACTGCGTTTGTTGGTAATATATTCACACAGAACGCCTTGACAACGCGCAGCCACCTCCTCCACATTTATAAAACACTAAAGTAAAAGGGGCTCAAAACATGCACGTGGAACCTGCAGCACACACATTCATAAATGTGCTCTCTCTCTCTTTCAAACACGCACACTCATGGGCGCACACTCACACACACACGCACACTTTCACATGCACAGACACACTTTCACATGACCTGCATTGCTCTCTTTCCAGCTGTAGGCAACTGCAGCAGTGGCTATTAATGTTTCACAACATAGTGTATCTGTGTCTGTCTCTCTTTTTTTTCTCTCTACTTTTTTCAAGGGCACACTGCCAGAGGGAAAGCGTAGGAGGGGTTTGGTGGAGGGCTGGGTGTTCAGACACAGACAATATTTCCCCCATCTCTTGTGCTTCAATGCTTCACTGCTCGCCAGACTCAATCACATGCGGTGTGCTTTCATGAATTAATAACAGGCACTTTGGAGGCCTGGCAGGAACATGGTGACCACACGCTGATGGAAGTTTAATGAGCAGCACGGGGACAGGGCCGCCATAGCATCGCCGGGGTCTCTCAGCGCACTAGGCCATGTCCCCTGTCCCTCCCAACAGAGACACTGTGTTTGGGCTCTCATTACCTAGATAAATATATCTGCCCTCTGGATCAGCCCACAGGCCCCGCTTCCACCCCGAGAGATGCTATCACGACCCTGATTACACTGCCCTGCCCATGGGACAATGGCTGGGCTGGAATCACAAGAACACAAACATCAGTCTCAATTCACTCCTGTGCTAAACATGAGGTCTTAGCACAGCGGCTGGGCCACAGCATGACATTGGTTCAGGATTGTTCAGGCAAAGATCGCTGAGAGCTGTGACTGGAGCAGGGTGCAATACTGTTTCCAATAGGCAATTATCTCAATCGGATCACATTTGGATTCAGGCAGTAGCACAGGGTAATTACGGAGGTCAGTAGCTAATAGTGTACCCCCCCCCCACACACACACACACACACACACACTCCCTCCTCCCAATGTTCCTCTCCTCCTTCCTTGCTATCCGAGCTCTCTGGGGACTGCCTACTGATGAGTCTCTGAGATGCAACACGCTCATTGATTTAAGACCCGCCACAGGCATTGATTTGAAATGGCTGAGGTACCAGGGCGCAGAGCACCCAGTCCGTCGTAATGACTAGATCAAATGCATCACACATCCTCAACGATCCGGTCGAATACAGACCAGGAAAAAATACAATCACACAAATAATTTCCTTTAAGACTCTTGAATCTATTTTTCGCTCCTTCCACACTTTAATCCACAGGAAGTGATTTGATCAATTGGTGTCCACAATGAATGTAATGCCGATAAGACTGCAACAAGAAAACTGCTCAAAACCATTGTTGGAATGCAAGTAAGAACATAGAGCTGCTATGGAGTATTATTTATATCAACGACTAACCTGACCATTATTTTCAACAAAAAATATATATATTTCTACTTAATATAAATACATATAATAATATTTATGTTATTCATGACAAAAATAATAAATGCTCACATTTAAGAAGCTTTAACCACAGGGTTTTGATTTAGCATTAAACTAACCAAGATCATTCTTAGTGTGGATGCAGCAGAACCAGAGATATTTTTCAGAGATTCTGTATGCTAGTAGCGGTTAACGTAGCCTCAAAGAGAGGAGCGGGCTGCAGAGATATGGTGGGTTCATGTCTTTCTCTAGACCACCAGTCGGAGGTGATAAACACAGTGTAAACAGACATTGATGAGTAAAATGGGGGCAGTTCCCCTTACAGTAGTGTGATGCTGATCAATAATATCAATAATATATACAGAATGTAACACTGACAAAAGCCATCATGAGTACTTTCACGTTTTCTAATTTAAAAGCATTTTGCGGATACTTTGAATGCAGGACTTTTACTTGGTATTGCTCTTTTTACACTGCGATATTGCCACTTTTATTTATATGTAAAACATCTAAATCTATCTCCAAGCCCAGCTCAAAACAGCACATGCACAATTATGCACATTCATATATTAGAGTGGTCTGTTGGTGCAATTTGTATTCAAAAAGTAACTGATGGCTTTAGAGGCAGATGTAATATGCACTTGTAATGAAATGGAAGGGCCTCCTTGAATTCCCCGATGTGGAGGGGTCTCTTGGTTTTCTTGCCTCTTGCACCTCTTGCTCTCATGTTTATATAACAGTATAGTCTCAATCATTCTCTCCAGCTGGTTGAAGGTTACCAGGGGCAAGAGGGGTAACAAATGGGCTCTGCGCACCATCTGAGAGCTAGCAGGCTGAAGGCTGGATAATGGCCTGTCATAATGGACAATATAGGCAGAACCCTCCTGAGACCAGGGAAACCAAAGAACAAGTAGGCTGAATTATTCATGGTTACCATGGCGGCCCGCACAGCTGCATTACATTAGGCTCTTCATTAGCCGTGCCGTATTCTACAAAAAGCTTGAAACTAAAATATGACCAATATTTCCCATTGAGGGAAGACATTATCATAAGCTCTCGAGGGGGTTTATTCCTGCTTAAATGTGCCTGAGTGCTGACCTTCCTCACCACAGTAATAATGTGGTGGGGATTAAAATGTGATTTCATCCACGACAAGAGCTTCTCATGCTTATTCTAATGATGGCTGCACTGTGACAGCTTGGGCTCGCCCGACACTGCAGTCATTTCCCACTAATAAGACACTTAACACAGGGCCTCTCGTTCCTCTCCTCTCTCTGAATACTGCAATGACGTAGACACGAGTAGGAAGGAAAATTGCACTCAGGGTTATATTTGTTTTTCACCTACATGTACGAATCCGTCGGTCACTCAGATTACATTTAGAGGATAATATGGAGAGTGTGGTATAACACTTTCTAGATGACAGATTTGTATGTTTTCCTGTATGCATACACTTTTTTTCTTACAGAAAATGCAGGAATTTATGCAACAACAAAAACAATTATACATCTAAGAATTTCAGAGCTTCTCAGCCAAATGCCTGAGCTCAGCTTGGTTGTTGTAGCATTCAAATTCCATTTCACTTCCATATGAACTCTGCAAAGCTATCAAATTGCCAACATTCAAGGCTGAGACAACAGTATAATTAACTGTGTGAAGCTCTTAAATCAAAATCTTTTAAGAATTTTTTTTTAATGTAATTTTGTAATTCCTCTTTGTAAACCCAATGATGCAGATTCGGACCTTTCAATACATAAGAAATTCAAAGTCTCTGTTTTTAGAATGCTGATGCTGCTAACAAGGCCAAAAAAGACTTGCACATGAATCTCTGTGGCAAAAATATGCTTTGCCTTAAAATAAAAGCATTTTTCCTTACAAGGCAAGTTTATTTATATATTAATTTAACATAAACACATATTAACAGTACACTTGTGTGTGTGAATGTTCATAATGTTGTATCAAATATGATAAATGTGAATATAAATATTCAGGTAATAGGCACCCGTAAAGCTTTAGACTTTAAATTGACACCATACGATACATATCCTCCTACTTACATAACGCACACACACACTGCTGTATTGATTGCTACATGAACCTATGATCTTGTTTAACTGAAATTGTGTGAGCAGCTTGCACTGCCCAGCAAGCGAAGCGAGAGGAGAGATGAAAGCGGCAGCACGTCAGCGCCCGGTGTTGCTATTTCAGTCATCGACCGTTGCACACACAGTACATCATTTATTCATAGGGTCAGTCTGTCAGAACAGGATGGCTCATGTTGGCCACTGTACCTCCAAAGCCTGCAGCTCAGGACCAGCCAACAGCTTGGAGGACAGTTTATAATACCTGCACAGTCAAAGTGACCCATCAGGTGGCTCTCAATTACCACAAGCGTCTTGTTTTACAGCCCACAAAGAGCTGGTGAGATATTTGACAGCAAGACTGGGGCAATTAGTCGTCTCACGTTCGACTTAATTCCATAAATGGGACCCGGACACATGTTGACACACATGCACACACAAGTACTTATCCCTTCAGCCTATAACACAGATAACCCACACACACCACACATGCATGCTACATGCAGCCAGTTATGCATGCATGACCTTTCATACACAAACAAATGTGCACAAAGACAGACACAGAAACCCATCCATCCATGCCAACACACACGCTGCACGCACGCACACACACACACACACACAGAGTTAAAGAATCCATTTTCCAGGGAAGCAAAATTATTAGCACTGCTGAAACATGAGCGGTTATCATAAAGTCAATACATTGTCATTATAAGTGAAGCCTGTTCCCTCGGACTGAAGATATTGATCCATTCATGTGCTTACTGGTCATCGACTCGGCCAGTAATTTGCTCCCCAACAGATTTCCAGATATGAGGTTTCTATTCCACGATGGCATGTGTCTCGGTAACACTCACCTCGAGCTGAGGCTCCCACACTGAAACCTTTTCAGCGATTCAATACCATTTAAATATGTCCAAGGTCTAGATCCTACATCTAATCACACAGGCAAAGATTGATGTTACAAACTAAATTAACAATTTACTTATCTAAATATTTATATCTACATCTGAAATTCTACGACAATTGGGCTAAACACCTCACCGCCTGATGAAAATCATGTGATTTGATTGTTTTCGGAACTGGTGTTTCCAAGATATAATGAGCAAACACATTACTTTCTCAAGCTTGCATTTGGTTACTTTTATTTCAAGTGGTGACACTTGTTTGAGTAGCCACTAATTATAAACCACCAAAATAATCTATTCGTCTTAATAGTCAATGACAAGGTCAGGACTAAATCAAGCCTTCTATAAGCAAGTGCCACTACTCACTTTATGCATACATTATTTACTGTAAGGGAACTAAAAAGAAGAAAAAGAATAGTCAATAGTTTATACAAAGATAATGGTGACTTAAACATCACTTCAGTAAAGAGTATTGAAATAGCTTGTTACTATCTGGCAAAATCAATGAAATTGCAGTTTGATTTTTTTCCACAGTGACCGGGCGATGACAAAAGTCAAGTGTACTGTTTGAGGAATTGGGGCTTTTGCTCAACAGTTATGCTGTCTTTCAAAACTCAAAAAAAGAGCAAACATCTTCCAAGCCGTTTGATCAAATCAAAGCAAAGCGATTATCCGTGGACTTCCACCTCCAGTGCTTTCACTCAGCCTCAGTGACAGGTCTGTTTGTCTTGAAACAATGCATTATTTAATTGGATATTGTTCAGAGGTAATTCAAATGCAGACCTAGTCATGAGAGCGGCCTTGAAGATTTGTTGGCTTAATCCTTTGAATGTGTGTATGCTGCGTGATTCAGCAATGCACTGGAGCAAAACCATGAGCAAAACCCAATCATTTGAAAAGAAAAAAAAATGCCCCCTTTAATATTCATAATCCCCTTTGAACTGTAAACTCCATCTGTAGTTTAAAGTGATGACTCGTTCAAAGCATAATCTTAATCCTTTTTTACGCAGCTTAGTTCTGAAACCAAAGGGAACTGGGGGGGAAATTGAAAGCTGCCATCAATGCAATAAAGCAGAATCAAATACAAGCAGAAGGGCACAATATAATACTCATACAAGGGCACTAATGCTGTTCATCTGTGTCTTTCACAGTAATGTAATGTTACAAAAGCCAGTGTGTCAACATTAGAAAACTAGATTTGCAAAAAATCCAACAGACACAAATCATAAAGAGTGTACAGTGTTGTGTTTATATTTGAACAACAAAGGGCTCACACTACTCACATAAGAGTAACCAAGATTAACTTTGCCGAAGTCAACGTGATGTTGAGGAGTAAGGTAGTACCAGTATCATCTGGAATAAAGTCTGCAAAAGGTAAAGGGATCTGAATAGTTTCTGAAGCAATGTATGTGTTGTGTATGTGCATATGATGGAATACATAGTACAATATGCACTGGTGTAGAGGTACCTCAATACAGTCATTAAGTACAATACTTAAGTAAATGTACTGTCTCATTTACATCCCACCGCTGTCCGAATTCTTCCAGATGTGATTTCAGCAAACAGAGTCTGATGAGTCCCACATCTGTTTTGGATGCCATTATACTTGTAATTACCACTGCTCCACTTTTGATTAGAACATCATATAACAATTGTGTTGGTGCAGAGCATGAATTGACTTAAAAAGAAAGAAAATGGAAGAAGTAATGACTCTATTACAAAACATGTTTTGTTTCCTATTACCTCAAAGGGACTCATTTGAAATACGCACCAAATCTCTGCAGCAACATTAAGTCGATCCAAAAACATGTTGTTGGCCTTTCTAGAGTCTGTTTTCGCTTAGCTTTGTGCAGTGATGAATGGAGCGCTGGGAGTTATGGATGGGTTAATTAGCAGTGAGCGCTCATCTCATTAGACAGGGAACGGCATCAGTGCTGAGTCTAACATGCTGTCAGAGCTACGATGACACATTCCTCCACAGACCTGCTGCAGCAGCGCCTGGGTTTCTCTGCTCTGATTATAGACGGTGACCACCTCCTCACTCACACACATCAGTACATCCTTACATCACACCACTCTATTCTACATTTACAAAATGGCTTAATGTGCAATTTTGTGAGCATGAATATTCATATATTCTTAAACGAAACGGTCTATCAACTTACGTGAACACGGACTCAGCTGCCCAAGCAGGTTTCTAGTAGCTAGTGTTTCCTTTCCTTTATTTCAAACATAGCCCAAATACTTCCAGTAAATAAGCATTTTACATGAAATAAAAGTATAGAGCAGCAATATCCCAAAGGTGCAGAAAATTAGAAATGAATAGAGATGCAGAAGGGAAAAAAACATATCTGGAAATGTGCTTTGGTCAATGAAGAAAGGAAGCTACACATTTTTTCACATCACTATACATATGGCCAGTAAGTACAGCCATATTTCACTAACCCCCAGTTCACTCGCTAGTCAAACTAGTTGTGAAATCACGGAGAGACCATTCTTGGAAGATTCACTGAAAAAAAGGTCTGTCACTATTCAATGGATAGGAAATCAAATATTGTGATTTACACATGTTATAAAAAATAACATTTCTCACTTCAGAATGTCCAAGGATTGTTTGGGGTGTGGGGTGGGTGGGGTTATAAATCTTTGAAAAAAAAATAATCAATAAAAATTGTTTATGAAAAAATAAATAAAATAAAATCAAAATGTTTCACATACTCTAATGACCACGTGTATTTTCACCACAGTTGCCTGTTCATTCTGACCAATTCACTTAGAAAATGGCCTGACACTCGATGCAAAGTATCTCCAATTTAAAATCTAATTAGGTTTGATGTGACTGAGTCATGGAGCAGGTGTGAATCCCTCTCCTTCCACACTTGACTGCTTATCTCTGACACGGGAAGCAATCCAGCAGCGCCAAGCCCCAGTCACATTTCCAAAGCACCTCGCTAACCATTTACACATCTTAATAATTTAATGATTCTGGCAATTGGACATTAACAATTCTTATTTTCTAATGAGAAAACCCTCAGGAGCCTTCTTCTCTGTGTTGGTCAAACACAGATCATTTGACAAATCATCCCCCCTTGTGCAGGCTTAATGTCTCGTGCATATTCATAGCTTTTTCAGATTTCCAATCAAAGTTGCTGGCAGGTCTCTGGAGTGAGATGCGCGCCTCTCACTCCTCTATGAATCATTCATGCTGTTTAGCTCACAGTTGTTTGGGTGCATCTGGCTCGGGGGGTGTATGGGGGCTGGCCAAATGGAGAGGCCACATGGCGGCTCCAGATGTTTTGCATTTGTATATGCACAGCTCATCAAAAGCAACAAGCAGCACCACCCTGGAGTCTGTGCCATCTGGGAGGCAACAGACAACAGCTTCTCAGGTATCCTGGTGAATCACTCTTTTTGAAAGGATGCAAGTTATTTTCAGGCAAACATCTAATGCAGCAATTCAGCGACTAACCAGTGTACGTAGGCTAGGGTTGGGCCGATAACCGTTTCAAGTTATAACGCTGAAAAAGTCAAGGTTTCAAAACCCCAAGTATTTTCCATCATACTGTTCTAAGGTATAGACATTTTGTATTACATTATTTATTGTATTATGTTATCATACATGTTGATTAATGTTAAGAAAATTCTATATGTTGTTTAAAAATAAAATTAATGTGATCTGAATTTTTTGTTTATTTTTTAACCAGAAATGTCAAAATAACATATTTCAGAGCTGTTATCACAATACCCGGATACTTGTTACGTGGTATTTTTGCTTAAGGTTATCATACCAGCAGAATATCATACCAGCCCATGTGTACCGTTTTTAAGTTTTGGCTTAACTTGCCTTTTAGTTTTCGCTGAATTGCATCACAACATCAATCAAAGTAATGAGAGAAATGTTTGGGAGATGAAGTTCACTTTTTGCACACAAAGTTTTTGAATATCTGTCAGGTCACATTATTCTGAGTTCTGTGTGCTATGTTCTCTGCCGGCTCTTTGTGTCCAGCCCCCTGTGCACATCACACCCATCCCCAGATCCCTGCCACTCTCAGTAAAATCATTATTTAGTCCTTTTGTAAGCAAGCAGTGTCCCAGATCGCAAATTAATCTTTCATATGTTTCGAAGATCTAGCCTTCTGTAATCCCATCTGTATGAGACACAACAAAGCACAGCCAGAGAGCGCACATGAATTATTCATTTATTTCTCATGAAAGGCTTTCGTTATGTCTGTCATGTTTCACTCTTGCAAGGAAAATCCATTGATCCTTGCCTTTTCTCTGACAACAAGAACAAACAAGCGACATCACATGGCTGTGCGTTTTCTCACACTCCGACACATAGATCTAACTAAAAAAGGACTGGCAATAAAGCATTGTATAATATGCATATGTGCATAATGTGTACACACATTATAAACGCTCACTCGCACACATACAGTAAGCACACCACATTAAACACATCTCCACGCTTCTTAACTAATAGCTGCAAGCGCAACCTCAGGGAAAACGCTTGATCTAGAAAGCAGTGGATTAAGTCACACGTGCCTTGCCACTAACCATTTATCTCCAAGAGTATTATAATACATCGGACCTGTCCTCTTTTTGACAAGTTGCCTTCATAATTCAGCGGAGCAGAATAGAGAAAACAGCATTGTTAACAAGAAAATGCTTTAAATCACAAGCATGGAGTACATTTCCTGTAAAATATTAATGTGGAAAATGTGTTTGTGTACAAGGAACAAAGGGCAGAGTGTTGTACAGCAATGGGCTGACAGTGCTGCAGGCTCCACAGACCGAGCTCTGCCTGCTCCAGCTATGGCCCACTGTGTATAGGGGGTTGGTTGACGGGGGGAAAGAGAGAGGGTCATTTATAATATATAGGCCTGCTGGAGCGTGAGGTGTTGGGTCTGCTTAGGTTAGTGTGCATAGCTCTGTGTGGCTGGTCTTCACCTTGCTCTCAGCACTATTACCTTATTTACATTAAAAGCTCCCCTCTGGAGACTTGAGTGTTTGGGAACTTGGGAGGCTGGATGGATAAGACACATCCAATTCACTAATACCTCCATTTTGACCGTGATGAGACGATGGCCTTACAAGGCTGGGAGCAGGCACAACTCTCCCTCTGCGAGTCAAACAGCCTTGTAAGTCCACATTAGTGTCTAGTTACCTGCGTTGTAATGAGGTTTGCTGGGCGGATGTCTGCTGCTGGGTGTTCCAGGTCGGAGGAATGTGACTGGATCCTGTTAAGAACAACAAAGTGTCTTTGTTTACATTCTCAGCAACGCTGAACTAATCATCCAACACATTTAAAAACGTGTGTCTGTGTACAAACTGCGTTATTAGCATAAATTATAGTACACCTGTAGCTTGTTCTATTTTTGTCACTCTAGCTTATTTCATAGTACACGGCAGCTCTGATATGACAAGATGCTTGTGCTGATTGTATGTACTTGACTATGTAGATTATACAGCAGCTTGCAGGATAAGAGTGCTGTTGTTGGCCCAGGCAGGCTGCCTCCTCCCTGCCTGTCAGCGCCAAGCGGAGATGAGCTTGTGGCCCATTCTGTCTGCTGTTAATCCTGCCTGTTCTGCTTTGTCAAAGCTGCTGTTTGAACAATGGAGCTGTCTTCTTGTCGGCTAATTTAGGAACAAACATTTGCCTGCGTAGCAAACAAGCTCTCCCAGGAAGTGCTATTAATAGGATAATTAAGCAGACGGTAATGAGCAGGATTACTGCTAATTATGACAAGATTTGTTTTGGCATTTGCCTGAGAGGCAGCGGAGTGTTAAAGTCTGCACAGGAGTTCATCACTGCACCGAGCGGTGAGCAGGCACCTGAGTAAACAGACTGGGACTCACAGGGGGGATGGCTGCGCTACATGCACTCGTGCATGTGCGTGTTTGCGGGTGGAAAGGTGGGGGCCGGGATAAACAGAGGGAAGATAATAGCAAAAGCACAACAATGCCAGAGGTACTGCCAGAAAAGGGGCTATCGCTTTGAAACAAGGTCAATCAGACCTGCCTCTATCGCACTCTCTGGCTGTGAGGGGCTGACCCTGTGCACAGTATTCATATCCTGAAGCTACTGAGAAATGCCCATCATTTCCTAGTGCAGCTTCAGAGGAAGACATCCAATATATAGGATAGTAAAAGAAAAGCAGCATGACACATTCTCACCTTTGAGAAGCTGTTACAAGTAAGATGTTTTAAAAAATGTTTTTACAAATCAGTTTATTGATTAATCAACTAATCATTTCCTTACGGCTCCCCACATTCTTTTGATTAATAAAACACTATTAAGATAATTCTAATAGGGAGAGGATAGTAGCTCTCATAGCTTAATATAGATAAGGACTGGTAAAAGCAATAATTCATAGTGATTATGACATTTGAATGGTGGATACAGACGAAGAAAAACTAATTAGGCATCTATGCAACATCTGTTTATTTGTTTCTGGTCTTTCAGGACATCCGACTTTAAAAGATTATACTAAATTAAAATGACTATTTTTTGCATCCTATCATGGGTGCAAAAAAAGCAGTGTTTTGTTTGAAGAAAGACCTGAATTAATTTCATGTGTATTAAATACATGATCACTTTTTTGTATGTCTTTGTTCATTTGCAGCTAATGAAAAGGGAAAAACGGCATATCTTCAGTTTTACCTAAACTAGATGTTTGATTATTTGTCTGCATATGTTTATTAGTAGTAACATTGTCATCATCCTCCCACATGATAAGAGATTCAATTAGACAGCTCCTGCCCAGGAAAATAGTAGGCGGAAGAATTAAACTGCGTGGTGACTTTAACCAAGATGAAACCTTAAATCAAAAGATTCAATCAGAAACTGACAACAAACAAGCCTAGTTGAGGTGAAGGGGAATCTTAATGCTATTGTAGCTAAAGCTCAGACAGTGAGCCGCCTCCATTAAAGCATGCCACACGGCCCAGCAGCTCCAGATAAGACAGCTGAGTCTGGGATTTACAGCTTTGGCTTATCGTCATCTTCACACCACTGTCTCACCCAGGGCAAGAGAACATGGCGCCCAAATCCTCAACGACTGGGAATCAAGTCTGTGTTTGGGGCTGTAGGTGCAAGTCCCAAGTCGGGCAAACAGGTACGTTAATGAGTTACAACTCTCAATGAGGATCCCCGATCTCGCTGCCTCCTCAAAAACACACAACGGCTTTGGCACGCTCACAATACTTTTTTATTCTGTAGCAGAAGCCAGGACAAGATTACAGAGAGAGGGAGAGCAGTGTGTGGAGCAGTGTTTCAGAAATAAAATTGCTTTTATTCCACCCAACATGTGTTCGCTGAGATTAAGGCATAATCTTACAACGTTTTATAAGAGCCCGTTTGGGGCCTTCCGGCTGATGCAGAAAAAAGTGGAGCAGGCCTGCTCTACTTTAAATCCTGTTTATTGAATTATAAAGAACCTTAAAGGATCAGGAATGTGACTCATACATCTAAATATTTGCGAGATTTTCACGTCAAAGCACATAATCACATAAAGTGTGCGATGTGTTGAGAAAACTTTTCTATCCATCAATTTATTTTCAAACTACAAAAATGAACTGCAATAACATAATGAGGACTGTATATCGCCGTTTTTGGGGGTATTAAATACGTCTTACTTCATATGTAAATTCACACAAGTCTGTACAATATCAATTACAAAAGCAAATCGGGTACGACACATGTAATTATCACTTTATTTAAGATTGAACATTAAAAGAGAGGGGGGAAAAAAAGATAAAAAGCAGAAGATTTGCAACCAAAACCTACTTCCAAATCCTGCTCTATTTTCAAACATAAGGCCATATTGGAAAATCCCTAACCTCAATTTATGTAATCCAAAGCCCTTGCATGAACTTCAGCTTCAGCTCATGGCTTTCAAGAGGTATTTGGAAGTTAAAGTCTCAGATCAGATTTGGACAGATTAGAATTAAGAGTTGGAAGTCTGGGAGGGGTGGATATGCGGATTTGCGCTGCTCTACGAGACGGCCTTGTCAGTGATAAGTTATACTGAGCCACGGGGTAAGAGGATTGCCCAGACTAATCCAAATCAAAAGACATACCATGTGAATTACATCCCGAAACAGGTTCTCTTACAGAGATTAGGAACCTGCATGTAAATCCTGTCATACTCTACTTGGCGCTGGAAGATGAGCCTGGAAGAACAAACAGCACATCTGTTTTATGCCCCGCTGCAACTGCTGGCACCAGGTCGGCAAACCCAAATCGTCGGTTTCCTTGATTACAGCTTTCGGTTTGCAATTCTTTAGAAGATTAGATATTCATTGATGAGACTATCTGGGCCAGGCGCACTAATTATTCACACCACATCTAAGGAAGTGCTTACACTGAGGGTTGAGAATAACCCTCCACTGGTGAGCTAACACCCAAAGACACCCACATAGCAGCCTGCTCACCCCTCCCTTTCTCTTTCTCACCATTCCTCCCTCCCACCATCAGTAAGCTAAGCTCTAGTTCAATGAAGCATTTATTTCTCTTCCTGTTTGACATGGGTGATTCTATCAAGGCATCTGGCAGCAAATGCTGTAATACAAGGCTTTCTGTTGAGACGTCAAAGAATGTTACTCTCTGCCGTAGTGAAAGAAAAAAAAATAGCTAACATTTTTCTCTCTCTTTTTTTTCTCTTCAAGTACTGAATCCCTGGCCCAGAAATGCTTCAAAGAGCACATGTCTGCTGGGACTGGCTGTGAAATGTAGAGCAGTGCTGGCTGCTTAGCTTTGCATTTCAGCCAGAGCAAGCTCATAAGAGCACTGCAGAAAAATCCGGGCTCCTTTCTCACCACAACATCTACAGAAGGTGTAATCATGTTACCGCAATGAAACAAAAAACACAACAACTGCAGTTTCATTACTTATCCACTACTGTTTCATACTGTCTGAAATGCATGGACATTGATGTGGATAATAAGACAAAATGAACCCAGAAGCCTTTGGGTTCAGGTTCATGGGAGAATGCAACTGATAGTAAACTGATGAATAATAATACAACTTAAATCATGTGCACAAGCGAGATACACGCATGGTAATTACCCTACGCATCAAGCCTTGTGAAAAATGCAGCAAACCAAAGCAATTTTGTTGTAGATTGAATGGATGTAAATGCTTTAGGGCACAGTGTAAATGGAGAGCACTGAGACGAAAGCAGTAGGAGCCGGCATAAGAAAAACCATCAAGCGGCGCTGGTGCAAAACTCCTTGCAGCTCTATGAAGCATGCCGAATAGAGGTCTCTCGCTGCAGTATAATGGCTCATAAAGCCGCAAATGGTATTTCCACTTCATTCAGTCTCAGGGCCAGGTTCCAAGCCTGCTCCTCCACAATGGAATTGAACCCATTAGCTATCGTTTAAAGAACCAGCAGGCAGTCACCACTCTGCCCGCGGGGAGGACGGGGTGTGGCGGCTGCCGAGGGGGGGGGGGGGGGGGCTGGGGGTGTTATGTTAGCCAGCTGAGGCTCCCGGGGATTGAGGTTCAAATCTTTGTTTATGTAGAAATAGTGGCGAGCACTTTAACCTCAGGATACCTCCCCTGTGGAGCAGATTAAGACGGTCAGATTGCGACTGGGTAGTGTAGTGTAGTGTAGGAGCAAGGCAGCTTTTGACAGACACATCACATCATTGATACTCAAGGTACAACACCAGCCCTGCGAATAAGGCAGCACCCGCAGGACACCTGTGCCTTCCTCAGGAGACGGCGGGTTACAAATTCCATGTGCATATTCATGAGTCTTATATCGAATGTTTGCACCGCTGATGTTTACCCAGACCATGAGATATGAATGATGAACAATTTGACCTTTGGAAACAGATTAGAATTTCAATCAAGTGACCACAAACCAATCCATAAAACTATATGAAAATGGAGAGCGGAGTCATGTAATGGCCTCAGGCTTAAAATGTCCTCTCATGGGTTTTTCACTAGTGCTCTCGGCACATAGGAGTAGTCAGATTTAAATTTATACAAGCATATAAATCAGAATATATTAAGCTGATTGGACTCTCTTTCGTGCTGTATATATGCTCCATACATTGCAGCCTGTCAGCTTTTGTTCTTGTGGCTGACCTTTGTCTGCGTGGGCCTCATAACTGACATTTTCAATTACACTGCAAACAACTTATCAATATGCATGGATTTCCCAGCCAATATCAGAGCAAACAGAGTCGTTTGGAGAGCCCAGTCTGTCAGGGGAGAGAAATAGGGCAGACATGTCAAGGTCAGGATTTTGTTAATGAGGGACGGGCCGCTGAATAATTGAATGGGCTGAGCAGTATCGACTGTTGAAGCAGAAGCGTTTAAAGCGCTGGCGATCGTTAAGGAAAATCCTCCCAGCACTTTATGTTCCATGGCAGTAATTTATGCACGGGCATCCAAGCGGGTGCCCTATGGTTCACAGCACTGAATGCACAAAGCAATGAGTGGATTAGCCAAGCACACTCTAGAAACAGCAGCCAAGCGTGCAAGTCATTCCCGTGGATGAAGTAATGACTCTGGCAGCGCAATTATTCAGCTGTGCATTTCAAATACACAGACAAATGGCAACGAGCGTGGAATATTTGTTGTGTGTACCTAGCATGCAGGAACATGGAAAAAGAGAGCTAATTGTGAACAGAATGTCAAAGCTGAAAGTGATCAATCTGCAAATGATGGATCACGCAAAGCACACTCCAACACAGAGCTGCAGCAGAGCTGGAGGTTGAGTCAGAGCAAGGGAAACGTAAAATATTTTTTTCATCCTGTGTAAACAAGGATCCTCGAGAAAAAAACAACAACAACCTGCTGAGCAACTAAACTGGTGACATCAGTTGGTACTGTGGGATTCCCTGGCAGACACAACTGTGATTTTTGGCCACAGTGAACAAGTTCTGATAATTATGGGATCAACGCGGCAGATGTAAATACATGTAAACAAGCTAAGTAATACTGCTTTAGCCAAATGCGCCCTTTGTTTTGAGCGCAATCTCGGCCATTTTTAATCTGTACCAGGAACCGCTCAAGCTGTTGTTGTTGTTGCCGTATAACATACTCTAGCAGTTCTCGGGGCCTTTAAACCTCCACCCCTTTCTCCTGTCTGTAGGTTGGCAGCTTTAGGGGGGCAGGGGGGGGGGGGGCACCTCTAATCCCTCTATGTAATTACTGCTCCCTGCAACGGCCAGACCATCTCTGTGTAAATCAGATTAGCTGACCTAAATCGCTCTCATTTCTCTCTAGCCCATCAAACAATTCCTTATCTACACCCAGAGAGCTAAACAACACACAGACAGACACCACTCCTCCAGCCTCCTGTCCCCCCAAAGACATGGCCTTGTTTATTTGATCAGCGCAGGAAAAGCAAACAGTTTCTCCATGATACACAAACAGGCTGGGCTGGGCCAGGGCCCTGCTGGGTGGGCCAGAGAGCACTGGGGGTATATAGGGCTGAGTCACTGGCGCGGCTGAAGAAGACATGCAGATAACTATCTCCATCACGTCCGCAAAAGGAAAAAAAAAACGCCAAAGGAAGCGAGGCGGGGAAGATACATGACACGGACGGCGGTGTTGCTCAATGTGCGGTAAATAAAGGTCACCGAACATGATAGAGATGTATTGCTTGCTCCCTCTCGGTGCTGCCTCCTTCCTTCCCATCCAATTTATTCCTCGGGTCATTCATTTACAACTTTGATAGAGAGAGAGAGGGAGAGAGAGAGAGAGGGTGTGAAGGGGAGGGGGTGTATAGAGAGGAAACGCTGCTCTTCACTGGGAATAGAGACAGGCTAAAGTAAAGAGGGGGAACAAATGAGGTCTGTGATCCTGCCTGGCCCCCTCCTCCCTCCCCCTCCTGAGCCCCAATCAGGCTGAACCACTGCTCTCAGCGCGACAGCCAGGGCCTTTGTTGCCGTCTGAATGGAGGTTAAATATCCCTCGAAATCAGAGCTCTTTGGCTTTCTGGACGCATAGTCAGAGAGACCCCAGTGCCTTTCACATGCTAATGCCCTGTGTTTTTTATTTCCTTTGTAACCATGGTTAGACAGCGGTATCATGCTAAAGGGCGATGAATAAAAGCGAGTGAATTTGTTTTTTTTTCTTCTCCCTTTTTTCTCCTCTCTCCTCTTTTCTCCCATCCACCCACCCATCCCTCCCCCCTCCCTCTTTTATCACCATCTCTTCAAAGCCAGTCCACATTCCACCCCGCCCCCCCCCCTCCTGCAGGGGTTTAAAAAAGCACAGATGGTCTCTCCTGACCCGCTATTCATCATTGTGTCAAAAGCTTTGTCAGAATAAATGCTCCACAACAACAAGCCGAAGGATTTTATTTGTTTCTATTGACGGGGCCCCCGTTAATTTCGCCGACGTCTCATTAGGCTTAAACCGGCAATTAATTTATTTTGTTCTCATTAAAATGGCTAATTCTAAAACATGAACCGCGCTGACAATGAGTGCTGCTCCGAGCCAAAGCCAGACAGCGATTCTGCCCGCCACCAAGCTACTGGAGCGTGAAGCAGGCAGGTAGAGGGAGAAAATTGAAGAGCAGGAGGGAGCGTGATATGAGCAGTGTGTGTGTGTGTGTGTGTGTGCGCACGCGCATATATGTGTGTGTGGTGGGGGGTTGGGGGAATGAGAAAGTGGTGGCAAGAGCAGGAAGGAACGAGGGAGAGCCCAGACAAAAGCCTCTGTTAATTTGTAGACGCCCTTAACACGAGGCATGGATGGCAACTCATTAACTGCTTGCAGATTTTTTTTTGCCTGTCGAGGGATCAAGTGGCCCTCAGGAGTAAAGGTTGCAATCATCTGTTGGTGGCAGTAGCATGCACTCGACTGAAAAAAAATAAAAATAAAATGATAGCAGGATAAATCAAAATACAAATGGGAACAAAAGAAAAAAATGAAAAGCGCACTCTGGGAACCAAGGTAGTCATTTTTCTATTGGAAGTGTGCTCACAAAAGCTATACCGTGCCTGCACTCCGTAATGGCAGTGCAAGCTGTCATTATGGCCAAGGATATATGGAAGCCTCATAATATCCAGAGATTGGTAGTTTGTTAGACAGCACTGTACAATTTGCTGCAGCCTTGAAGGATCCTTGAGCCTCTCTTGACAATTTACCGAGGGAATTGCCGGAGCGTTGCCTTTTGTCTGCTGGAGACACAGGGGCAATTATCCAGCCTCCTGTAATGTTTCCCTGACTTTAATCTCCTGGCTGAGAGCGTAAAACAGAATGGGTAAGGTTTCAGAGTGCCTCTGGGTTCTATTAACACGCAACTGCTGTTTCTGTTCAGGCCAGGCAGCCAAGAAAGGACTGCAATCTGACAGACAGGCCTCCCCTGGGCTTTTAGGGAGAAAACATGATTATGTCATAATATATTTTTCGAAAAGAGATCCATTTGAAAGATTGCCCCACTGTCTTTTCAATCTAACATGGCCGTGCTTTTGTCGGGCACAGTGGGAGCACAGGGAATGACAGATGCTTCAATGAACCAAACAGGAATAGAAATAAAGTGTTTACCAGGAAAAAATAAAATCACCAGAGACAGGAAGCAGGGCCAAGAAAATCCAGCTTCACTAACAATTTCATCAAAGAGTTGTATTAGTTTGGTGTCAAAATGTTCAGTGGTTTACTTAAATGTATATATAAAAAAAAAATTATAGATTATTTTTGTCCAGTTTCGCTTTTATTAGACAGATTTGGAGAGACAGAGTTGAAATGGGGCAAAGAGGGGAGGACATGCAGAGAACCGACCACGTGCCGGATACGAACCGGGTCTGCTGCGGTGAGGACTGAGCCTCTAGGTGGACGCTCTAACCATTACACCACAAGCGCACCCAAATGTATATATTTTTTAAGTAAATAACATGCAGAACTGGCTTGATCGTAATCTCACCTCTCACTGTTTTTATAATAATTCATACATGCCGCTACAAAGGACATTTCAGAAAGACATTACAGCTGCAACAATAAATCCACTCGTTAATTAACAGATCAACAGATTTTTAAATAATTGATTCATAATCTTAAAGGAAAAATGTCAAAAAAGTTTGGTTGTCCCACCTACTCATATGCTTTTCTTTGTTAGATTTTATCACTTTTGGGATAAAACTGTTGGTTGGATAAAACGAAAATACTACTACTACTACATTTTCCACCGTATTATCTAACTTGAGTTGAAAAGATTGAAATGTTGTTCAAAGCACTGTTTGATTGGTTCCTGAGGTCCTGTAGCTGTGTCTGTCCAGTGTCCAATCAACTAAATGATATCGAAACATATCACTTTGTGGCTGGGAATAGGACTTGAGCTTCACAAACAGAGTATTTGGGAAGGGCTGAGCTCTTCAGCACAGAGAACATGCAGCCGTCACTTCAACACTTACTGTATGTGTTAAAGCTTTCCAAAAAGCCATAGAGACAGGGCCGGGCAATCTTGTGATCAAAGTATATGCTCCCTGCACCTCTCCAGTCATGAATATAGCACACTACAGCAATGAATGATATGTGAGCATTGAGTTGTTAGGAAAGCAAAGGGCCCAGTGTCTCCCTAATAGAGTACGATATGCTGCGTATGAGACGGTTATATTGCTCGGATAATGAGTACAAACATGACCTTTCCTAGTCAATCCACTGTACTGTTACTTACAATAGTACATGGCTGAAATGTACACTCATAAATTCCTCTGAGATTAGGTTATACTTACGATGGGTTTCCTGAAATAAAGACATACTTCTTCAAATCAGATCATTCAAGTTGGTGGATGATATAATAAATTATGTTGGAAAGTACAATCTGCAATAGAGGTGGACATACAGTCATGCCCAAAATTATTCATACCCCTGGCACATTTTTACTTAAAGTTACTTTTATTCAACCAGCAAGTTTTTTCTTGATTGTAAATGACACAGGCTTCTCCCAGAAGATAATAAGACAATGTACAAGAGGCATCATTGTGGAAAAAAATATTGCCCATTCATCTTTACCAATGAGCTCCACCTCTTTCAGTTTGGAGGGTCTCACTGCCATCACCCTGATCTTTAGCTCCCTCCACAGATTCTGAATTGTATTCAAGTCAGGTCTCTGGCTGGGCCACTGTAAAACGTTAATGTGTTAGTCCGCTAACCATTTCTTCACCACTTTTGCTTTGTGTTTTGGGTCGTTGTCGTATTATTAAAAAAATACAAGAAGTTCAGCATGGTGGGAAATCTCAAAGGAAGCCAAAAGTTATACCTGTACTGGTCAGGAGGATAGTGAGAGAGGTGAAAAATAATCCGAGGATCACCACGAAGGCCATCCTAGTTAATCTTGGCTCTGCTGGAGGCAACGTCTCATGGCAGACAATCCAACGGATACTGCTCACTGCTGGGTTCCTTGGACGCAGAACAAGGAGGATGACACTTCTCCAGATAAGGCACACAAAAGCCCGCTTGTCCTTTGCAAATGCTCATCTGAACAAAAAAGACTTCTGGTTTTATGGTCAGAAGATGAAACTAAATTGAATTTTTTGGCCATAATGATGTATCCTTCATTTGGCATAAAAAAGGTGAAGCCTTCAACCCAAAGAACACCATCCCCACTGTCAAACAATGTGGTGGGAACCTAATGCTTTTTTTGGGCCAATGGACCAGGGAACCTAATCACAGTAAATGGCACCATGAAAAAAGAGCAATACATCAAGATTCCCAACAACAACATCAGGCAGTGGGCAGAGACACTTGGCCTTGGGCACCAGTGGACATTTCAGCAGGACAACGACCCAAAACACAAAGCAAGAGGGGTGAAGAAATGGTTAGCGGACAAACACATTAATGTTTAACAGTGGCCCAGCCAGAGTCCTGACTTGAAGACCCTACAAACTGAAAGAGTTGGAGCTCATTGCTAAAGATGAATAGGCAATATTTTTTTCCACAATGATGCCAAAGTAAATCTTATTCTCAGTAGGCATCTAAATTATTTACAACGTAATTTGATTGGACACGGGCTAACCTGCCAGCCTACCAAGTGAGGACACCCATTTTCTGAGACACAATGCCTCCAATTAAGTAGCCTAGCCTATAAACCTGGACAACAAACTCCAAAATGTCTTTAAAAAAATGTAAATAAAGGGCTGAATTTGCTAACTGAGTTTGCTTGATTTTATTGTTGCTGCTGTTTTTTTCTTTGTTCTGCTTTTTGTTACATCAGCTGATATCAAATACTCACCCACTTTGGAGCACCTTTTGTTAGCTTGAGTTCATGTCGGATCTGCGGGAATTAAAAGGTATTTAAATGTCCATACGAATACATCAGGTCATGGGTGCAACAGAAATCCACTTCTCTGCTTTTCTTTGCCTATGTTGCTGACGGCGATTTTTTTGGCCAGGATAAACTCACCACTTCCGTAGTCATCCTGAAGTGAGCTAACGGTTAGCAGGACACGACTAACCATTAGCTGGGAACATCTGGTCAAGCTTACCCAAAGGCCTATGTCAGGTACAAACATGTAGGCTATTGTGTCAGCTGCTTAGTTTAGCTTACTGGTCACTCACAACAAACTATTTTGTCAGGCTTATTTGCTATTTTTAACAATGTTTCCTGCACATTTATAACATTGAATTGATGATGTAGGCTACAACACTAACTATAGTAGGCTTACATACATGTTGTATGTGCTGGCTCTGCTTTTATAGCCTAGGTGACCTACAATATAGCCTAAGAGGCCTGTCACCGCCAGAACATCAAAGCCTTTGTTAAAGGTGCTCTGAGTAACTTTCAGATTGTGTTCATTCTAGCGGCCCTTTTGGACAAAAGCGGTGGTGTTTTTACTACCCCAGCAGTTGTCCCTGGGTAAGTGTAGGCTACTGATGACAAAGGCACTAAGTAAAACTTTATAAAAATAGCATTCTTTGCATGGTGTTCATTGAACGTTTGCTGTTACATGTACGTAAAGTATAGTGCTGTTGAGTATCACTTAAATTTGTTGATGATACATAAAATATCTTATCCAACAACCCCAGAGAGAACAACAGAGATAAATAACAGCCCTTTGCAGTTTAAAAAGTGCTTCAATATTTTGGTCCTGTATTTAACATGGTGTTGAATCTATACAAATAATTATTGATATTAATTGAGATAAATCCATATTAACTATTTAGCAAATCCCCCCTCTTTAATTCAGAGCAAGTGATCATGTTGTTAATCCTAGATAAAGATATCTTACAAGTAAACACAGAGAGAAAGGGGGGCAAAGGGAAACCCAGCTCTTCCACTTCAGCTAAATACTATTTCCTCTATAATTAACCACGTTGCTCATACACCTCCAGCTGTGCCTTAATCAAAGAATGTGTGTGGAAATATAATTAGTTAGCAATGTTAGCATAATGTCCATAATAAAGAAGTACTTGTAGTTGTCTTGATCTCAACATCAAAGAGCGTGTTGTTTCCTTCTCGGGGCATTAGTATAATACAAATCTAATTACTCTGGGTATTGAATTACTGGATTTTAGTGGATAGTTGGAACAAGCACAAAGGAATGTCTTGACAGCATGCAGTCTGGCCTTCAAGAGAAAAACAGCCATTACAAAAAAACATTCAAGAAGATGGCTAAACAACTATACTGATAATGTGTGGTCCTCTGCTCCTCTGGACATGTCATGAGGGACACAGACAAACCTGCCCCGGTGCAGACAGTCCCTTAACCTCAATATCTAAAATAGCATCCAGTCCATTACTGGGCCCGTTTCCTCTCACTAAGCTCTAAGACTCCAAAGGGTGAAGTGCAACACCACGTTCTCGTGTAGAAAGTCCTGTGAACATCAGTAGTCTGAACACAGCAGCGAAAGAAGCAGCTGCGGTGGCGGCGGGGCAGCAACAATCCAGCCTAATCCAAATGAATCCGGGTCTCCCAGGTTTGTTCATCCTGGCTGGAGGGTGATGACTGCTCTGCTCTGCTGGGGTGCTTATCTGCTGTCAGTGGTCGGCGGCTGTACAGGCCTTGTGTTATCAGGGCTCAGCCTGCTCAGGGATTGGAGGGCCCAATGGAAAGTAAACACAGAACCTGTCCTTTGCTTATCTATCACAGGATAGTGTGTGTGTGTGTGTGTGTGTGTGTGTGTGTGTGTGTGTGAGATGCACAGGGAGAAAAGAGAGAGAAGCTTGTTTCCATGGCAACCTCCTCCTTTAACCCCCCCTCCCTCTAGAGGAGAACCCTGGTGGTCTTTGTGTAATGCGATTCCACTAGAATGCACTGTGGATTAGAGCTGCACTGCCTTCGGGCCCTAAGCAGGGCAACAGTGAAGACATTATTACCCAGATCAAATGCTGTAATCACTAGGCACTGGGGGCTTTCACATCCATTGCAGATAAAACCTAGGACTGGCAATACTCAGGTGATTAGGGGATTATTATTTTGCATTTCAGCACGGTGCCAGTCCCTCGCTGCTGGGAAAAAGGAAAAACCCTGATGCTGTGTGTGATGGATGGGGGAGGGTGGAAAACATAATGCCAGCCAAATGAAGCAGCCAGAATTCTGGTGGACTGTTATCAATGCCTGGCAACTAAAGCAAAAAATAAATACATTCACACAGTAGTTTGCATGTGCAAGCCCACATATTGGCATTACAGACCTCCCTTGATTTTGCTCTATAGTCTTGGTGCTAACAATCCAAGCAGAAGCAGGGAATTGGAGTCCGTTCTCATGTTTAGAGCTGCTGTAAAACACTTACCATTGTAGCTCCCTTAGTCTGCACTGTAGCCCACTAAACAGAACAGGGCAGCCTGGACTTTTTGAATGAGAATCTACTGAAAGCCCCCCATTAAGAGGTGGATCAGCGGAAGGCGAGACAATGACCCCCTCAGTGTCCAGCAGTAGGCACTCAGGAGGTACAACCTTTCATCTGCAGATATTCCACTGTTTGATTAAGCGAGGAATAAAATTCTACTTGAACAAGGAGCTTAAGCTACAAATGCACACAGGAAGAACACACTTGAGCAATGTGGGAAAAGAAAGACTATAGCCTTTAACAAATGAGCCCGTGAGAGCAGAGCATGGCGGCTGGCTCCATGCTGAAAGCATCCGGCCCTGCTTTTATTATCTAACAATAACATCTCTGACGAGGCAGCCGTATGAAGGGCTCACAGCTTCACGCACAGAGTCCTAGAAGAGCCATAGATGTGGAGTGGAAGGACTGGGCCATTCACCTCGTCTTGCCAAAAAGTACTCAACTACCAAAAGACCACTCAAGAGAACTCGAGAGCAGTGTTTGCGTCATATATCTGAAGTGGCACTGCATGAAAACTCTGCTTTATTGTATCACTCGGCTTTGCGCTTCCCAACACACATACTATGGCTACAACTCTGAAGAAGAAAAAAGTGGTAGCTGAGTCAGAGCGACCACAGTCTGTAGCGGTACACTTTGACGTTGAAAGCAACACCAAGATCATCCCTCAAATATTAATGCAAGTGCAGTAATTTTCTGAGTTACAGCCATCCCAGTCCCTAGTAGCTTGTCTAACAGCACCCAAAATGTCTTCCTCTCATGTCTGTGGTTCTCCTGAGACAGTTGTCAGTCCCTATCTGAATGCATTTACTGCCAAGGAGAGTCTTTTAGTCTAAGTCAGACATTTCTGGTTTACATCAGAGCCAAGAGACATTCATGTCAATTTAGCATATTTCCCTTCGTTACTGGTGCAGTCGACAAGTCGCTCCAGCCAGCTTAGTTTAGCATAAGGCACCGAAACAAGAGGAAACAGCTAGTGTGGCTGGATCCACGGCCGGTAACCTTACCAAGGTCTGCCCACCAACACACATTACACCTTGTCTGTTCAATTTGTAAAACCAAAAAAATTAACATTTTGTGGGTTCTATGCTAGGTTCATTATCATTTTGTTTTACCAGGTGCAGCAACTTCTTGGAGTCTTGTAATTATTTTGATTAGAAGTAACGTTGTCAGTAGACTTTTGGACAGAGCAAGGCTAGCAGTAGCTCTGTTGTCAATTGTTATGCAAAGCAAAGCCAACTGGCTGCGAGAGCTTTTCTATGTTCCCATAGCTCTATGTTCACACATTTCTAAGTAATTTAGCTATATAATTGAGCATAGTATTTCTGTGTGTGTCTGTGTCACTCCTATTCTAACCTCTCCCTCAACTTGTCCTAACCCTAACCACCCAGCTGTGATGCCTGAACCTAATCGCCAATTTCAGGATCATAGGGCTATGGGACCATCGGGCTTTGGGATGACCCCCTGGCTGATAGCCTCTTAGTTTTTTACTTTAGCCCTACATGAGCCATATGTTTAACGTCAATCTTCCCATCTTACTCTTGGTAAGAAAGCAAACAAGCTTAGTTATTTATTTCCCAAAATATCAAGCGATTCCTTTCAAACTGTTAAATGTAGCATGGCACAAGCGCTACAGAAATTCAGTCAAGATGATTTTTTATAGAAAAACAGTTTATTGATTTATCAACAACTGCCAACTGTACAATCCTTAGGGATGATGAAATGCGTATGCTACACAGTTTAGAGACCATTCCTGACTATGAGAAGATTGTTGTTGAATTTTATGAAGTACTTCATAAGAAAGCAAACAGAGTATACCCAAAAATGTCAAATGTGGTAATGGCTTTCTCTGCCACCTTTATGGGTAACCATGTAAGTCTTGCACATCAGTCACATAGAGTCAAATGAGAGGCAATAATTAACACTTAGACTGATCACTAAACTTTGCTGAGTGGAGAAATAAAGATTCATACATTAGTCAAGTCACAGCTCCTTCTCCATACAACCCAGTAGTCCTCCGATTGATAGTTATCCATTTAAATGTAATTGAAATCAGCCAGTGTTGAGTGACAGGTCTTCATTTCAAAGTTGAACCGCTGCTGACTAGGATCAAATGGTCCAAGAAACTGGAAACCATGAGTTTCTCCCTCTTCGACTTTAAAAAATGCGTCTTTCCAGAATTCTCCACTGCTAAAATCCATGGGACAAATGTCTGTGTTACAGCAATTAGTGAAGAAAAAATGTGGTTGTCGGGGAGAAAAAAAAATCCAAATTAGATTTCCGAAAAGGTCATTCCGGACAAAGAGCATGAAAAGAAGGCAGAGGAGGGAAAAAACTGAAATAGAATATCCGCTTACAAAGTCCTAATCTAATTTCCACCCCCAGAGGGAACAGAAATATCACGGAGAGAACAAGAAAGAACCATCACAAGCGTAACTGGACACCAAAATATAAATCTATAAAAGGCCTTTTATTACTCCATTATGTACACTTTTCACAGGACCTCCAAGGAAAAGCTCCAGAGCGAAGCGCCGCTTCTAGTTGCGTCATGGAACTGTATCTCCACATTAAAAAGGACGAATAAAAAAAGAAATATCCAACAAACAGAAAAACAGCAAGACATTATTTTCTTCGTAGTGCCTTGGGGAACTGCACTTGCTGTACAAGTGTTAGTTGGGTGAAGAAGGGCAGAGCTGAAGGTCACAGCATCCAGGGCCACAACAGCACCATCGTTCAAGTCAGACTGGCACTGCCAAACGTCCATGCCCATCCAACCCGGGGCTGCAGGCAACATCCATGCTGTCCGTGTGAGGGAAGTTAGATGGAGGAAGAGTCTACTTTTCCTGAGCACGAACATGCTCCAAACCAAAGCAGACTGTTCTAGTAGATCACTTCATATACGGTGGCCTTCTTGTCACCGGAGCCTGTCACAATGTACTTGTCGTCCGTCGAGATGTCACAGCTCAGGACAGATGAGGATTCCTTGGACTGAGGAAGATGGAAAAAATAAAAAACATGTTAGTCCTGGAGGCAGTTAACATTTTAAAATCACACTTGAAGTTAAGCGAAGAGGACTGGCTGACAACATTGCAAGATTATATTGCAAACGACATCGAGTTCTGGCCTGATGCCCCTCAAAAAGACTTCTTTGTCAGGTCAATAATTCCGGGTCAGTTTTCACTGATAGGAGAATCCTGTCAGACAGCGGTCGCTCTGCCCTTCATCTCAAGAGACAACTGTGTATACTTTTGGAACTGGCTGCAGACAGAGTGTATTGATCTGCATACCTGGAATATGCTGGCGCCGTAAGGAGTCCTCCAAGCGTTCAACAGATTGTCTTTCCCAGTGCTTACGAACCATTTACCTGCAAGGAAAACAACAATGTAGTCAGGCCTCCTTTGACTATCAATGTGACAAATGACAAAGGTCTGTATCCTTAAAAATATGACATGCATTCATACTCTTAAAGGGTACTTTGGTTTTGGCACAAAATAAAAACAGGACAGGCCCCTGTGCGATAAAATACATTCATCATTATCAATGTATTTTTTATGCGTGGGTGTTCGTACCACAGTAGGCGAACTTGAGGGAGAGGACACAGCTCTCGTGCAGGTGAAGCTGATACTTGTCAGGCTTGGAATGGTGTAGCACCTCCACGTTGCTGCTCTCCATGCCGACAGCTAGCCACTCTCCGGTCGGACAGTAGCCCAAAGAGAAGATCTAGAAACGGGATGGAAGAGTAATTACTGACAGCTCTGGGGCTAGAAAGAAAAAAACTGTCCTTCACGTTGTCCATTTCTTCTCTGTAACAAGGCTGTACCTGTGAAGTGAAGTCATGCTGCTGCAGCTGTCGACCTTCCCTCAGATCCCAGGAGCGAACAGTGTTGTCAAGACCGCCTGTCCACAGCTTAGTGCCATCATGGGATATGTCAATACAGCTAGCACCATCCGTGTGACCCTGGAACTGCCTGCAATCAAAGTCAGAAGGCATACAAACATTTATTGACAAATCCTTTTAAAATGACTAACACAACGGCAATCCTGTGGTGAGGCAAAAAGCCCACACAGTGTGAGTAAAGGGCTTTCTTCTGACCTAACGAGAGTTTGGTTGTGCAGGTCCCAAACGGCAATGTTTCCATCGCTGCAGCAGGAGAAGCAGACTTTGGCGTCGGGGCTGATGGCCAAGGCGTAGCACGCTGGGGCCGAGGACGTGAGTTCAGCCTTGATGCGGGGTGTCTGAGAGGCCAGGTCCCAGATGGTCAATGTGCTGGCCTCACCACCAACAATCAATGTGCGGCCATCAGGCAGCAGCTTACAGGAGCGGATGTAGTTATCTCTGTTCTGTTGCACAGAGGACAAAGAAAGTCAATATGTGTTCTGGGCAGCGGAACTAGAGAGAGATTTAGGAGCAAATTGTGGGAAAGAGTATACAATTCTGTCCATCTTATTAAACCAAACCAAGGGTATTCTCAAACAGAGGCTGTTATATTTGCAACAGGTTTTTAAGTTGGTTTCTTACTTTGTTTCATTTTGTTTCACAACAACTGCTCAAAAAGAATTTAGTGTAACAAAAAGTTGTTGATGAAGTTGCAGCGGTGCTCACCAGACAGTCCAGTTGGGACACAGGGCTCTTGCTGCCGGGTTGGCTGATGTCCCAGATTTTGACACAGCCTTTGCCACCAGTGTAGACGTGACGCGTGGGGTTGCTAATGGTAACAGCGCATACCACCTCACCGTGGCTCAGCGTGTTGATCTGACGGGCGTGGCGTGGAATACCCGGGCCAATGAGGGCGTCGGGCGGGAAGGGCACGGGCTGCATCTGACCATCTGCACTGACGTGAAAGGAGTAAGCCCTGATTGAAAAAAGACAGACGTGTGTTAGTGTTTTATATTAGTTATGTTCTTTTTTTTTATGTACGATTACAAAAACACATGTGGTGAGACACTTACGGTTTGCCACCAGAAATGGATGTGAGGCTGGATGGAAGGCCTGGAGCTCTCATGTGGGTGTGAGGATCAAATCCCTACAGAAATTACAAAATGGAAACCATTTAGTAAAAGATCTATTATGAACAAATCCACATGGTGTTACTCTAACTGGAATAGTTTGAAACTTTAATTTCGTGTCTGGAGTTAGATAAAAAGATTGATACCCCCTCGTTTGTTATTTAATATGAAACGACAGCCAGCAGTCGACACGCTTATAACAATATCATCAACTAGGTCTGTCCAAAGGTAGCAGATGGAAACAGCTCCATAGTGATACTAGAGGTTTAACAATCTACAGGGAACCTTTAACAGATAGATGTGAGAGAAGTATCAATCTTTTCATCGAACTCTCTGTAAAAGAGAAAATTAATTTTTTCCAAAAAATGTCAAACTATTCTTTCAACTATGAGCAATGCTATTAAGCCAAATAAAGCTACATATGAGGGCAGGAAAGGGTGTTACCATGGGGCGTCCATAGGCGGCAGCAGCTGCAGCGCTCATCTGAGGGGAGATGTGCAGACCAGCATACACACCAGGACTAGTCAGGCCTCCATTCATTTCATGATGGCCCATCATGGCAAAGGGGGGGTAGGAGCCAGCGATGGACAGAGGGGTTCGCAAAGCTGGGGCTGCTACAGACACAAGACAGGAGAAGGATATCGATATGTGATAAAACAGTACATTAGGAGCGGAGGTAAAAATATTTTTCTCAGTTGTTAGAGAGGGAAATGGAGCGGTACCAACCGAGAGCCTCCATGCCTGGTGGTTTGCCCAGGATGGGTCTGAGCCCAGGAGTGGAGCTGGTGCCAGGGGTCGGGGCATCGCTGCGGGGGGTGGGAGTGTTGGACTTGAGGCCAGGCGTGGAGGATTTGTCATTCTGTCGAGGGAACCAGGGAGAGAAAGCACATTTTTACTATCCCGGAGCCCAGGCACTGTGCAGACTGACGATTTGAGAGCAAACTGAACTTAATCCAATCTAATTCTGACAACCCTCATAGTCCTGCAGAGTCATAAACTGCTATTTATTCTAAAACCTATTATGGCCACAATGGGAGATGGGGACGTTTTTATCCCCTTACTGCTTTGGCTTTAATCTTTTAGTGAGGCAGAGAGCTGTGGGGTGCGGGGGGGGGGGGGGGAATAGTTAAATACATTGAGCTATTAACAGAGAAGACCTGACTGATCCTGATGCGGGACAATATTATCCCTGACGTTTAGTCATGCACTTAAAGCACCGACAGACATTCCTAATCCGCTGCAGAAAACGCCCCAGATTTATTTGCACATATCCCTTTGCTCTCTCTCTCTCTCTGCAATTCTCATTTAAACCCTCTCTGTCCTAGTTTGTTTCGCTAACTCTTAGTGTCTTACATGACTGAGCTCCTTGGCCTTGGAGGATGGGGTGCTTCCAGAGGATGCCACCGATGCAGGGCTGTTGGGCGTGTCCTTTTTCGGAGGACGAGGCTTATCGATGCCATTTTCAGCTGGCGAGTGGGCAGGGCTAGCCCGCGGAGTGGCAGGGTCCTGGAAAAACAATGAGATTTTGACGTTAATATAGTGGTTTCATCCCGGTACATGTCGATATGCCTTAATGCAATAAGATGCTGCACTGCTCACCTCATTAGACACATCTACCACTAGGTCATCACTTTTCTCTCCATCACTGTCCTGTAAAAGATAATTGGCAAATTAGTCACTTTAACATCCGAAACAATTCAATGAAACCTTAAAAAAGTACTCTGACATTTTTGGAAGTATGCTTACTTGGTGCCGTTTTAGGCCCTCTGTTCCCAGTCTTCAAGCTAAGCTAAGCTAAGCTAATAAACATCTTATTGCAGCGTCTTTTTTTAACGGACAGACATTAGAATGGTATTGACAATTGTATCTTACTTTTGTCAAGAAAGTTAATAGACATATTTCAGAAAATGCCCATAAATTCCTCTAATGACTTACATATCTGCTCATGCTGTCCTTCTCATCCACTTTTCGTTTTTTGGAGTCCAAACTGTAGTCAGAGGAGCTGCGGTGCTTCTCACTAGCTGTGCGTAAGCTTTCTGATGGGGATATGGAGTTGTTCTGCCAAGACAAAACCAAACACACTTTATATTGCCATTTCGTCTACGGTCATAAAAACAGAGCAGTGAGTCATTCATCAGATACAAATGCGCCACAGACACAACAAGCCAATCCAAAAACACACACAAAAATAAATGCCTCATTCACAAACTATGGATGCTGAGGGCTCTTAAAATTGCAGCTGTAGGGCCAGCTCCAAGCAGTACCCTGACACCAGCCAATCTCACACACAAGCCTGTCCCTGGCCAAACAACAGAATGGGCCGTTATCTGAACTGAAAGGAGGAGCGCTTGTTTTCTGAGTTGGGCTCCCTCCTCCTCGTAACTGAACAACAAACAGCCTCACAGGGACATGAGCAGTGTGTTGTGGCTGAACAGAGGGCCTTTTCTCCAGAGTCAGTCAGGCTAAGCGAGAGAGAGACAGACAGACAGATAGAGAGAGAGAGGGAGAATCTGTATGTTATGGGCATTGATTGCGGCAATGCGCTTGGGCACCATGTCAACTCAGGCTTTGAGCTCTGATAAAGAAAGAGAATCTATATCCTGCCAGTGGGCACGGCAGCGTGGGACTGACTGGTGCTTCTTCATAGAGTTCTGCCTGCCCACACAAGCCGGGACAGCTCACTCCAAACACCAACAGAATGGGAGGAACTAGGCAAGCGTCCAGCGGCTTTCACAGGAGTTTGCCATTTGCCTGTAAACTGCCAAATTCTCCCGATTCCTTCTGTCCCCTTCCTCTGAAGACCAAAGCAACAACATGGACTAAGTCAGAGGCAGCCCAGAGGAGCGAACAAAGGCCGATGGACTAGCGGTCCGGGCAAAGGGCCACTGTCTGCATAATGGCTGACCTTTAAAGAGATGCTTAGCGTGACTCATTAACCAAAGTCACCACTCTGCTATCAGATGACCTGGGACAAGAGCACAGAAACAAAACAGGCCTGCTAATCGCCCCAGGAGTTCCATTTCTTCAGACATGACTGCACCCATTCAGCTGGCCGAGCCCGCAGAAACACAATCTCACAGGCCCATCACAAGCCATCAGAGATCGCAGCCATTCAAATAAAACGCTCGAGCAGGTCCAGCCAGATGGGGTGGAGAGAAAGAAAACAAAACAATTCTCCATTTGTGTTCATAAATATTCATCCCATGCCAAGGAGGAGAAAGAGTGAGCGGGTAAACAAGGGAAGACAGTAGAAGGGATCAAATAAATCCTTTAAGAAGGGGAAGTCCAAGTCTTTCTTTAATTGTGATGAAATTACAAGGCTTCTAATCTCTCCGGCATGATACCAGTCATTTCCCTTCTGGATTAAAAGCACAGGACTTATATTCAAAACCCCATCTCCAATTAATTATCTTATTGCAAGCAGATTACAACAGCGCATGAATGAAATCAGCGGTAGCATGCTGTTGGAAGGAATTTTTACTTGACATTTTGCAAGATGGAGGAGATAAAAAATGCGATGAATGTTTAAAGAAAAAGAAGCCCTGCAACCAAAATAGCTGCGGGTTTGGACACTCACCGCGTTCTCTGAATCGCCGACATCACAACGACGGCAGAGGTGGTGGTGATGATGATTCCAAGTGGAGCAAAGAGAAAAACAAGTCAGTTAGCATATCATAACAGATGCTTCTGGCTGAACGTGTGAGAATCAACTGCAGGGCACAAGGCCCCCTCTTATCACCGTGCATTGGAGCTGTTGAATAGCTTATGCAGTCATGGGCTGGGAATGTACCAGCTCATTACCCAGACAGAATGTGAACGGACAGGATGTGCTCCTCACCTAAAGGCCCTACAATTCTACCCTAGAGAGCGAGAAGCACATTGCACTAAATTGTTTCGTTACATCTATGAAATAAGGTTAAAATGTATATGTACATCTCACTTCTTCTAAATTAGCTGGTTAAGCAGCTGCACGGCCCAACTGCACAGCAATATGTGCCTGAGCCTAAAAACTCTTTACCTCTGTGTTCCAGATCATGGTGGTTCTTCTCATCCTTGACTGGGAGGTGGGCTTGGCTGCCCAGGGCCCCTAGTGCCAGCAGGCCTGACCCAGCGCCGGTCACAGTGGGGATGCCGGGCGGCTGCAGGCCTGAGGGGTGAGGTGGCAGCCCCAGCGGAGGCCCGTGGGCGGCATGGGAGAGGTGCTGCGCCTGGAGCTGCTGCTGCTGTTGTGAGGGGACAGAGAGATAGACAGACAGAAACAAAGTGGGTCGGAGGGAGAAGGCAAGGAGAAACCAGACACTAAACACAAGGCTGATCAGTTAAACCCGGGATGATATTAGCACATTCACACATCTATTACTGTCCGGATCAGACAGCATTCGCCCCCCTCAGTGCTATTTCCATATCAAGCTAGGGTGTAATAAGCTGTAGATCTGCGCTGTGGAGAGTAGAAGTTATGACTAACGATCAACTGCTCAACACATCTAAAGACATGAGACGCGGGCCTCGAGACACACAATCACACAGTGTCAGTGGCGCGTGACGGCAACATTGACGACAAAAAGCAAAGCAAAGTTTGATGCAACCACAGTTTGCCTCACAGGAAATCATTTCACATCAGGTAAACTAGAGCATTTCATACTGCAGCACTCCTATGGCATCAGTGAGTTGAGCAATCCTCTTAAGGAACACAAAGCTTTGTAGGAATCTGTCAGCCTGTGGGCTAAACAACTACCTGCTTTTAAAACGCTTCAAAACACAACCAGTGTCTATTTACTCCTCTCATATTCATATTGCTGGATGAACAGAACATGAATCATTTGCACACCCAAACTTTAAGAGACTGAGGGAACACTAAGTGCCAGAAGCTGGCACTCCTTCCCTTTCAATGAGTAATTGAGTGTGTGTTTGTGTGTATGTCTGGAAGGCTGCTCCGGGAGCCAGGACCAGGGGTCCCATGCTGGCACTCAGTCAACCCTCCAATATTCACCATCAATATTTGAAAGGCAAAGGGAAACGGATGGGAGTTAAAAGGCACTCAGCATGGAAGTAAGCAGTTTAAAGCAAGGTTAAATAATACTTAGCTGAGACACCAATAAAAACATCAGCAATTTATTACCCGTCTACGAGCCAGCTGAATAATTCAGCTGCTGTTACAGCATGCACCTCCTCTCTTTTACAAGACGGCCTTCAATCAGTGACCATTTCAAGAATATTAGTCACTTTGTAATAACTGGGGAGATGTAACACAGGGAACAGTGTGCTGGGCCTGCCCAATATATATTTAGACATACAATTACCAGTGGGAACTTGCTTTCAAGCTCGTACTTATCTCGATTTTAAACTGAAATATGAGTCACGGTTCTTACGAGGACACATAATACTTAAATATGTCCTTATAAATCATATCTGGAGGGTCTTTTATAATTGCTTATTACCCTCTACCGTATCTGCCCTGAAGGCAATCAAGACCAGATTGGAAAATAGTGAGGTTTTTAACTTGCAACCTTGTCCTTTGCTCCATCGGGCAGATGTCAATCCAATTACAACCCAGGACACAGCGAAAGAGAGCAAGAGCAACACAGCAAGCGAGTGTGTTATAATATTGTGTCCATGAGGGAAATTAAGGAGCCAGTCCATTGGCAGGGGAGAGCCATCCTTGCTCATTGTGTTTAATGAGGCACTGATGGGTAATATGCATGGTTGATCAGCAAGAGCCCTCATTAGAAGGCCATAAATGAAGACAATAATAAATAAAGAAAGGAGCCTGGCCTATTTCCTCTAATTTAATATTCCAAGATAAAGACCTACTCTTTGCCCCTTTTTTCTCTGAAGAAGTGCGGCTACAGAAAAGAAAAACACACACAGGCAAAATTGAGCTAATGTACTATAGTACTTTCTAGAGTACCAACTACACCAACAATGGTGAAACACAGGACTTGGAAGGAAGAAGTGCCATGCAACATGCAAAAGCCCTTCAAGCCCAGATGTGTGCACACACCAAGTGCATTAACAACATGTCGCATACAGATATGTGTTAGATGCCACTGACCATGAAAGCAGGGTAGGCAGCTTGCTGCTGCTGAAAAGGAGGACAGAAAACAGTCAGGGCTACTGCTGCTCTAGATGGCCTCTTTCTTTATTATATACTGAAATAATGGTGTTACCGCCAAAATAAATATTTTTTACTTGAACACAATTTTAATACAAGGGAAAGCAATGATGTGGGTTAATCCCAATAGCCACTCATTGGGAGAAAGGTGAGGTAATCTGACCTACTCCTTGGCTGACTTCAATATTTGGTGTTTTCTAATGAGACAGGAAGCACCACCTGTCAGGTTCATCTTGACGCAAGCAGCTGCCCTAGTTGCATCCTATTAATGGCCCTCAGCCCCATCAATAGTGCATGCAGCTGGCTCCTGGATGCTGCCTGGCATGCTCTTTCACCCCACCTTGCTTTACAATATGCATGAGGATTTTGGCATGCCTACAGAGCTTCTCCTCAATGAATAACTAATGGAAGGTATTCGTAAAACATACAGTAGCTACATTTCCACCCCGTCTGACCTGTGCAACCACTGGAGTTGGGTGGGCCCTGGCCGTTTCCTGAAACAGGCCAGATGCCAAACAGGACCATATAATAAAAATCGTGAATGGGCTATTGCAGTATTTTATAAAATGTAGATATTTCTATGGTACTTATTTTTTAATTCAGCCAAGACCAATAGAGGGATACAGTGAAAGGATAGCATCTACAAATTCAAGTGCACAGCAATATCCTGATTGTATTGTTCCAAATGAAAATCATTTACACGGCAAGAAGCCACAAATCAAATCTGCTTTTCTTAGGAATAAACTGCTGCTTGCAGCTGCTCTGCTTTGATTAAAGTATAATACAGCATCTGCTTCAGTCCAACAGATAAAAAAACAGCTCTCCATCACCCACTAAGACACCTACCCAGACAAATTCTAGGGAGCAATTATCCTGGAATAAAAGGTCACCGAGGGGGCATTAATTGAATTCCAATATGTGCCTCCAGTCATCAAGTCAGCCTTTTGGGCCTTATGCATGATAAAGACTGAACTGTGGTAATAAGATCACAGACAGACAGAGCTTTGTATTGAGGGGGACACCAATCACTTCTGTTTTAGTGGATCAGGCTGAGTACAGCTGATCAATGAGGAGCAGATGGTGTTTTGAAGCTGTGATGAAAACCATACATTACTCCTCGGTGCTGAGCAGAGAGAACTGGCTGACTGCTGTCTGTACTATTTCAGCTAGCTTACAGCGTGTTCTGCTCACCCTCAGCCTTTTAATTCCCACAGCTATCCAGGTCAGCAGTGAGGAATGAGGCTCCTCGTTAAAACCTTAGCCAATTAAAGCAATACGGGCTGCGAAAGGGATCTCAAGAGCTCTCAGGCTCGCATTTATAAACACACAACAAGGCAGTGAAGATGCCACAGAGACCAAAGCTATAGCAACAGACCAGCTCTAGAGAGCTAGACTTGTAAATATAGTTGGAATTAAAATGGTGAAGAATATAGTGCTAATCGGAACACATTTGATTTAAGACGAAGCAAATCTGCAATATAGCTTTATAGTGGGCGGTGTGTCACATTACTCATACTATTTAGTGCATGAAGAAGAGAAAAGTACTATTTATAGCCAGTTAAAAAGGTCAAGGAAAGGAATAAAAAGAAAGTATACACACGGTTAGAGGCAGATTGGGAAGTCCACGTACCCCGATGATCGCATTCAGCTCAGTCATAGTCACCTGCTTAGCCCGCTCCACTGCCTGAGCAACCTGCTGTTGGTGCTGTGGAAAGACATTATCAAAAGATGATTGGCACGTGCCAACATCTAACTCCTGCACCCACACTCACTTATCTGTGAAGTTCACACTTTATTTTCATGCAATTTACTGCAATTTCAAAAGTGGGGGCAAATGCCACACGCAATTACTCCAAAATGTCCTGACCTGAACATTTTAGCATAGTATCTTTAGAATAGAAGCAACAATAAGCAACTTTAAGCTAGTACGAAAAGTGTGACACTGAGAGCCACATTCAGAACTCACCTCTTGTGACAGGAAAGGCATAATTTGAGCTAAAATTGCATTGAGCCGTTTGGCAATCTCCGTCTGCAAAACAAAAGGGGAGCAAAATGAGAGGGTGAAGTATGAAACAGACAGCAACTTCATATAACCCCGCCTTTAATGTTTACACCGATTAAGTCAATTACTGCGGCAATCAGAACTGCTTGACTCAACATCCTCTAAACGGCGTGATATTGACATTTGAAATATTTAAAACATTAGGAGAGCCCAGGGGGATGGAGCACAGCTGTGCTGAGAGAGCACTCCACGTTAAACGGATGTGAGCAGGCAGAGTGCTGCTGTGTTGAGAGGATCCTCTCTCACTCTGCCCTCCTTCCCCTCATCGGCAACTGTGGTGTCCTGCAGTTAACCTCAGAGTTAAACCACACAACCAAACCCCAGGAAGTGAGACCCACTAACCAGACGGCACTGTTTACTTACATGTGAGAGCGTAAGCAATTTACATTAGGGGTTATAAATGCAGTTGGAGCAAGGTTTACAAAGCGTAATGACAGCTAGGGTAACGCACCTCCAATCTATGATCAATACCATTAGGTGACAACTACCGGCCTGTAAGCGTTGAGAGTGCAATTTGCTGAAGCGCTGCCTTTACAGAACTGAAGCCTGGGCCATTTCTCGCTGCAATCAACTGCCAGGCCCACCACCCTCCCATCCATCCACAAGAGTCCGGCCTCCATTCTTCTGCCTGCCTACCAACTGCCATGGCAACGGCTGCAACCCTATCTTGCCGGGATCATTATGCAAATGGAACCTCTGCTTGACCGTAACAGGCTTTAAAATCATATTACGTGCTTGGAGGCAGGTCATTAAATTGAATTTTCAGCCTGTCGATCACATGAACGTAGCAAATGAGTGGTGGATAAGACAAGCATTGGGAGGAGGTGTGATACACCGCCCTCCCCTGTAAAAACACTGCACAGCCAACTCGTTCTGCCTCCTTCTTCTTCCAGGGATGGGAGACTCTCGGGTTCAAGCTCTGCCCTGGGAGCAGAAAAATAACAGTGCCAAAGCTACATCATCTTTGGAATTTATGAGCTGCAGTTCAACCCAAGGCCACTGTGGAACACATACACATCACAGGGATTTTCTCAGATTTTTCATTTGGAGCAGCACACACACACACACACACACACACACACACAGACACACACACAAACACACACAATGTACTTTGCAGACTGCCAGCTTATTTATTACACATGGCAGAAATGCCAGGCAGATTTGGCAGCCAGACATATTACCTCTAAGCAGAGCCAGAGAGATTGGAGAGTAATGTCCAACAGAACAAGACCTGCTGACCTAAGCTGCAACACGGATAGCCACTTAGCCAGGCAAGCCAGCAGGAGAAACAACACGCCAGAGATTAAATATCAGATTAATCAAAGTTAAAGCCTGGGCTCAGAGGCAATAATGTGAAACAAATATATGGTAGAATGCGTTATACAAGGTACAATAGTACATAAGATAACACTGTTTATGACTTGATTACCGTAAGCAGACACAGAACTCCAGTCCCCTCTGACACACACAATAAATGTGACCTACAACTTATAAAGTTGGATACAAAAAAAAGGTTTTATGGGCATGAGCATTAATACAGTGTGTACGTGCTCAAGCAAGAGCTCAAGATTGCCCTCAGAAATGGTTGAAAAGCGACACAACCTGTATTATCCATGTTAGTTGAGATAAGCCATGTCAATAGCAGTCGAACATTTGACAGGATTTGTGAAAAGGCCTTGAGCGCACAGTCCATTCTTCTGTAGCTTAGTGTCATGGTGACAGCTGGCGTGGAGAGGTCAGGAGGTGGCGTATCCACTGTACCCTCAACAACTGGCCGCCTCGCCACTCTCACAACACAACATGCAAATACATGGAAAAGGCATCAACTCAGCTCGCCACTGCTGTCAAAAGAGATACAGTGCAGTGCTGGGAGGACTTTTTCCCCTTCTGCTGGCAGATAAAAATGGGGCTGTTGTCACTTTAAGTAGATGACAGCTTGGCCCTTGAGAGGCCAGCTTTACGCTGCTGCTACACAATTACAGGTACTCGGACCTGTGTAGCACCACTTTAAGAGCACTCTCAGGCTGGCTTGTCAATGGTGTGCAGAAAGGTATTCGCCTGTTGCTATCAGCGATGGGAAAATGGAGTCCAGACACTGATGAGTATTAAATACAGAGGGAAAAAGCACTGGCGGCTCTGGTCACATGATCCATCCATAAACAACACTTGACTGGTCAGATTTAGAGGGCCTCCAATCTGTCTAAAGTGACAGCATTGTCCCTTATCCTGGTTTTTCTATTAAGAAGAAAATGAGACTACTTCAACAGCTCATCTAAGCCAGAAACAATATCCATGTTTTCACTAAACAGAGTTGTACAAAACTTCAGAGCCTTCATTATTGTGCTGCAAGTCCAGAACACATTTATAATTGACGTTTGAAGTCATCTGTTTTGATCTTAGGCTGTATATAATATAGGTCAAATGCCTGCCATGTGTGAATTATTACTATGATTAACCTTTGACGGTCAGGTGATTTCCTTGTGAAAATGTCATTTCAAAACAACATACGTATGCTAACAAAAACAGCATGAAACCATAACCTTCTTCATCCTGACATTTATCTTAAAATACAATAACTTTCTGTTGACATAAGTGGACCTGACAACCAACAGTTCACACCCTGTGATTACTACACTCCAGTCCAGTCCCACATGACAGATTGGGGATATGGGAGCATTGGTGGCTTGGAGAGCCACAGTTTCTCCAACCGCTTTTCCCTGCATGCCTCTTTTGTATGAGCGCCGCAGACACTCCGCTGGCTGACCAAGTTTGTTTTGGCTGTGGGTAGGGCGGATAGTTTGCTACTTACTTAGCAAATGATTCACGCAGCCATGTGTCTCATGTCTGTGTTAGGACTACAGGTAACAGCCAAATCAGTTTGAGCCTCACTAACACCCAAGCCCCAAACCCCCTACGCAGTTCTTGGAAACAAGCACCAGATGACTGCAATTACTGGCTGACATCACGCAGCAGAAATTAGCCGTTTGTATCTACATACTGTCACGGCTGATAGAGAGGGATCGCATAACACCGCCACGTCTATCCATCTGAGCCGTGCCGGTTGGTGCATTCTAAAAATCTGAATTATGTCCCCGCACAGTAATGAAAAAGGCACAGTTAAGAGGAATGGATTTCCTCACTATGGAATAAATCTCCCGGCAGGAAAATAATATGCCTATGTGCATCCAATAATCCATCCCAACCCTGCCTGTTAACCACTTGCCATCTTCTCCTCCTTCCCTTGCCAGATCAGTAAGCTGTGGGGGGGGGGGGGGGAGCTGCATGGACAGGGGGGCCCACCACACTGTTTGCTCACAAACATGCCGTTCAGCAGGTTAGGGCCCCACTGATGAATTATTCAAGCGCTTCCATCAGCTCTGTTGAGGTTCCTGATAAAAGTCAGGCGCTAAAATGGATCAGTCGATTAACCTGTTTACACAGAGGCTGGGCTGTGGTCCCTCCCCCCACACACACCCGGGCCCTATTCTTCCGGTGTGTCTCTCCGGCTCTCCCCATCCCCCTCCTCTTTTCCTCTGGTCGGCGATAAGTGCCTGACAGAAGCTATCAGAGCGGCTCCAGCCCTGACAGACATGTGGCAGTGTGACACACGGCGCAGACACTGATGGATCACCCTAACCCACCAATCCGCCATGCCTCCAACACTGTCATTAACCAAGTCTGGCTGTTGCAGGAAAGCTAAGGGACGGCCTCACTGGTTTAAGAGCATCACGCATGGGAATCTCGGGGGGGGGGGGGGGGGGATTCATTCAATCTTTATCTCTTCAAGCATCAGTGCGATTGATCTGCAGAGCAATACAAGATGGGATCTTTTGATAAAGATAAGGGGGCCAGATAAGTGACTAAAGGACTTTTGCCCTCCTCTTGTAATTACTGTTCGTCTTAAACAATAAATACTGACCCATCAGCAAACCTCTCCATTTAATGATTAAGTCAAAGGCCAAGCCAAAGTCCACCTTTAAATCTTATCAGAAACCTGAGATAAATCAAGGCTTTACACCACCGACACATTGAAAAAAAGAAAGGGCCTCAACAATTACAAGTTGTGTGCAGTAGATCCGTCTTTTTACAGCCTATTTCCGATGCTCCCCCTGGCTCTCACATCCCCTGACACCGAGCTTACAAATATGAGGAACTTGAAGGTACCTACCTGTTTGTGCATCTCTATGTTCAGCCCGTAGGACATCTCATAATACTGAAAAGAAAGAAGAGATTAAATTGTGAGTACCAAAGTCAAAAAAGTAACAATTACAGTAGTGTTGTGCTAACATTTACTATGTGTATATAACCACTTCAAAATTATTATAGATGTAGCTTTTTTATTTCTATAACTATGATTTCAATGTAACCAACATACTGTGCTTGGCCACAAATCAATGTCAATTGATCACTCCACCAAAAACATCCTCAAATTATTTTGAACATCGAGTTTGAAACCCAAATAAAGCCCAGCGTCTGCAGTAGTAAATGATGAACTAAGATCATCAAACGAAAACAGTTATTTGAGCAGCTGACAGCGGATATCCAATAAATCCATCATGTGTTGTTTATAGTGTGGGCGCAGGGAAGAAAGGGTTAGTTAGATTTATTGATCACCATCTCGAGCCTTCTGATCTCCAGGATGTCAATTTACTCAGCGTAACGTGATTGCTCAACGCTCTTGATATCTCAAGCCAGGTCAGTCTGTCTGGCTGAAATGTAATCCATGGAGCCCACAAGTGGCAGCCAGGGCAGAAATGGCTTTCCAGTCAGCGTCTATTTGATGAGGCCAATGCATTATTCAGTCCATTAGCTTCTACGAAAATTACTCTCAAACAAGAGAGCCTTTCTGTCTGAGATCAGAGCCCCACTGCCATAGCGTAACCCGACACCCAGTGCTGGCTGTGGGATACTTCCCTACATGTTTACCTAACCTCCTCCCTGTCAGGTTGACATGTTGTTTTCCTGTGAAAAGAATGTTTAACTTAAGCCTGCGTGTATTGGTTTAAGTCATCCATGGTGTGTTTACCTGGGACAACAGCACACTGCCACAGAAGGGCCTTCTGATTGCGTCATGTCTGAGCTAAGTTCCCACGTCATAACTACACCTATGTTTTTCTAAAGGGCTGCTAAAAAAGAAAGCTTATAATTTAGATTTATAAAGAGACTACTGTAGACGTTGAGCCAAACCAACTGCAGCCTGTTTCACGCCCTCCATTTTGTTTGCCGCGGTGCATTTCCCACACACATTGCTCCGGCCCTGGCTCACACCTAATTTATGGCCATGCATATGTCTGAGCGTGGAGTCTCCTAGGAGAATAATCAGATCAGCACACACAGAGGGCAAAGCTGCAGTCGACCCCTTGGAGATCGGGGGGCACGCTATAATGGAGCCTCAGCCCACTGCCGCCTGCCTGTCAGGAGGGAGAGCTCCTCCATAACAACCAACTCCATCAAATCCCCCTGGGGGCTTTCACAAGCCTGTACCTGACACTCAGCCGCCCTAACCAGCACACAGGTGATCATTACAATAGCCTTGTCTCACTCCACCCCAACGAGATCTTCAACAAGCCATGCAATTTGGAACCATAATTGCTCCCCATTGTAAAATAATCTTACCATGACATAGTGGCGCTGCATCTCTGTCTTCTCATTGGCCAGTTTGTCATACTCCACCTTAAGACTAAAAATGAAGACAAGGTGTCAATTTCAGACAACTTACTCATACTTAACCAGATGAAAGCAGCAGTAACGTGTGTTCATTCCTGAGGGAGTCAACAACTACACATTAGCCATTACAATTCAATCCACAGGAAATGTTGTTGTCGCCGTCACACTTTGGTGATACACTTTTGCAAATCATTACCTGTGATACTGGGCTTGCAGGAACTGAAATTCATCTTTAATCCTGTCACAAGACTCTGCTACGGTGAATTTGAAACCAGGCTGGCCGGGCTGATGTGGAGCCTAGAAGAAGGTTGTAAAATAAGAATAAAATACAAAAAAAATACATTAAAAATCACATCAAAGTTTTACTCATCATTTTCTCTGCATTGTGTCCCGTGTAGCTGGAGAGAGCTGAACACTCCAGTCCCCACATTAGGCTATTCTCAAGATAACATCTCCTGTGTTTAAGTAAGACATTACAACACCGAAGAGGTGGGTCTATTTCACACCTCTAAAAGCTAATAACACAACAAGAATAGGCTCTCACACTGAGAAATGAAATGTAATTTCAGAAATAAATTGATGTCCTCATATTCAGCGGAGTTGTGTGTTAGTGTATGATGTAAATATCTGCAGGCATGCAAACCATCTGCATCCATTTACCACTAAGTGCATATTCTGCTGTAGCTTAAATGCACTATAATATAACCATATAGAAATTTGATGAGCTGAACTGAGGCTGGAAAACGCTTTGCAGGGCAAATTTCTGGGGGAGGGGGAAGAGTCAGCCCAGCCAGGAACCATGTCAACTTCAGTGTTGTCACATAAATATGCAAGCTATAGTAAGCAGCCTATAGACGAAGAAGCGCTTCTTACCGGATGTCGGCCTTGTGGATACATCTTGAAATGTATCCTTTGTTTATCTCTCCAGTGTACAGGTCCTGTGGCAAAATGGTTGAAATGTGCTCCACGGCCACACCAGTCTCAGCAGGCAGGGGGGGTGGGGGAGGTCGTGAAAACCCTGTGTTGAAAAATTACGCGGTTTAGGCTAATCTATGGACAAAAAATAAATAAAATAAAGAGCCCGTTGTTTGATAGTATTCGCCACACTAGTTCCCATTTATGGCGGGCAGTTAAGAATATTGTTAAAGGGCAGCACTAAATCTGCGCTTCTGCCTCTTGATGACCTTTTTCGGTCGGTGGTTAGAGACTCGATATACAAACAAAATCTTAATGTAGGCTACTATTTTAAAACTGATGCAAACACAACATGGATCATCTCAAGACGCTTTCTTTTTTCATTGCGTGAAATTCAAACCCTTGCATCAACAACATCGTTGTTTTGCGACTCAAATCCTGACCGATGTTCGTCAAAGAATCAAAACCTCGCTCCAGGACGTCTACAGTCAGGCCACAGCCGACAGCAGCTGGCTTCCATCCACCTACTGTTTGACTCCGAGGAAAGCGATGGAAACGGTGCGCTGTTGAGCACCTCCTCAAAGAAAGAAAGAAAAAACAAAACAAAAAGAAATCCACAGCTCTGCTAAATAGTAGGCTACATACCCGTACGTGCGTCCTAGCCGTCCGTCCGACGTGTGTTCTTGAAGAAAAAACAGAGAAGGCAATAATGCATTCGTTTAATCCCTCCTAATGTAACGCGTGGTGGACGCAGATCTCGACAAGCATCCTCTCCTTCTCTCCGGAGCGCACCCAGTCAGACCGGAGGAGCAGTTGGGAAGATTTGGTGCGGTCGGGCTCGATTAAACTACTTTCTTCTCCGCAGCGAACCTCCAAGGAACGTGCGCCTTTTGTGGCTGGTTAATCCTTAGAAAAGGGAAACAAATAAATAAATAAATACGCTTCCAAAATCTGTCTTCCGACTCGAAGAGGCTGGAGATTCTTTAAAAGCGTAACATGGTCCTCTCCACAATCTCGCATTTCCCCCCAGTCGTCCAGCCTTACCCCGGTTGCCACACACAGGCAGCAGGGCTGAACTGCCGTGAAAGCGCCTATCTGTCCAATCGGATTACTCGGAAGGAATATGGCCACATCTGCCTATCGGAGAGCGACGGCCCCCACGTGGGGTGCAGCGATACATGACATCATCCCGCGGATCCACTAGGCATCATCCGTCCGTCCCACCATGCACAATAACAACAGCAGGCATTGATGTGCCGACGATGATCTTCAAATTTGACAGAGACAGCACGAATTCCACATCCGCGCTTTATTAAAGGGTGTTTGAATTTATTTTGATTTTTTCCGCCCAAATAAAGTTGATGGGGTTTTTTTTTTGGGTGAGACCACCGCCAGCGGGACGGGGAGGGTGGGAGGTTTAAGGTGCAATAAAAATGATTAAATTTGTATTCACTTACAAGAAAAAATGGGGTATGGGAGCTGTTGTGTCTCATTGCTAGAATGTGAAGCGACGTTTCTGGGAAATAGCCAAAGTAACGATCACTATCAGAAATGTGTGGGTTGAACTCCCCCACACACACATGCACCGTGAAGGACACAAAAATGACCAATCGATAGCGATATTCACCAAATTGAAGCTGCGGGGCCGAATACACATTCTTATTTTGCCTTAAATATATTTCTCTCACGCCAACGTAGGCTATCAGCATAGACTATGTGTAATAGTGGCACTGCAGAGAGAGAAGAAATGATTGCCTTTGTCTGATATGAACATCAGCCATGTCTGAGCGGAGCCCGTACGCCTTGTTTTGAAGGTTCAACTCAGCCCCACGTGGGCCTCCTCTGCGGCTTTAAGGCCTCTCGTCCAATGGCAGCGCGGTGCACTTACTTGCCGGCTTCCCATTGGTCCAGACGCGTCGAGCCTGTCATTCACGGAGCAGCGTTGTCAATCAATACCACGCGGGGTCAAGCGCTGACAAATGCCTGTGCTCCTCGGTCCTCTGCCTGTGAATAGAGCCTGGAATGGCTGCTTAATTAGCTTCGAATGGCTTTTCTCTCCAGTTCAAACAATCTGTTACCACCACGTGGTAATGAGAGCCTACATTAAACAAAGGAAGAAAGGAAGCATGCAAACAGTTGTAACATTACAACCTGTAGTTTTCCTTTACATATGGGCCTATGTAACTAGCGGGCAAAAGGGTCTTGTTTACCTTTATCAGTCAGGCCAATCGACCTGTTTCAACATTAAACACGAGGAAAACCTGTGCGTTATGGGCATAGGCTTTGCATTGCTTCCACAATAAAAATAAAAAAGATACTCTTGATTTCATAATCGATATAGCCTACTAAAAATCTACTTAGTTAGTTTTGTGTTTTTTTTTCTTCTCCTGTGTGTATGAAAAAAACAGCAGATGCATACATCTCCTATACTCTTTTTCGTGTTTAACACAAATTCAAATTTGCTAAATTAGCAAGAAAGAAGCCACGTGGAGTCTTCACATATTTAATCTCATACAATTCTGGATGCGAATTTTAAAGGAAATTTAAATAAATTACGTCTGTTTTGAGAGCCCATAAAAAAGTGACTCAATTGCAAAACAACTATAGCCCTGTTTCACACTGGGCATAGCAGATGCTTTTTGGGAATGCAAAGGTCATTTTGTCATGTTAAGGTCTGAGATTGCCCAGCAGTCGTCTTACTTGTCATTCTTGTCAACCACCTTGAGGATGTGGGATAACTGTGTTATTTCCAAAAGTATGGGGGCAGTCTGTGAGAAACTCGAGCACAAACAAGAGCTGGCGGGCTAATCTCAGGCCGGCACCCCCTCATTCTTTTCAATAAAGAGTGCTCGGATTAAAGGCAACAAAAGGCCGGGCCAAACCCCGGGGAGAGGGGGGGGGGGGGACTCCGCCCACTGAGACCCCCACACTGTTTATTTACACGGAAACCCCAGCCTCAGTGAAACTCCCACCCTCAGGCATTACACACTGGCCTATTTGCAGAGGTGGCTCTAATTCTTAACAGAGCAGGGATTGTCCTCACTCCTGCCACTTTGAACTGAGAAGCAACCCTCTTTCCACATAGCTCAGATACAGCTAGTGGGGAAATATTTTGCTCCTTTCAATTTAACAATTACTTTGGGGCTCATAGTCAGAAGGAAGCAACACTCAGCATGTACTTCTGTCAGGGGAAAACATTGTATTACTCCACCAAGGTACTATTTGAAATCAGCAGAACAAGGCAAAGATCAACGATATGGTGGAGTTATTCATCATGAGCCCATATTAGATTGCATTCGGAGATTACACAGTAATGGCTCATTAATGTGACTTGCAGTTAAAAAATGACGTGGCCATTTTTCTCTCTAGTTTAGTGTTATTTTCCTGTTCATGAAGCAGAAAATGAGGCCCCTGTTATACTGCGAAGGCTGCGTTTGTATGGCAGTGACTTACACTTCAGGGTACTGGCATGCTGTTTATATGGAGATACAAGAAGGCATACTGCACGTTAACAAATAAACACACACACACATGCTGTGTATCGCAGCCGCGTCATTCACAGGCGGAAGGCAGGATCACGCACACATTCCATGCAACAAAGGGCCTACAGTGTGTGGTGGAGAGATGAATTGCCTGCACTGTATAATCAGGATGACTCATCAGACAGTAATCAATGAAAACAGGATGAACGTTCTTATCAAAAGGGAAATATGCAGACACAAAGAGAGTCACAATACAAAAAAAAGATGAGGTCTTTGGCAGGAATCCGGAGCTGTACTTAGCATAGGTTGAGGAGGACATAGAGCCAATTACTCTGAAATTAATATTATCGGCAATCAACAATCCTATACTGATGAATGAAAGTAGACATGAGTAACCATACATATAACGCATAGAGTTTATGCTGTTTATATGCGCATGTGATTTCTCTTTAAGATCCATAACTCAGGTGACGGTTTTATTGTGTTTAGCAATTATATGGCTGGAAACAAAAACAGTTAAGTCACTTGCTTGGCATCTTTTGTCATGCGAATTATCCAGAAAAATATCAACTGCCAATGGTCTTTTCCCGGAGATTCACAGTTCACCAATTTCTTTGCAGAAATCCATCTCAAGTCTCAAGCGCCAAAAAAGTTTAGGGTTTGTGGGTTTCACTGTTTCAAAGTTTACTGCCCTATACCACAATAAAATTGGATACATTTTTATAGAGCCTAGCAAATTATTAGTGAAGGCCATAAGTACTCTCAGTTCATCCGCCAATATTTAATATAGGTGCTAATATTTCCCAAGACTTTTCTTTATTGTGGCTCCATAAGCTTTAGAGTTTGTCTTTAACATTCAAATTTATTAAAAGACAACATCATACTTTATATATTTGCAGAAAGGGTGGAAATGTGGTGAAAAGTGAATTCATCTCACACAACGATCAGAAAACAAGTTGACCAAATCGACAGCACATAATGCCAGAAAGTTTACATGACGATTGAAAAAGGTGCAGGGAAACAGTAAAAATTCTTATTGGATGTTGGTTAATCCCTCTGTGTTACCAGACGCTGTCACATCCTCATCCTTCTATTAAAGTTTAGTCATATAAATCCCTGTGTTTCTATTCAGTACACCGTTCATTATGTTATAAAAAGAAAAAATGCTGATGCACAGTGCAACTGGAAAAAGCAGACATCCTCAGAACTTCTGCTCTGTGTTCAGTCTGTAACACCTATAAGTGCTGAACCAGCACAACCCACACAGCTGATTCACCAACACCCATTCCTCGTGCCGCCCTCATCCTTGTACACAAAGCAGTACTATCATGGGTACTATCTTGTAATGGAAAACGACCTCCAGGAGAGTACCCGATACCAAAGGCGAGTAGAGTAGAGTGAATTCCATATAATGGAAAAGTGGCTTTATTTGTTGTCTTGCAGCATTAATACTGCTCTGCGTCCATCACACAGAGCAGAGCTGGAGGACTGCCAGTAATAGTCTCATCCACTTAAAATCAGCAGCCTACTTACAGAGAGGTGATGGTGGCGCACGGTCGCTGTTCTAAACTTCATTTTTCACTCACACCCTTCACACTGCATAATCAAGAGTCTGAGTAGCCGTATTGAGAGCTTGTTCAACAAACCCACAGCTCAGGAAATGCATATTTGCATCATTCCTATTTTGACAACAAACTGCAGGTTACTGCTGTAGTTACAGGCTAGGACCTCACAGCTATAATCTGTGTATTGAATTATTCCCCACCGACAGTCTTCTTCTCCATAATTCAGGACACAAATAGTAAAGATCCAACATTAAACTGATCAGAGGATCAAGCAGGACAGTTGAGACCTTGAGCTGCTCAGCAAAGATTGTGTTCCTCTAATTCACTTTGCTAAATGGCTAATGTGATTAAAAAGATTCTTTAGCCCTAAATTCAGTTATGGGTCGTGATTACATTCACATGGCCTGGGAAAGACTTCACATGACTGTCTCTAAAGAAAATATGTTGTCAAGGTAACGGGCCCATGCAAGTAAAAATTGCAATTGCTACCGAGCTCAGAGTCTGTGAATTGTTTAGCATAGTGTCTCATGAGGGTGAACGTTATATCATTCACCCACTTCAAAAAGAGAGGTAACAGTGTATGGTCAGTGAAACCCCAAATATGAGAACTGTGATGAAGCAACTTTGTCAAAGAATGTATCACAAGGTGTGAAGACTGGTAAGCAGAGCCTTTTAACTGGCTCCATCATGATAATGTGAGCTGTGCAGTATTTCAGAAATCTCCTTGAGGCCTCATATACCATGTTTCACCACTTCAGCCTCACCCAAGGAGCCTTTCATATTGCCTGGGACACTGTAATATAGCTCCACTCCTCCATGCCAAATTGACTCCACAAGTGCTCCTATACCTGCTGACAGACACATGCTAGCTGAAAATGATTCCTTCACAAGCAGCCAGCATTGCTGCTCGCTCTGGAGGGCTACTTTATTCCATTATTAAGTTGAAAAAGAGAGACAGAGCGAGGGGATGGGGACGGGGGGAAAAAAAGAAGGCTTGACTGGGTGTAGGAGAATAATAGAGAGAGAGCTAGAGGAAGTTATCAGGGCAGTGGAGAGTGTGAGCATGCCGTCTGACAGCAGATCAGAGAGCTCCTCCAGCTGGAACCTGGGTTCACCAACCCTGCAGAGCAGAGCCCAGAAGTATGATGAGCAGTAGCACCTACAGTATATACTGGAGCAAGCACCCACCACACGCCTTTGTCACAACACATCACTTCAATGTGGAGGAAGTATAATTTATCTAAGCAGCAAAACCAGCTATTGTTTTCATGTAAATAACTATTTACCATATACGTTTCATTTATAATTTTTTTTTTAGGGGAAATCCGGAGACTGGTGACCTCAATATTAGAAAAAGTGCCCTTTTTCATCCCCTTAGTTATTATTGTTATCGGGTACAAAGATTTTCTAAGGGTCCTTTTTGAAGATCATTTACTCACCCCAAGAACCACACACACACTCAGCTTCTATTCCTTTTTCTTTTGTCACAGGTTTCAATCTAAATCTACAAAACAGTATAAAAGATAGTTACAATCAACCACTTAAAGCATCAGTATCAGTAATGTCATACACACACACACACACACACACACACACGCAGCAATTGATCCTTAAGTTGTGGGTGATCCTCAAATTATTACTATCAGTGTATTTCTGTCACATAAACTGGAGAGGAAAGGGTTAAAGAATAATGGAGACATAAGCCCTGAGAGAGAAAGCGAGACCAAATCAACAAATGGATGCCTGTCCTACGAGAGGCTAAGCTTCTTTTTTTTATTTTAAATGAGGATAGAAATTGACTTCCTTATTAAATCTAATTATTAGCCGGTGCCCTCCAAAAGTCTTCTGAAATCGCCCTGAGCGACCAGGCTATTAGCATAAACACCACCACTGGCAAGCTTAAAACAAATGGTATATTTAGTCAGTGTTAATGGAATTAAAGTGTGCTGGATCCAGGAGCAGCTCTACTAACACATCTTCATTATGGATGCCCCAGCTTCTCCATTTCCACTCTTTTTGTTTGCATTTCATTCCTCTCTGCTTCCTCCCGCTTCTCTCAGTTATTCAACAGATTGTATTCAATCTTGATCCAAAAATCCTAGACAATCATAAATAATAAAGGATTACACTCATCTCTGAAAAAAGCTGGTGGCTTGCCAGCGGCAATGCTCGCACAGAGAAATAATTGTCGGCCATCTGTGCACCAGATTGGTAAGAGAAAGGGTAAACAAAGAGCACAGTGTACCTGCTAAAGCTTTCTCCCCTCCCCTATCTCTCCCTTTAGCCAGGGAACATAAAAAGGCTTTGAAGACGCTCACCCCTGCAGAATTCCCGGGCTCGCTCCAAGAGATCTTTTGATTGGGGAGGTTTCAGAACCACGGACTGACAAGCTGCACCTGTCAGAAATCTAACAAGGCTTGAGGTTATCTCTCTATCAGTGGCCAACACTGCTGAAACACTGTGCAATGTCAGCCAAACACAGTTAGGATGGAGGATAATTTACCAGGCAAATTTACATGTCATACACACAGCTCTCAAGAAAAGAAAGTGAAGTGATGAAAGCTAACTCTCTGCAGCCTCATAAATCACCCTGCACAGCACAGGGGTTACTAACACATCGGCAGGACCACTTTTAGGGAAGCATAAACCTACATCAAACAGATCCTTATTAGGTCAAATTGATCTTGTTGCTAAAGATTGCACAGGAGTCAATCAATTCATTTTGACATGCGCTCTAAAGTTAATAGTGAAATGCTATAGATGTATGGGTCAGGGAATAAATCAATATGAGATGGATTTCACATGGGTTTCACCATGTATTCAGTAGCCTTATTGACCCCATTTTCATCTCCTGTCCCTTGATTAAGACTAATTTAAATATGAACCATCACATTTACTGTTTGGATAAGGCTAAATGCTGGATTTCTCACACGAAAAACACACTCCACGTCAGATAGGCTATGTTTCCACCTTTTAAATTGGGAAACTAAAACAAAGGCCTTTGTTATGCAGGCGTTTATGCTGCCTCCCTCCCAGTCTGTGCAGGGAGTGAAAAATGACCACACAGCCTCCCATCCATTCCAAATGGAGGACCCTCATTATGGTGTGAGATTTATACATGTATATGTGGCGAGCGGATAGATAGATAGAGATAAATAGTGTAGGATTGCCGAGCAGGGATGAGACAAAAGATAGGGCAGAGTCATAATGAGCTGTGTTTATGTGTAGCGTTGCTTGGCTTGTTGACAGTGGTTAATGAAGTTACAGTTAGCGAGGGGACCTGCTGGCACTAATTAAGCTCACTGTCATTAGCCGTGTTGGAAAGAGGAGGCGCTGCAGCAGGGATGGGAGGAGAAAACACTGGCAGATGCATCAGAGCAGCAGCACAGTCATTAACTCCCGCACAGGAGCTACTGTATATGAGGATGAGATATAACTTTATTGTACAAAGGGAAGGCCTGACTTAGCATTTACATTTAAAAGTGGAGTCAGCAATTATTGAGAATGCTTGTTGTTGTCAAAATCATCATTTTAAAAACGGGCATGTTGCTAGCTACGGTGGGACCGCTTTGTTTACACACCCTTTGTTTACATACCAGTTTACAGATCCTAGGCTGTGTATTAATAACATCATATTCTATTTCAGTGTGCACACACAGTACGGACAGCTGGTAGTTTACATTAAGGAGATATTCACTGATTTTGACAAAATTTTGACCATAAGCGTTCTCCAGAGTCGCTGGAATCGCCTTTAAAACAATGATGCAAATCCTCTTAAAAGCTGGCTAACTCAGAAACAGTGGCTGCTTTCTTTAAAAGCAAAAGATTAACAAAAAAAACAGAGACACAGGTGTACAATTTACACAATAGTTCATTAAGTGCCTAAAGAAACAGAGTTTCTATTAAACAGCAGTTGCAGGAAGTATTTTACACCTAACTGAGCCTATACAGTGTGGACTGGCTCCCGTGGAAGCCACAGCCCTGACATCTGGAAATGTAGCAGTCAGCGCTGAGCTGTTAGAAAGTGGGAGAGAGCTCGATTGACTGTCACAGTCTGAGTGGAGCTCAGTGTGTGCCATCTTAACCACAGCTCCATCGTAGCCTTTAATCCAGCTCACCACCAAAGCCACGGCTGTTGGTTGCCTGCGCAGATCAAGCCTCACTGTTTGTTTATGCAGCACAGACCCGTCCATTAAAAGTGGGAAGCCTGTCAAAAATAAAAAGAGACTTTTCATGTTTGAGGGCTGCAATTGTGGCTCTTGTGTGATGTTTTTCCTCCACACTGACCCCTTGCTTTGAGGTCGGGAAGCCGCTTAACCCTGGACTGTGGAGCCTGCTGATTGGCTGGGCCAAACACAGTATTTTTGAATGTGGTGGCGTAGTGGGTGCCTCTGGCAGAGGTACTGTGGTTGCGTGCAATGACTATGGCTGTATGCAGCCTACACATCATTATAATGGCTCCTTAGGCAAAGAAGTCAAAGATCCTTCATACATGTGCACATCATTTCCCTCATTATGACCTAGTTACCTTTCCTCCTCATGTTCCCCTAACCTCACAACACGGCACAATCCACAGATCGTAATAATGAAGAAATAAAGGTATGGCAACCTTCCTGTACTGAAATACCTCTGCACAACATGCCACCCCTCCATATACAGAAGCGTCTTACAAATGAAGCAAGCTGTTTAAAATAACTACTCCAAGTTCACAGCCATTCAAATACTAAAGCAGTGCAGGGAGAATGTGGAAATTTGCTATGTAGTTAACTTGCGACAGCCACCAATTAGGTTTACGATTCGGGCGCCTTTGGGCCACTGTCGCCAGGCCTCAGTCTCCCTCTGATGTCATTACACAAATCTGCTGCAGTCTGACAGAAAAGCCGGGCCGTAGGACAGGGAGAGAAGGAGAGGGAGAGTTGGCTCGGCTCCTCTCCTCTGATAGCAGCAGATAAGTTGGCCGCGGGGCCTCTTATCTCATCTTTGGATCCTGTGTAAATGTAAGTTTTAGTCTGGCAGATTACATCAGCAGCGCCTGTTGGGGACAGAGGCTGCCCGCCGGGGGACCATGATGACTCCCCTCATGCGACAAATGCTTCCCCACCACCCTTCATGGACTAACAAAGCAGGGCCATAGTGCACTGTGGAACACGGCTCCTCTCAGCCAGTTAAAGTGAGTCCCCCAAAGGAACCGGAATTAAAACTGTCAACTTCCATTCAGTCCAAAACGTTCACCCAATAGCATTTGGGTTTACTGTCAGCTGCACACTGTGTGTGGTGATAGTGATATTAGTGGACAGCATGCCTCCCTTTGGATAAACGTCCATATTACAGCTGTGTGACGGTGTGTGTCCTGACAGGGGAATTACAGACCAGCTGACATGGGACGTGCCCTCTGTGGTCCAGGGGACACTAATGTTCCATGTGACTCTGAGAGGTTCATTTTAGGATACATAAACATACCCTCCTTGTTTGTCCAAATGTCTCTCTACTGTATGTACAGCACATTCCAGCATATTCCAGCCAGCCAGACACACAGAGAGACAGACAGACAGACAGACAGACAGACAGACAGACAGACAGACAGGCCACATCTGGGGAGCGACCAGTGGAGGGCCTTCCCCCTTCCTTCGTCTTTCCCTGCTCCCTGCATCTGTCATCCCACCCAGAGAGGGGAAGTGGTGAGGTTGGAGTGGTTGGCCAGACGGGGCCAGCTGTGTGACCACAGACCTCTGAGTGTGTGTGTGTGTGTGTGTGTGTGTGTGTGTGTGTGTGTGTGTGTGTGTGTGTGTGTGTGTGTGTGTGTGGGAGGTAGGGAGGGATCCACAGGCCTTATTACAGACACGACTACACACTGGGCCTCACAAACAGCTACTTCACAGCCAGAGGCAGCCACTGAGCAGCAGCAGGAACACTGCCAGATTTGTACTGTGACGGCACTAGAATCAATCCCTTTGTGATACTATCAATCACAAACAAGCATATGAAGTATGTAATATGTGTAATGCATACCTAAAGGTGGACAGCAATTCTTGAAAAAGTTTTTTGTCAAAATCAGTGAAAACGTCCTCACGATCTGCTACCCGTCTGTACTTTGTGTCCACTGAAAAAAAATCCAGTATTAATACACAGACTAGTATCTGTAAACTGGTATGAAAACAAATAGTATGTAAACAAAGGGGCACACGTAGCTAGCAACATGCCTGTTTACAGAGCCTAGGCTGTGTATTAACACTGGATTTGTGGTTGAGGGCACACACAGTATGGACTGGCAGAGAAACATGTGGAGATATTAACTGATTTTGACTGATATGAACAAAATCGCTGACACCACTTTTAAGTGTATGGCTTATTCATTTCTGCATGGAAAAAGAAAGAAAACAACGTTGCTGTTTCGTAGACAAAATAAACAGATTAAGTCACTTCAATGACACAATAACTTTACAGATTCAGATGTTAAATAAGCCTGGCAGTTTGGGGAGGAATGCGTTGGACCACAGTCTCCTGCCAGCTCATATCAGCTGGAAGTGACTGTTGCTGGACTGCTCTGTCAGCCGGATCACAGGACAGAGGGTCTCAGAGTGATGATGTCACTGTTTGGCCTGGGTCCCCAGGGCAGTGATTTATGAGCTAATCTGGGTCTGTCTCTACAGATTCCAGGTCTCTCCCTCCCCGGGGAGCCGCTAATGGTACAGTGGGATGGAGCCACCACGCAGCAGAAAGTCCTCTCGGCTCACAGGCCCTGACATCCATCTCCATGATCACACAACAAGAGAGAAAAAAAAAAAAAGAGAGAGAGAGAGAGAGAGAGAGAGAGAGATGGAGAGAAATAAAGCAATGTTGACTTCATTTTGCAGCACACATAGATGTAAACATGCAAGTACAAGTATGCACGCACACTCATACAGACCGACCGGCCGATCGACCAAAACCCAACACACACGCACACAACCACACACACACACGCACGCACGCATGCACGCAGGCACGCACGCACGCACGCATGCTTGCACAGAGGCAAATACAGAATAAATTAGGTATTGCATATATAACCTTGGATATTTGCAATTTGTCATGCAGCCCAAGAAAGATAATTGAGGCAACCTCCCAGTATGCAAATAGAATGATAATCAGCCTGCACCACTCTACCAAACACATATAGCCAGGCAGAAAAAAACAGTTACATTGTTAGCAATTTCTAATAGAGGACACCTATTGACCCATTTTCTCTTGGAAAGCAATTTGTCCCTCCAAAATAAAAACTAATAGGTGGCAAGATGAATGGATTAGAGTGGCCTAGACTGGGTGCATCGTGCCACGAGGCACTAAATCACCAGATTATTAGTTTTATGAGCCAAGCCCATGAGAGAATAATTGCTAATGTTCCCAGAGTAACCAAGGGAAATAAAGGTAATGGAGCAATTTATAAATTCTGATTGGTATACATAGAGAACTTCCAGCCCATCTCCTTTGTTATTTTACTGCTCTCGATAAAATACGCCCCAAGCCACACAAACAGTAGGGCCAGCAATCAAAATCAATACATTCAGAGAACCGCGAGAGCTGCTTCTGCTCCTTTGTTATTTTTAGAGCAATGCTCCCAGACTCACAGTTATAAATCAAACTAATGTGGACACGAGAGAATAAAAGCACCAACATCAACTTCCCTCTCTTAACTTCATTTAGCCTGTCGGACAGACGTACGGATGATGATTCCCCTCCAACACACCCAGCACAGCCAAGGTGTGTTATTGATAATAAAAATAAGTTCTGACGAAATATCATACATTGCAATTTGGCTTTAGTCTTTCACAGCTGTTAAGATTGTTGTTAAGTGGCACTGACTGCCAGACAGACAGATAGACAAACAGGATGCTGTGGCAGACAGGTGCCCTGTTTCAGCCCCCCAGCACAGATGAATAACTATCCTTCACTCATCCTGTTTCTGTAACCGCAAAACTTTCCATCATACAAACCCAAATCCCTCATTTCCACCTCTCTCTCACAGCTCTCTGATGTTTAAATTGTAAGTTGCACTAAGTCCAAACGTCGTCGTGAAATGTTCTGCAGATGTACACTCTTCTCATGTGGTTCATGAAAGCAGAGACTTATCTGGTTAGAGAGGGCTTGTTGCTTTGCGGCCGCATTGTGCCTGCCTCGCATTCAACTCAAGGTGGGTGGTCTTAGCGTCTTCTCTTCCAACATTTCTCAGGAGGATAAACACCGAATATATTGTGCAACAATCAACTCCTGTTGTTATGTTTTAAACAAACGGCCCAATTATAAATGCATTGAAATTGAAACAGGCCAGTGTTGCTGTTTAAACTATAGGCATGTGTGGCCACAAGCATCTAATGTAATTTGATCCACTGCTGTATTCAATTACAAATTCAAGTCAGGCTGAGGGAAGATAAAACAGATTAGGCAAAGAAAACAATATGGAGGCAGGGTTGGAGTGTCATATCATCTTCCAGCCCTGAGCCGCTTGTCTGTTAGTGCATCTGTGATAGATTTGCTCTGGTCGAGTGTTTGCAGTCGAGGAGAGCTGTTGTTTTACCATATGCAGACAACTTACACACAGACATTGACACACACACACACACACACACACACAGACAGACACACACTACTTGACCTTTCAACAGCAGTGATGACAGAACGCAAACTCCTCTGTTAACTGAAAACCTCCTCGTATACTTTCCACCCACTGTGGTGCAACTGCATTGCTCACTTGTGTCTTCACCTTCCTGTCTTACAGGTGTGAAGTAACACTGTGAACTGTGACAGCACGATCTGCTCAGACTTGTTGAGTCAAGGTAAGTATCCTTTTTGTGTTTAACATTCATTCCCAAGAGGGTGATTCAGTGGAGAGACAATTTGCGCTGTCCTCGGGCCAATAAGTATACATTTTTTCAATCTAGACTCCCACATAACTGAACTTTAAGTCATCCCATCTGTGCTCCAGCAGTCCCACAGAGAGGGTGTTTTAAGGTCAGATCATTGTTTCATCATCACCTCACATTTCCTGTTATGAAAAAGCATGACACTCGAAATCTTAACAAACCGTGAGAGCAATCGAAGTTTATCTTACAGTGTGGTGGACTGTATTGCATTTCTTTATTTCCATTTTTTTCTGCTGACGCTAAAGCCTTTTATGCTGTCTCTATAATTTCATTTATATTGAAGCAGGTTTTAAAGCAATACACTATCAACCTCAAATGTCAATTTAATTCCACGCACAGCTTTCAAGACCCACTGACAGCAGGACTGGGCTCAGACATGGAAATTGATTTTCCGACGGATTGATTCCACCCCGGATCTTGCGCTGATCTACAGAGAAAAAAAAGCAGTAATGATACCGCGATCCACACAGTTTCTATACGATGTGGTTAGGTTTTATCCAAATGCGACAAGGCCTGTAATAAATTTTGTCTTCCTTCCATCAGCTTGCCTGCAGCTGGGAGCCGTCAAGGGAAGCCACCCCAAGCAAAATGTTATTCCAGCTTGTTAGTGTTTGAAGTCACAGCAAGCTGGGCTGCAGAAGCTGCTGCCTGTGGTTTATGGCTTGTGGGGCTGCTCAAGATATGGAGTCTCACTTTCCAAGTCAGGATGTCTCACCGCCATTGAAGCCACGACTGTAGCTGTGAGATAACGCAGGCACGTTGAGAAGAAAGGACTTCAGAGCAGACATGTGGTCTTGACTCAGTGAGTGACAACACTACCGTGTGTGTTTGTGTGTGTGTGTGTGTGTGTGTGTGCGCGTGCGTGCGTGTTTGTGTGTGTATGCACGTGCCTGAGGTTGTGCACGTATGCCCCGGTTCATGTTGTTGTTTTTCCACATCTGCCTACGGATGCAGGGCTGCAACCACTTTCTGAAACACAATTGCTTCCTCTTTTTCCTACTTTAAAATATTACCTTTTAACACCAAACCTGCTTTCTTCTTTGAAACACTTGGCAGGTTTTTGCATGACATTTTTATGCTCCGTTTCATTGTGACTCTAAATTATTCAGGCTGTCCAGACAAACTAGCTAAATACATTTATTTGTACACAGACAAACCAAATGAATGATGAATATATCAATTATTATGCTATTGTGTTTCCGTGCAAAAGACTGGGACATGGTAATATTCCACTACGAATCCACATAGCTCTTTTGATTTCTGAAATTCAAAAAAGTCTTGAACATAGTGGCTCAGATCATTGTTTCAGTGATAAGAGTGGCTCTATTTCAAACACAATAGGTCAAAGGTTGCCAGACACCCAGCGTATCCACTGCTCAAGTAGCTGATATGTTTTCAGTAATCCATCGTAGTTACACAGTGGAACTAATCCCTTTGATTCCCTCACAGTCACAGCAAGGACCCTGTTTGACCCTTAAAGACTTTCTGTAAGCAAACAAACAACTTCTGCTTAACAGTTGACAGCTCAAGGCACCTTTACTGGACAGTGTGAGGGAAAATATTTTATGATGGTATATAAATAAGTGGTGAAAGCAGAATTCAGGTGTAATTTTACAACAAAACAAAAAAAAGCAGCAATGCCGCAAAAGTACATTAAGTATTATTTACCAAAACATACTCCAGTGTCAAAAGTAAATATACCCGTTATGCTGAATGTCCACTTTTAGCATACTGTATATTAACATAGCTTTTTTCTAACATATAGTATGTTGTTACTGAGGCACTAGCACCATTGTAATGGCTGCACCTGGATGACGAAGAGCTAATAAACACTTTTGACATTGTTGGGTTATTAAATCTCCATGAATGCATCACACTGTATTAGGATCATATTATTTATCATATGCAAAAAAAACAAAAAAACAGGTATGGCTGTCAAATAAATGCTGCAGAGTTAAAAGTACAATTTACAGGAGTGTAAAGTTACACAAAATGGAAATAAAGTAAATCACACATTTTAAGTACAATAGCTTGATCAGCTTATTGAGATGTACATAGGTAAGAGTAACAATCACTCATCCATACACCCTGCCTGGGCACATTGGGATCAACACCCGGAAGAGAATGGCAGCACGGGACAGTAGGAAGGTGCAAGAAAAAACCCCCAGTGAGATTGACTGGTGAGGATGTGAAAATAACTCCTATGTACTACTATGAATAAACCATTAGAGCTTAAGTGAAGGACACGCGAATACTAATTGGATATGCTTGGTTGATTCTATTTCAGTATGAAGATAAGGTTAGGCGGAGAGGTCAAGAGGGCAATGTGATGCTCCATCTGATTCAGTGATAGTTTTCTGCCAAACCTCCCTCACCCTCACCCACACACACACACACACACACACACACACACACACACCCACACACACACACACACACACACACACACACACACACACACACACACGCACATGACCTGCAGGGTCAGCTGTCGTGGCTGCTGCTCCTGCTCCTCCCTTAGGGGACAGCGGGCGGACAGGCTATTGATCAGCCAGACTATTATCAGAGCTGAAGCTGTTTATCATGCTGCCCGCCCTCGGCAGGAAGCCTCCGTCTCTAATGGAGCATGGTGCGGCGCTCCCCTGCACCTGTCCTTGTCACCCCCACACCTTAAGCAGCATCGATCCCCACATCACCTGTCCTTGTTCCCCGGTGCCCCTCTCTCTCTTTGGGGGAGGGTGGCTACCTCCTTTACTGTCAGCTGAAATATCTTTCTCATTGGTGTCGCCCTGCTGATGAGACTTTGGTCCGTCCTTTGAGAAGCCACAGTCACCCTGGTAACTGCGGTTTGGAAACAATGATGAGCAATATCATCATACTCCGACCTGTTTCATATTCATGCTCATCACACTAAAGTAAACCGGTGAGAAAGAATCATTATGTTCCTCTTTATGTCCTAAAAGTTATTCATCGTGTTAAAGGGCTACTACTTCAGCACTTCCATATGGTTGGAGGGTTTGTGAAAGGGCTTGCTTTAAAATCAAAACAGCACAATTAAAACAAGCTTTCAATGTATTTTCTAATATTTTCACTGATGAAAAAATGGAATGATAAAGCCCATGTTTGCTGACAAAGTATGTATTTACAGTCTGCTGTGGGGGGACTTACTATACGTGCTCCCTTGTTGGGATAAAACCGTGTCCAGTCACACACACTTTGAGGCCCTGGTCAATATCAGTTTTGTGTACAGCAGAGCCGTTACATTGGCCTATTAAAAAGGGAGGCAGTAAATGTCACACACGGGGAGCCAGGGCCCATAAACAAGCCAGTGGACAGTGGTTATTCAGAGGTCACGCAGAGTGCTCAGTTGTCTGTGGCGGCTGGCTGGGGGGAAAAACAAAGTGATGAGGATTTAATGATATCCAGCTTTGTGGCTATTGATAGCGGAGTCAATGGGCTGCACTGTGGGTGTCTCTCTGATACACAGCAGATTAGCAGCTCTGTGCCAGATGAAAACGTCAGAGATCAATAGGACACAGGGGAGAATCAATGATCGTCCCACTACTCTGTGGCTTTCATTTGGTGGATTGCTCTGGTCCTTTATGGCCTGCCGCGCTGTCAGCGTGCCATTAACTGCATTCATAAAACATGCATCAGAGATCTGTCACGGGCATCATATGTTAATGCCTGTTACTAATGAATATGAATGTGCTGTTCATAAGCCAAGTCTCCTTCTCATTACATTGCTTTACACCTCGCTGGGCCCGGAGAGCTCGCCTTGGATGAAATGTAAATCACCGCTTTATTGGAGAAAAAATGCATGACTATCATACTAAAACGCCCATGCAGATGAGAACAAAATATACTCACTTTACAGTAGATGGAATGCTTTAACGTCTTGTAGATCTGTGAGGAATTAGTGCGCTAATTGCAGGTTCATCTCCCTTTGCCTGGGATGAAGAAATAGCACAGACTATTCAGTGATGTCCTAAATGCTATAATCAGCATTACCTGGCTTGTCGCGCTTCATTATAGTCCAGAAATCTTAGATTAATTATTATTGTCCACAGTGAGTGGGAGAATTGGACAATAATTACATTAACCTTCCAGATCACACCTTGTCTTTTTACAAGACGTGTCTGAGCAATAAAAGATTGCTAGCACATAGATGATTACTCTTATCCTTGACAGTGTCTGCCTTCCAAATTGATCCAATTAGCCATTTGGGGCTAATTTAATTACTTGGGGCTGCTGTAGCCTCTCTATCTGTCTGTCCTTGCCACCAGGATAATCATAACTCTGAGCCCTGGAACAGATTATCTTTAGCACACGCATGAAGAAAGCAAATTTAATCTGATATGGGAAAAGATGAATTAACTGCTGTTAGATGGACCGAATGCATGCAAAAAAATACTTCTCTCTGTCCTGATTTCTCATGTATTAATGAGTACATTCTCCCGTACTGACAGACTTGTGAAGGAGAAGCTAGTGCATCAGCAGTCTGTCACTTGGTAAACTTCTCTGGAATATAAATCATGTAAGAAAAAAAAAACTAGGTTTCATTTTAGACACCACTGAAGGTGAGAGCTAGTTGATATGAAAGAACATATGATTAGTATGCATGGGGAGGGCTGCTAGTTGATATTAGGTGAAACCAGCGTCATGCACACAGAATAATCTCATCTGCTTCATTTTTGAGCACAGGAGTGGGACGCAAGGCACGTACCAATCTCCTCTGCTCCGGGGACAATGTGGGTTTGAGAAATGAGAAGTGGAAGCCAGCGCGTTGCCAGCCACATCCATAATTGGCAAACCCGAACAAGATGAGAATGAACTCTGGGCTTGGCTCGTCTTTGTTGTAATTAAGATGAAATTCGCCAATCATTTAAACTCACAAATGGAGGTTTGACAGGAAGCCAAGAGCCCATTGAAATGCCATTGGCTTGCAATTTAGGTATTTATGTCTTTGCAGAACGGAGTAGCCAGTATTTAAGTTTCCTTCAATCAGCATTCAGGATTGGGATTCCAGGAAACCTTTGTGCAAAAAGGCCAAACGGTAATATATCAGAGAGAGCAAAAAACATGTACATTATAATTGAAATTTAGATTACATGAAGGAGAAGGTGTCACAAATGAACCCGGTTTGTGCAGTTTTAAATGCATGTATGATTAGCGCTTGTTTTCCTGCTCCGTATATGTTAAAGAGAAGCTAATTTACAGACTATATCTTGCATCATCTGTTGAACAGTTTGCACACGGTGTGGAAGAAGACAACATAAAGATCCCCAGGAAACAAATCTGTTGAATTGTGGAAAGTCTTATTAGATTTATCTGTGTTTTGTTGTATCTCCTTATCTCTCTGCGGGTTTCGATACAAAAGCATGACATGTTAGTTTGAGGCCAGGGTTTTGGAGCTAATGAGTTGAAACAGATCCAGAAACTTGGTGTTCACAACAGCCAGTGGGAGCCACTTTAAAGACTGCATGTTCGAAGCTTTGCTCATCCTAAGGGGGCTTTCCTCAATGCCTGTGTGTGAATCTCACTTGGTCTTGAACGCAGAGTACAAACAGTGCTTTAATCAGGGAATTGTTTGGGGAGAGTTCTTTTAATCTGTGATTATAACACCAGATCAATGAGTATTCCTGCTCTGAGCCGTGTCAGTGATAAAAAGGAGGATTTGCATCAAATATTCATAGCCAGCTTTCCCAGAGGATTCACCACGCAGACTTTTATTCTATACCGAGCAGATGGGAAACCAAACCACAGAATGAATTCTCTCCACTCCAAATTGGGTCTTATGTATGGAAAGTTGCAAACTGCAGTAATTATCCACAAAGTGCTGCTTTATGTTTTGAGAAGAATGAACATTCAACAGAAAAAATTGCCGTCCTCTCCTTGCAGCCAACAACATGTTTAACATGGTTACACAACAGTAATATACAGTAAAAGAAAGCAGTCTCCTGAGACAAACTCAGCATTGTCATAAGATGGTGTTTGGTCTTTGCTTTATGATTCCCTTTAGAGAACAACTGAGGCATATTTCAAGAGTGGACACAGTCTTTTAAGTGCAACAGCACAATGAATAATAAATGATCAATGTATTACCTTAGTGAAACAATAAAACATTGTTTTAGGGATTATAGCGTAGGTGCCTTTCTGGTCCTTTAAGTGCTATCAGTAAATTGCAGAGGCATCTTTGGCTAGAATGTAAGTGGTTTAAGTGATCCAGCTTTTTCCAAGTACAAAATAATGCAATAAGCTGAACAACATCTGTTTCATCTATTGGTTATATTCTCTGATTTTGTAATTAATTACTATTGATTAATGCATTACATTGCACTTGTTCTCTGAATGGAGGCTAAATGTTTACACCGCAGTGAGAGACACAACTGGGTGCTAACAAATCAAAGCCTTGATGCAAGGTGGCTATTTATAACAGAAAAAGACTTAGAGAACCAACACAAGCTCATAGCAATGTGAGACAGTTTAATCTTTTTTAATGTTTGATGGTATTTGCTTGCAAGCGAAAGCAACAAGTGCATAATTATCTGTCTAATTAAGCTGCCAAAACACAAGCACAGTGCTGGAGCACCTCTGAAGCAGTGAGTGCACCATTCATTAGCATGTGCTATAAGCTTATTAATCATCTAACAGCCAATTAGTACACTGTTACCATTTGCAATGGGTGTGTAAATACATTCCTGGGTTAATTTCTTCCTCTGATAATAAAGGGAACATTATGAAAATTAGCTCTGTGACTATGTAAATGATCTATGTCGTTAATTGCATAGCAGCAATAGATGTTTGCCGTGAACCGGGCTGGTGATGCAACAAATATTTCCCGGGCTGTTAGAGAAATTAATCAGGTAGCTACTGATTCCCCGGAGAAATCCACAAGCTACAATAATGACATTTACCCAGCCCTCTGGCACACTGATAATGACAATGTCGCTGCTTGGCAGCAGGCCAGAGTGAGGTGAGGGGCGATGGTGTGGGCCTGGCAATCATCTCTGAGAAAGGAAGCATGGACACACACACACACACACACACACACACTGGCAGAAAAACAGTGGGCTTTAAGTACTAAATCAGCTCTTGTATCACCCGCTGGTAATTAATAATAATTGCTTTCTAATAAGAGCCATGCCATTAGCAAATGACCTCTCTCCTGAAATGCAACCGCAGCAGAACATGTTGTTATTGAAAATGGAATCTAATGTGATTCACTTGACCAAAATAAAACACACACACACACACACACACACACACACACACACACACACACACACACACACACACACACACACACACACACACACACACACACACACACACACTGAATTCATTGAAAACAAACAAACGATGACCATTCGATGCTAATAGAATTAGATGCACAATGCATTATGGTTGTCAAAATAATGTCATCACTTGCACAGACGTAGAGCTGATGCTGAATCACTGTTCAGGGATGTCACTGCCGATGTTCTACTGACAAGTCAGAGAAGTGAGAGATGGTTGGAGAGACAAAAAAAAGCAAGGTGGGATCTTTTTCCTTTTGCTTAAACTCCACCAACCCGCCACCTACCCCCCATGTTCTGGCATTGTGATAAATGCTTCAAGCTGGTCCTAATCATGCGTGTGACAGAGGAGGAAATGGAGGCCAGTGCAGACAGACAGGATGAATGGAGCATTTACTTCGGTTGGCTTCCATAAAAAAGCCCTCCATGCAATACTGCCCTCGTACTGCTGACAATGTCTGGCTACCGACTGTGCAGCTCAGACACTTTAGCAAATACACTGTGCAGGGCCAAGTGGAAAATGTAAGGCTTCACTTACGCCAGCGAAATTCAGAGAATGAATGGATCAAAAAGAAAAACCAAAAACAGGACAAGGATTTGCTTTGTTTACATGACTATTCACAGTCTTGCTGGTTGTCATCTGGTGCTTGACATGATGATTGATAGTACCAAAGGACTGCATTTAGCTGTTTTTCAACCGCTACCATTTTTTCATATTATCGAAGTAAATTATTAGAGCTTTTTTTTTATCAGCTGCCCGAATTCTCACTTCTGCCAATCCCTTCTGCCTTCTGCTGCCCAATCAATTAACACACAGTTATACCAAGGCTATTAGAGCCAGCCAAAACCTTCCCAGCCCTGTCATCTGCTGTTGGAACAATTGCTTAATATAACACCAGACTCAAAGGAGCACTTACCGGGGCCCAATCTTCTGGAATCAATAACAACAGGCAGGCTATATTGTTTCAAACAAGGGAACAGTGGGGGACGAGAGGGAGCGAGTAGAGAGAGAGAGAGAGAGAGATGGGGAGGTGGGTCAATACAAGTGCTTGGGTTTAAGAGACGCTGGCTAAGCCATAAAAATAAAAACACATGCCCTAAAGTGCTGCTGTTCTCTGACATGGATATAAGCTCCCGTTCCAGGGCATGGGATGCATGCAGAGGGTCTGTGTGTTGTGAGGTCTGAGAAAGGACGTGGCCTATCACCAGGCCCTCTGCACAACCATGAGAAAAGTCATGAGGTTTGACCTCTGAGCTGCAACACAACAGCTAAAGGGCAGCAGCCTGGGGGGGGACGGCGCTGTGTGACCGTCTACAGCCTTTGTCACCGGCACTGTGGGACAGCATCAGGGAGTGGCAGCGGCCGTGGCATTTAGGGTCAGGGGAGATTTCATTTTCTTGATGATAATTCCTCAGGAGCTGTCCGTCAAAGTTGATGAAAATTCAAATTGTGCTGCGGGCGAATGATTAGAAAGGCATTTGCCGTCCACATAACATAAATGTCACAGCCTCGCTAGCATAACAATGACAGGGCAGCAGAGCCGCCCAGCTGCGCTAATGGAGAGCGATTTTCTAGTAAGTGAAGCTGTTGCCTCTCTGGGGCCTGTCAATGTCAGAGCCTGCTGCATGGATCGCATCATTTCCTGTGCCAGCAGGGCGAGCTGGCCGGGGACAACCACAAGGTATCGATCCGTCTGTAATCACATGAGCAGTTTGGGCTTCAGAAAAACTTCTTCCTGAAGTGTTTAGGCTTGAGGACGGGATCCAATTTCTTTGCACAGTGTAGGAAAGGAAAGAAGGAGGAAGAGAGATACAGTGTCAGTGATCTTTACTACAGGCCTGAAACAGAAGAGCAGACAGATATCGACCAGCCTGCTGCCTATCTTCAGTACTGGAGGCCTAACTCTGCCCCTGTATGCCCTAGTGGAAACCCTTTTGTGATACCTCATCACCACTGAATCCTTCAGCAAACAGTCCAATAAACCAATCATTACAGTTTCCTGCTAACAAATCAGTTTTGGTTTCGATCAGTTAAGTGCAGGAATAGTGCCTAGTGCCAAAATATGTCAGGGCATTTTTCAAAAAGAGCATCAGAGAAGGGGCAGATCGCTGGTTAATAAAAAACCCAACTGAGGAATGAGACGCCACATTCCTGAAATTCTGGGTCTCCTGTTTTCAAAAGGGGAGCGTGTTTTCTGAATGTGCACTCGTGCATTTCTATAGAAAATGATCAGTGTAGCTGAACGGCTTCGACAAATTGTGAATATCTGGGAAAAAGTGGAAATAGAATGGCAGGCTTTCTGGTTATGGAAATTTGAATAATTGTCTATTTCGGGGAGCAGAAGAGGTGGTTTTGACTAACAAGGAATGGGTGAATGATCACACCTTCATCTTTGGACACAGACCGTCGATGGACAGAAAAAGAATTGAGGGAGTGAGAGAGAGACAGAGAGATAGAGAGAGAGGAAACAGGTGAAGAGGAGGTGTGAACTGTAGCATTCTCCCAGGGGGAGTGTGATCATATCTGCCTCTCATCTCTCCTCTCTTTGATGTCTTCACATCAAAGTTCCACTGATGCAGACTCAGAACCTCCAAATTATGGTTTAAATGTCTGAAAATTGATAGTGATATATTTGAGAGGTTTTTGGTTAGATGTCCCATTTTGAATTTGTTGTTAATAAATAGTTACATAAAAAATCACAAATAATATTTCACATAATAATTTTAAATGCATTTACATGCAGAGAACAATTATGATTTCTATCATGTTGGGTTTGCCATGAGCTTAAACCCAACAATATCTAATTGTTATAACTGAGTATGCGTGGCAACACAGGCAAGCAAAAATAAGCTTTTAAATCTTTCTGAAGAAGAACTTCAATTGTGAATTGAAGTGAATGTTTACTCTGCTGCCTCAACATTTTGGTGTAGAAATAGATGCAGAGAAACATATGCCTTGAGAGAAACAATCATCAGAGAGACAGACAGACAGACAGACAGACAGACAGACAGAAAGAGCTGTCTGCTGCTGTGTGGCTGCTATCAAACAGCACACCATGACTTCTCCGAGCTTACAGCACGCTACCTGCATACGTCCCCCCAGTTGCTATGGTAATAGAGACTGGCGTAAGTAGTGACGGGCCAACCACAGACATCAGAGCGGCTCCTAAGCAGAAACATCAGACGGCTGCTGGCGGAGGTGATTTATTAAGCCCGTGTTCAAAGTCCATCTGAACCATAACAAGCCTATAAGCATGCAACGGATCGAATACATTAAACTGGTTGAGAAAGCCCTCTCCCTCTTCATTATAGTGTTCATATTACATTCCACCATGCATGAAAGGCTGAATGAAAGGACGAACAATAATCTGAATAAAAAGGATGCTGGAGTGTGCTGCAAAACAGTGCAGAGCATATCATGTTTATGCACAGAGTGAGCCATAATTTGCTGCTAAATAATTGACTTCTCCGATGTTAAGATCTCAGGAGACCCTTTGGGTTTATTCATTGAATGGCCTTTGCAGCATGCGCAGCATATTAACCTTACAGAAACGTCTTGTCAGGCCTTCCAGCAGGCTGTACACAGACACTCTTCTCCTCCACGCCTTTCCCTCAATAATAACCTTCAACTAACCTTTAAACCACAGTGAATCATTTCAGGCCTATTTTCATATCAATGGCTGAGTCAAGCCAGGCAATTATCTTTTATCCGTATACTTTGCCGTCAGTGGAGAGAATAATAAAGTTTTCCTTTGGGAGGAGCTGAAAAAAGGGAGAAAAGAGAGGGAGACCAAAGAAAAGAAGAGCAAGATACTGGAGATGCTATCTAAAGACGCAAGCTCGGCAATGAATTATTCAGTAATGACTACAAGATCTGTCATGAAAAAAAAGAGTCTCTGCTAACATCTGCACTGTGTTCTGAGGGGGCTGAGCAGAGCAGGGCATTGACGCCAGAACGCCTCTGAAGATAAACACGACAAATTGGCAGATCATCTGTTCAATTAGGATAACAGAGCAGGTGTGTGAGGTGCCTGTGCCACAGGACGACACAGTTACCAAGCCAAACCAGAGGCATGATGGAAAATACCCTTGTTTGTGTGACAGTGATATAAAACGATGCACCAGAAGGATACCCCTTTAAAAAAAATAGGATATTCCCCTTGGTACTCATTAAAATTGGACTGCAGACGGCACCCTGCCCCTCTCCCCCCTCCGTTTCATCGCCTCATCCTTCTGCTTTGGCTCCTCAACTGCCCGACTGGACCATCCAGGATCGTTTCTTATTAATCCATAAAACATACCGCTGCTGGTGATTGGATTGAAGGGAGCACCGGAGCAGCAAAACATGAGATATTGGAAAAAATATATCACAAATTTCTGCAGGCAAGCAGGCAGACATGGTTTGAGAGGAGAGGTGTAGGGTGGGGGGGGGGGGGGGGGGAGTAAAGAGGAGAATAAGTGGTGAACAGGGAATGGGTTGTGTGTGTGTGTGTGTGTGTGTGAGAGAGAGAGAGAGTGATGATGGGGGGGGGGGGCATGGGGGTAAAGGAAGGAGGGGAGATATATAGAGAGAGGGGGGTTGCAAGCCAGAAACATGTTTTGAAATATTAATCTGTGGTTCTGGCCGTGGGCTGGAGCGCTGAGATGAGAAAAAAAAAAAAAAAAAAAAAAAAAAAAGAAGCAGGGGAACCTTTGAAGCGAGGGGGAATGTTCCCTGCATTGGTGGAGGCGGGCGCTGCACAGACGGCCATGTTGCTGGAGAGAAGAACAACTGGGGCAGGTGCTATGTTTTCTCCCTCACATCTGAGAGCCCCTCGTCTCCACTCTACCCCATACGACTTATTGGTGCAGAGCGTATTCAGAGTGCTCCCTTTTTTCCCAGCCCTGACATAAATGAGATGAGTGTGGTATATAAGGTCTCTTAATCCCCGGTGCCTTGTAAAGCCTTGGAAAAGAAATACTTACTGCGGCATAAACTATCGTTCACAGTCTTAAAGCAAGCGAACGAGGCTCTGTGTTGCCTTTGAGGGAAAGACAAATTCCTCCTACGAAAGCATCCACAGGGCTGGATGGAGCGCCATCAGATTTAGGTGAAGAGGAAAAGTCTATAACAGGATTTTGCAAGGATCTCATTGAACCTTAATGACCTGCTGAAACCCCGCTGAGGGACTAATGGATTCAGCACCCTGTTGTGACTGCCGGTGTGGCTGTGGTAACCGCGGGCCCACTCACTCAAAGCACTGGTCAGCCATCTCTCAGGGATATATCAAACATGATCTAAGCACACGGACAACACTAACACAATTCCTGTTCTCTCCACATAATAGAAGATGTACTTGCAGCAGTATTGAAGACGCCTGCTGAAAACAAAGTTAAGGCTCATTAAGCATGAAAGAAAAAACTCATTTAGGTGGATAACTTAATATGCAGTCCTCGAATTTACTACGGCAAACACACCCCACTATGAAGACAATACATTAAAACACTTTGAAAAATCACATTGGGAAAAGTCATCATCATTAAAGCGCACTCAGGCTAAGTATCTTAGATGAATTATGCTCCCTGCATCAAAAGACGGCAGGAATAACATTGAGAGCGTGTCCTTTTTTCTTTTCTATTCTCTGGCAGCACCCCTGCTGGGAAACTTGAAATTACCCTCTGTCTGGCTATTCTCCACTAATAATAATGATAAACTTTTTTTTCCCAACTAATTATGCATAGAACTCTTAATTAGCATAACTTGTCCTCTGTGTCAGTACAAACAGTAGAACACCCCGCGGGCCCATGATGGTTTCATTCTCAGCCTGTTGTGTTTTTTTCTTCTTCTTCATTTTCCCCTGACTTACTCCAGTGACTTAATGAAGATGTATATTAATAAAGATGACTGTTTTGGTTGTGGTGTGTTGTTGCAGGTGTATTGGGGCTGCAGCATGGAGGTGATGCTGTGTTTAGTATGCTGCCCTCTACAGGCCCCCCACAAGGGCTGCAGGGCTGTGAAGGCCAGGCCTAAAGCCTCAGTGGAGACTATACTGTAGTGACACACTCCCCCTCACACAGCCTGCAGCAAAGATTAAAGATGTATGTTTAGGGCACATCAAATAGAATGCAGACTCCACAGGCCCACGGAGAGAAAACAGCACATTAAAAATGATTTTAACTAAAACCATACATACTGTATGCTCCAGGCTTTGTCTGAGCGTGGGGGAGAGACGACTGATAACGTCCATCAAGCCTGCTATCATCAAAAGAAACAGGCATCAGGAAAAACCAGAGCTAGTCGTTGTGATTTGTGCATTTTGAGGACAATGACGTCCTAAGGGGAAACCATGAAAGGAGCTGCGGACAAATGATGGCTGGTTTAGGATCCTCTTCATGAAAATCGGTGTATAATGAGAGTGTGTTGCCACTAGGAAATGACAATCAGTCCTTACAGAGACAGATAAGTGACGACTGGGAAACAAAGGTGTCGCGTACATAGCTTTAAAAGAAAAAGACGCACAGTAGTTTGAGAGAAAAATAAGACATAAAAGCCAAGGCACACAGGTGGGGAATTGTGTTCTATGTTCTCCTTAGTGCTGATGAAAGGGCTTGCAGTCCTTAAGGGTTTGGTAGTAAACACTACAAACAGACAATCCCCAGAGAGGCCCATCACCTCCCTCCTCCCTCCCGTGTCTCTGAAGGAAGTGTGCTCTCTGAGAGGGAACATCATTAAGTACACACAGAGGGTGAAGACATATCTTTTTTTTTAAAGTCAAAGCAGTTGCCAGTAGCCCTCGAATAGATCCACCGGTTCTGCTGACTTGCACTCTATCAAGTATCCTCAACACTGGAAAAAGTCACAGCTGAAGGTGTGAAGTGGACACCCAGCCACCACATGACACAGCGATATCCAATCGGCGAACAACATTTTGACACATCAGCAGCACTCCTGAGGGTCTGTGTCGACTCAAGTGTCCACATTCCTGCTCAGTGGGCGCTCGGACCGGCCAGGAACACACACACATATAGGCTACACACACACACGCACACACACACAGACACACACACACACACACACACACACACACACACACACATACACACACACACGCGCGCGCACACACACACACACACACACACACACACACACACACACACACACACACACACACACACACACACACACAAAGAAACTGACACAGGCACGTACAATGTGCAAGGTGGAGCAATGTTTCCTGTGAGAAGTGGAGATGAAAGGTCACATTATGGTGTCAGATTAGACATGGCTTTGAGTCCGGCCCTTTCGGAGCTTGGTCAGACACATTAGAGGGACATGTTTTCCCACCGCCTCATTGGAGGTGCGCTTGTCAGCCTCGTGAAATCCTCTCCCCGTCTTGCATTCCACTTCCAACGCCCCAGGCACTCACAGGGAAGGAGAGGCGAGAGTGAGAAAGAGAAAGAGAGAAAGCATGTGTGTGTGTGTGTGTGTGTGTGTGTGTGTGTAGAGAGAGAAAGAGAGAAAGCATGTGTGTGTGTGTGTGTGTGTGTGTGTAGAGAGAGAAAGAGAGGATTTCACGAATGCCTTCATCATTTAAACGGCTGTGCTGTCGCTGGAGTGCAGCATGAATAATTCAGTGAGACTGCTCCTTCTTCAAACAGACAAATAGAACAGGATTACGCCTCCACAAAAGCAAACGGTAAACACCGCAATCAAAACAACAGAATTAATTAGGTAATTAGGGAGACAAAATAAATGTGAAATAATGATAAACTCTTCCGAGACCACAGCTGCAACTCTGTTACAGTATGCAAATATGCAGATTCGAGAGTTCAGAATACATTACAGCCCAGGCTCGGAGGATTGTTTGAAATGAATGACACTGGCAAACAATTTTTTTTTTCTTCTGAAATTATGAGATTCAACACGTAATCCACATCCAAGCACACGTCTGAGGAGGAATCTCAAAAGTGTATTTGCAGGACAGCCTTTCACAAATCGAAATACCAAGCCAATCAATCAGTGGTGATGAATATTCAAAGCTTGTTTTTTTCCTGGGAGATCATCAGCCGAGAAACGTATTGCTTACTTAATGTTTGTATGGGTGAAATGGACTCATACTCGTGTTAATGCTTGTATTTGAAAATTGAAAGAGATTATAAATATTCTCTGGCAAGAACATTTGTACACACTGACACCGTTGAATATGGAGAGAGAGAGAGAGAGAGAGAGAGAGAGAGAGAGAGAGAGAGAGAAAAAATACAGATGGGAGGCTTACATAGAATTGAACAGCCATCCAGCTCAAGGATTTGTAGTTCATTTGCAGTCTAGAGTTAAGGCATTTATCTCCTTCTCATTCCAGCTGGAGTATGTCACTGCTCTACAGCTGATTAAAAGTGTAAGCAAAGAGAATCCTTCTCATCTCTGAGAAATCCAACCATGAAGAACAAGTGAGAAAAGTGTGCAGAGTATAGCAGGCCTACAGAGATTTGTGTTTGTCTTGAGATCTGTAAAAGGTCAGGGCTAAACCTTCTGCTAGCAACAATTAATGTCTTAGAACTCAGGAAGTACAGTCATCGTCAGCCGACACCCTCGGCTTTCATGACGTGACAGAGCCTGGCACTGGGGGGGTGGGGTGGGGGCTTAGGTGTATACGAGCAATCCATTTCCGAGCGATATTTAAATCACATTTCCAATTTGCAGCCCTTGAACAGCAGTTTAGAGCGGGTTGAGGAGGTTGAGGCATAATGACAGCTTCTCCGGGGTTTATTGAAAGTGATGAATGCTTAGAAGAGGGGGATTGCTCAGTGTGAATTCATGAATTTGAGAGAGATTAGTTAAGCAGAGATCATATTGAAAGTCCTGCAGCTCAACGTTGATGCAATGCTTCAAGGGCACATGAAAAAATACCAAGTGAAAAATAAATCCCTTTCGACTGCATGAAAAGCTTTTTGCCCTCGGAACAAATTAGCTCTCTGAATCTGATAATGTTTCAACCCCAAACCCCGTTTCATCAGCCATGCAAGGGCAGGGGGGGGGGGGGGGGGGACACATGTCCAGATACTGTACAACCTAATCTACCGACTGTATGTATGGCAGCAGCATCTAATGATGGGTGACTAAGAGCAACGAGGATTATATAAAACAAGCCTTGATGTCCACCAAAGCCGCAGGGGGTCACACAAATAGGGAAAAAATAAATAGTAGTCCTTATACGCCTTTTTGAGGCAAATTTACAGTCAAACTGCTCCTATAATCTGCTGGGACAAACTATATTAGCCAACGTTGAATACAAATCCCGGAAGACATGCATGAAAAGCTCTACAAGACAGACTACAACACAGTGTAGCTATCAAAGGGCCGCAGAGACACATCCCCTGTGTCGAAGGAGAGAAAATGAAAATACATCACTAATAAATGAACATGAGGTACAAAGAAAAAAGGGAAAATCTGGGACATAAAGAATGAGCTCTGCACGCATATTTTGTGTGAACCGGGGAGTCAAATGGAATAGCGAATGAGGAGCTGCTGCTGCTACTGTCCTGCAGGGGCAGGGCGGCTGTTTTTCCACAGCAGCACATCCCCGTCTCTGCCAGCACTCATTTACTGATCTCATTAATATCCCTACTCTGAGGAGGAGAGAGACGGCAGCCGTGAAACAGCCTCCCCCATCTCCTCCTCCTCCTCCCTCCATCCTCCGTGTGCCTGTTCCACTGCCCCCCGCCTCTCCTCTCATCTCCGCCTCTCTGTAGTTCAGTAATTGGGCTCAGCTCATTGTTATTCAAAACCCTGTAGAACCAATTAGCCGCAGACCTCCTGACCCTGGCTTGCTATGTAATGGTGCAAGCTAAAGACTCTAAGTGAGGAAGCCAAGAGCAAAGGTTTTAAATTCCTTTAGTTCCTGATTAATAATCCTGTCAGGGCGATCAGAGACATTAAAGAGAGACTCTGGTTCGGGGCTCCTGCTTTTATGGCTTCTCCCTCATTTTCAAGGTCTGTCCATTAAAGCTTAATGATGCCGGGGGTGTCTCTCTCTCTCTCTCTCTCTCTCTCTCTCTCTCTCTCTCTCTCTCTCTCTCTCTCTCTCTCTCTCTCTCTCTCTCTCTCTCTCTCTCTCTCTCTATCTCCTCTTGTCTTGTCAGATAAATGTACAGGTAAAAGGATGATGAGGAATCCTGATCCCCCGGCAATCTGGGACAAAGCATCAGTGTGACTCCCGATGGGAAGATGTAGGGCAGCAAGGGGAAGACGAGGAGGCAGTGGTGGTGGCATGGATGGTGGACTGAGATGTCCGGTTGCTCCCCCCCCCCCCCCCAGCAGGAAAGAGATGAAAGAGCCAGGCCTCAAGTACCATGGGGTGCAATGCAGAGATGAGAGGGATGCAGATAACAGCACATGTAACATTGATGAGGCGAGCAAAGGTAAAAGAGGAAGTATAGTGGTGGAGGCTATACACCTTCATATATTATAGGGGCCCGGTGCTACAAGTGATTTGTCTAACAGCGATTCAAGAGTGCAGATTGTTAAGCTGCAACTATTAGATTGCCACTGAGGAAAATAATAACCAATCAGCAGACTAGGAAGATTGTTTGTTTACACCTGTTTATGTAAGCTGTTATAATAGGAGCACATGTCCATATATTGATTGATGTTGCGTAACTGATCGACATGTCACATGCGGAGGCACAGTATCCTGGAAGCGGCTATAATCAATATTGTTCCATATTAACAACTGGTCACGTTTCTACCTGAATGTAAAAGTGGTCGATAGCAATGAATCCGAAAAGATTCATCACCCTACTCTTGGATTCCCCTTAACTCTACAGGGCTTTATTGTTTTGGTGTTACAGCCCACACCTTTACAGTTTTGGCCCAGTCTCACTGTTCACACCAGCTAGTCAAAAAGTGTTTTCAAACTCATTGTACACTACCTGGCCAGCACCAAACAGAAGACAAATACGAGGATGAATATTGGAAAAACAGGACTCTGGATTAAAGGTTCAGTAAGCGGAATGGTCAGTTTAGCTAACTTCCTGCAGTTAGCAGTCCTCTCCCTCGTCCCTATGTCACCACATTAATGCACTGCGGTCTTCAAGCAGCGAGTTATCTAGCATCATCTCAGATAAGCAAGTGTGATAAAACATGATAAAAACCATCAAAACAGACATTGGGAAGGATTTTTACCTGCTCCGCCATTGTAGGCACATAAACATTCACCCATCTGACGCTCTGCGCATGCACCGGCAGTGAGACGGGTGCCGGTGTGTAGCGTTCTCTCTTGTGATTGGATATCAGTTTTGGGATCCCCGAAAAGTTTATTTGCCGATTACATGCAGAGCAGATGACTGAGATATCGGCTTTATGAAACGCGCACACTATGTAAGTGATCACTGTATGAATAAAGAGCGATATAACACTTATAATAACATAAATAAATCGCTTTCTTCACCTTTAATGCTAGTTATCTGCAAGTTTAAAGCAAACTTTCAAAATTTGGCAAATTTTGCTCATTTGCAACTAAGAAGATTTAATTTCTGTCCATCAAATATGAAGCTGCAGCCCAGTGTTGGTAAGCTTAGCTTAGCATCAAACCAGGAACAGGGGAAATAGCTAGCCTGGCCTGGCTCTGCCCAAAGGTAAACAAAACACTAACAGCACCTCTAAAGCTCACTGTATGTGGATTAGGCTAGCGGTTTCCCCTGTGTCTATCCTTTATGCTAAGCTAAGCTAACTGATTGTTGGAAGATATGGGCGGATAAGAGTGGTATACTTTTTTGTCATCTAACAAGAAAATTAATCAACGTATATGCTCACCAAATGTCAAACTATCCTTTTAAAGTACCCTGCCGAACTGTCTTTCATTTGTTATTAAGCTCAGTTAGCGGGCAGGCTAATTGTGTAGTCACAAGGCACAGAATCACCATTTTCCAAATAAACCCATATAAGGCCACATACTTTTCTTGTTTGTGAATCATCTCTGCAGGCAAATACAATTTTTGTACCAGGAAGATGCAGAGCTCACACCTGTTCTTCTGAAACCTGTTTGAAAGTTGTGGTGTTTGCATTCCTTGAGCCCAAGTGCTTATTTGGTCCAGTTCTCCGGGCTTGGCCGAGTGTTGTGGGAAGATTCACATGCGATGCTGTAAACACTGGATGCTTCAAGCCCTCTGACACTGATGCATCGCCTCCCGGCCTGCTATAAATCCTTTTACAACAAACTCCATAAAGCTCTTTGGTGCCTAAATATTTATGGTTGCCTGAGTTTCCCTTGAGGGGTTGTTTTCTGTCAAAGTACCAACAGCACTAAGTCATGTGGAGCAACTCCAGACATCTTTTCTGGGAGTCAGGGTAAAGGGCCTGGTGGTCTGGCCATCTCCACCGGAAGAGGAACACACAGGGAGGAAAGGCCACTAATGAGTGCTCCTCCCCCTCATCACTTCTCCTCACCATCTTCCACTGTTAGTCGACTCAATTGACCCGGCAAACAAACATACTGCTGCGTGACCTCTGCTGACCAGACAGACAAACAAACAAAGTTTTTCCGTGTCAAAACTACCAAACCATCCTCCGTCACCACAAGGCAGTCAATGTAGGAGAAACTTGCTCGAAATATCAATGGACAGAAGACAATAACGGGTATGACAGACTGTAACACAACCTGATAGCCAGACAACTCATGGCTGGGGAGGGGGGAGGGGGGGGGATTAGTTGTCAGAGCGTGCAGATACGAGACGGTTGGAGTGTAAATACAGGTGCACTTTTTTGTTGAATCCCATTGGTGGATGGATGCTTTTCCTGATGTTCGCCCATCGCAGTGGTGCTGTCAGCTGCTAAACAAGGTGGCTCCTCCAAACAAGTGTCTCTAAAAAAAGCAGCAGCCGGCCTGATGAGTCCTCAAGCATCCTCCCAGTGCTGTGATTACTGACGTTTACCCTCTTTAATATGTGTAATTCCCATTTTCTCTGATTCACGAGTAAGAGCCCTCAGGGGGACCACACTAAGTGGCAGTCTGCCAAAGCCCTCCTGTAGGAAAGGCTCGAAGTCAATTCTCCCTCAGCAGTTAGACTCAGTGTGACAGTTACAGGTTCTCTCACTTTACCTTTATTATTGTTATTTTGCAGCTCAGAGCACTGATCATAGCTTGATTATACAATGCCTAATGGTATGTACTTCACATGCAGGTGTGACACAATTGTGACTACATACCTTTAAAAAGGCACTGACAAATATATTGTGTTTCGCAAACATAGGCTGTACACGTATTGGCAAACTGCTACTAGTTGCACGCCAGAGCCCATATAATGACCACTGCTTAGTACAGCCAGCACGACTGACCACAGACAGGTATTTCCTTGATAAATGTTTCAATATATGTCATAAAAACATCTAATGCAATATATCACAACATCCCTGCACAAAAAAACATTACATTTCAGAGGCTTGAAATGCTTAATGTACAACAACTTAAATGTACAATAATAAAACTTTACTATAATGGGCATCATTGTATTATCAGGGGTTCATGTTGTTTTGTTTGCACCCCTCTTGTATTTTAACTTTTGATGATGTTTTTCAGCTTTATAAGGCCCACACAGTAGCCTATCAGGCTGGCTGGCTGCAAAGATCCAAATACCAGTGAATTAAAAAACTGCCCGTTGTTAAAATAACAGGATTTCTAAGAGACGTCAATATAATATTGGATTCCTCCCTCTTCCTAGCAGGAGGCACTCTTCATCTTCACCATGCAGAGAGGCTGTGAGGGGTAGAAGTTTAATTTAATGTCTAGTTAGTGAATTCTTTTCATCTCTGGGTTACGGAGTGTGCTGCAGGCCAAACACAGAAGGCCCACTGTTGGAGAACAGCTACATGATGACAGACCCACCAAGAATGTTGCCCTGACCGCTATATGTAATACAGCACCCGAGTTCCCTTATTAAGGAGTGAAATAATTTCCACCAAAGTGGTTGGTGGTGCTGACAGCTCAGATTAATGCTCTCTGTAAAACAGCCAGAATAACAACTGCTCCTGCACGCATCGTGAAAACCAGTACGTTTGGCCGAGGGAAGCCTGCCAACTCTACAAATTCATGCATATTTGGGTCTGTGAACATCTGCCAGTGCAAATAATTTATGCTGTTCCCTCAGTTAAGGGGCAATGAATCCCCTCTGAAAAGTTTTTCTCCAACTTCTCCAGCAAGCCCCCCCCCCCCCTCCTCTCTCCCTGGTGTGAAGTGGTGCAGACGCACGCTCCAACCACAGAGCAGGCTGAAAGAGGAGGATCCTGAGGCGTGTGGGAAAGTCCCAGGCACCACTTGAGTCGACCAAGAGCCAACTGTTTCCTTTCCTCTTCAGGCCTAGGGGTTGGAGCACACTGTCAAGGCCGTATCCATAACATCCTCCATGCTGCAGCATGAATGGAGCCTTGCCTTGGGTGGGATCTCCACAGCAGCCCTAGACACAGAGCAGAGTTCTGCACGCATGCCTCCCTACTGCCGGGACCTTCCCGACATGTTTCTCCACTGGAGCGGTGAATATCTCATAAGCATCATGGAGGTGGATCAAAACATTTGAGCTCGCTGACACTTACAGCACTTCCAAAAACGCTCTGTTGTTGTGTTCCAACACAATGGTATCAGGTGATTAACCATCCGGGGGGAAGAGTGTTGATATTCAAAACACCACCACCAACAGATGGTATATTAATCATTCAATGATTCTCTGCCATTTTCTGTTTGATCTACAAAACAAAATTCTAGGCTAATTTAGCTCCACTATGTGATGATAGCTTGACTATTTATGAGCATGGAGGGAACCTATCATTTTCCTCTAAAATTATAATAATACACTGCAGTGTGTAGTCAACACACCCCGCTGCACACGGAGCCAGCTCACATTATATCAGCTTGCAAATGAAATAACAACCGTCAAAATATTTTCGTCATTGTACACCTGACAACTAACCATAACATATAAAAAGAACCTGGAAGTGAACAGAAAGTAGTAATTTAATAAATAAACACTTTGCCCTTTGACTCACGCAGGGGAAATGTGTGGGACGAAAGCCTAGAAAAACCCCGGATTAACTCTGCCAAATGTGTGTGTGTGTGTGTGAGTGTCAGGCGAGGCAAAAAGCTGTCAAGAAACTCCCCTCCCCTCCTCAAAGCGCTCTCTTCCAGCAGACTGGCAGAAGGTCAGCATCAGGCCAAACCCCGGCCGCCCCAGAAGGGAGCTGCTGTCAACAAGCAACATGGATAGTTTGAACACTGAGGGCAACGCTGTGGTACGCCGAGGTCAGCAGGAATCACTCAACCAAGATCTGACCAACAGCACAGTTGGAGTAGATGTAGCTGTCATGGTCCAGGCCTCCTAATGAGGTGTATCACCATTACATTCTTACAAATCTAAAGTATGCTGCTGTTGAGAAACTCAATTACACATTTATTTTTACTGATATTATTCTTTGAACTATACAGTTTAAAGTTTTAATCCATTGTGTATCTGTAAACAGTATTGTGTTACCTCGTTGGCAACGCAACTTCAAGTTTGATTTATTTTACCTTCACTTTACCAGAAAGTCCCAACTGAGATCAAAAATCTCATTTACAAGAGAGACCTGGCCAAGGTAGCATCATTACAAAAACAAGATAATAAAATGCAACATATAAATCTGCAATAAAACAGGAGAACAGCTAATCAAACACAGTGGCCTCTCAAGAAAAACAACTACATGCCTCCATCACCACATTCTTTACGATGCCCTTGAAATCAATTGATATACGTAAGTGTGTCCAATTTCAAATGTATTTTTTTTGCTGGGTGTTCCATGCCCTGGGTGTATAATAGGAAAATCCAACCACTTATGAGGAGCGTAGCTGGTAACTAGAGCTAATACAGGGATGGGTACAGAGTTAAGTGCATAGTTTGCTCAGTGCCACTTTATTAGATAATCTCAGCCAAAATGAAAGCGGTCTAACAAACCAGCCCTGCAATAAATCCTACCATCATGCAAGTGTTGCTTTAAGGACGGAGGTTTCCTTTCTGTGTTGCATTGAGAAGGGTTCCTACTATTTGGTCTGTCGTCTGGTATATGTGTGGTTAGCATTAAACTGAGCAGTATGACCTTCATTGAAATAGGGGTTTATTGCAGCTCTTTTGTATTAGGCTAAATTAGTTGTAGACTTACCTGATACACTGGTAACTGGGTGTAGCTTCTACTATTCTCACAACTGCTTATTTCGCAGCTAAGTCTGCCCTCTACAGGTTAAAACCTGACAACAGTTTGCCTTGGTTTTAATCCATCCATTCCTGTAATTACCCTATTAACACAATGTAGTACCACAGCCAAACAATTAAACGTATCCATCAGCAATCCTTATGAAAATTAGCAGTGTTATGTTTGGTCTTTGACCTGTATTATACATCATGTAATAATATTATATTTCAATAGTATCTTTCATGTTGTGTTGTAAAATTATACATAATAGACAGAAAGAGAAAAACCTACAGTAATTGAAAGAGCCTGATAAATGTGTGCATGTGTGTGATGCTCTGTGAGATACAATGCTTTTATTTTACCACAACACTTGAAAATCCTGGAAATGGGATCCATCCCTCTCGAGGTGTCAAGGGTTAAATGACACTTCTGCCCTGTATTTATTTTGTGAGTTTTTTTTCTTCAGAAACCTACATTAACATAGAGACAAATCTACAGCACAGAGGTGCAATCATACCCAGACACTCAGGCGTGGATCAAAGCTGTGAGCGGACACGGGGGAATAGCAGATGAAAGAGGTTCATTTTAAGCTGTTTACTAAGGTGACATGAAAAGGTGTTTTAGCTCAGTATTCAACCTAATGAGGGAGGGAGACCGAGGGTTCTCTTATTAGATATTCAGAGCTGCCAGTTCACAGCCTTTGTACTGCTCCACATCAAAAGAAAACAAAATTTTCTGGCAAGGTGATGTCTAATAATAGCGATGGGCTCTGTATATTAAATGAACATTTAACTATTTACATTTAACTATTTCATTGACAGGCACACTTGCACTCGGGCAATGGCTCGCTGCGGTGGGGTCTTCACACTTTCACACTCAGGGTGTGTATCATAA